>NC_090353.1:32263528-32578250 GCF_035084215.1 Heptranchias perlo
ATACATTATTTCAGATATATATAAAGTCCCTTTTTCACTTTCATTTGTGTTTCATAATGTGGAGACATATGTATTAAGTTTACATATGTTATTAATTTTCATCAGCAGCAGCTGAAGAATAGATTAGAACACAGCCCTGATTTGTATCCTGCTCCTGGCAATTTTTACACTTGCCAAAAAAAAATGGCCAACTTTAGATACCTCACCTAAGTGGTAATTCTTTATGTATGAGCTTAGACAGTGTCTACTTACAGCATATTGAACCATGGAGGACATCGCAACCAAGTTTGCTCCTAGTTCTTACCTTGACATCCTGACAAGATTCACTCTGCAACAGAATTTCCCCCTCCCCAGCTGAAGAGTACTGGAGCCAGCTCTTGTCCCATCAACTGAAATCAGCTAACTCAAAACAAACTGGGGATTGAACCTTGACCCTCTGAGTAGGGATGGCTTAGCATCATGACAGGTGGTGTCTTTACTTACTGAGCCATTGAGGGAGCTATCGCTGTTGGTTTTTAAAATAACTTGCAGCTTCTTTCCACTAACTACACCAATGCAATGTTACATTTGACTTGTTCTTCCCAAGAACAGTTCCATATTGACAGGCCATTAAAACGCCCTGGAAATACTTGAGGTGGTGTTTTGGGACAGAGAGCTACGTGAGGGCAGATGCCAGGTGGAGCTGACTCACCAGAAATATGAAGTGTTTTTCTCCAAAAATAAAAAGTGGTTTTACTATAATTCTGCAGCCCTCGTTTAAAAAAACGATACACCTCACTTTGCGGTTTAACATCTTTCTTTACACAATTTTCTTTCTGCCTCTATCTTGGCTCTAACTCATGATGGTCTCGTCTTCAAGCTTCGCTCCAGGAGTTGAGCGTCCAATCTAGGTTAATTCTCCAGTGCAGTACTGAGGGAGTGCCCGCATTGTAAAAAATACTACCCTTGGGATGGTGTCAAACTGAGGTCCTGTTTGCCTATTCAGATGTTCAGGGCACTATTTCAAGGATAGCAAGGAGTTCTCCAGTTGGTCTGGCCAACATTCCACCCTCAAACAACACCACCAGAAAGGGATAAACTGATCACCACTTCATTGCTGTTTGTGGCATCTCACTCTGCACAAAATGGCTGCCGTGTTTGCCTACTGCGTCCCAAATGTAATTCATATCCTCATGTAGCTCTCTGTCCTAAAACACCACCTCAAGTATTCCCAATAATCACTGCGTCCCAAATATAATTCATTGTCCATGAAGTACGTTGTGACATTTCTGAGGGATGCGATAAGCACACAGCAATGAAATGAATGACCAGATAATCTATTTTTGGTGATGTTGTGTTGAGGGAGGAATGTTGCCCCGACTCCTTACTCTTCAGCTGGTGCCATGGGATCTTTAACATTCACCAGAGCAGGCAGGAAGCATCTCATCCGAAGAATGGCACCTCTGAGAGTGTGGCACTCCCCTTGTGACTACAGTGAAGTGCCGCATTACATGCTCAAGTCCTGGAATGGGGCTTGAACCCACAACGTTCTGACTTAGAGATGAGTGTATTACCAACTAGTCCATTCCAGCAAGGGCATGGAATGATTCAGCCATTGCCAAAAGAGCAAGAAGCACAGAAGAAATAACGGTCAAAAATATAGTTATAAGGCAGAGATGGGAGAAGGAAGAAGGAAGGTTAGTGTAGAAAGAGGACCTGACATCATCCCAGGATATTAGAGCCTCCTTGTGGGACTTTGCAGTGTCCCAGAGATGGTACAATTCCTAGCATGAGTAATCGGCTTCTTCCTGTTAAAAATTTGGATGTTTCAAAATTTTAGCTTTAGGTGGAGATGGGACAGGCTCTTGGAAACTCGGCATCAGTCCAGTTTGATAAAATAGAGTAAAATAATAATGTTTTTCTGCACACCTTTGCATGGGTTGAAGTTTACTTTTGAGTTGCAAATGCATTTCATTTCTTAGCATTAAACATTGAATTAATATGCAAAATATGTTTTCTTTAACACAAAGTCCATTTTTCTTTTCTATTGACTTCAATGGAAAAGAAAATCAGGTGAGGTATATAACAGGCTACCAATTTCCTATTTATCCAAGGTGCTATTCTTCATCTGTGACCTTAGACAGTGAGCGTCAGCAAGCAATGGAGTGTCACAGCCATTCCAATGCTGCTCAATGCTCATTCTTGCATTTCCTGCAGGCACTGCTGATTAATAATCAGGAGGGCAAACCCTTGCTGTATTTCCCTCTCCAACCCTCTCTGCTGCCACCCTGCCCCCACCCCTAGAAACGGAGGCCAATGTAGCCCCAGCTGGTGGAGGACTACACAGCCCTGCCCAAACTTAAACAGGGGCTTCCTGATCTGTATAACTCAGCTAATGATTGCATTAATAAGGAGATTTGACAAAAATATGCTCCTTTAATTTGTTTCTGGTGTGTTAGTGTTACGTCTGCAGCCCAGGGACAAAATGGCTTTATGGGCAGAGAAAGGTTAACGTGTGCTTCCTGTGCAGTGTGAAGGAGCTGCAGAAAATAACACAGCGGCTTCTGGAAATTCTTGCCCCTTTGGAGGAGGAGGAGGAGATCTCTGAGTTCCACCAACCTGAACTTTTTGATGCATTGGGACATTATGGAAAGAGTGGTGAAGGTTTCTTGTACAACACAACACCGTGGAGAATGGATGGTTTGGAGGCCCAGGCAGGGATGACCCCTTCCCCTGAAATAATAATTAAATGATGGTTTTAGGGGGGGTGCAAATATAACAGAGGTGAATTTGGAGATTAGTAGGGTACACAAAGCAGATGGTATAACATTGGTCACCTGATACACACTCCACTCGATAATTCAGTTCCGTTGACTTCCATAGATCTGATTATCGGGCGTGTCGTAAAACGGTTGGCAAATGTGATTCTGCCTGTTTTGCGCCCCCCTCTCATGTCCATCGCCGTGGAGTGGTTCCAAGCAGCTTTGATTTTCCCAACACAGTTCATTTCCCCACCTCAGTCCCTTTACTGTAGCGAGGGGCTGAGGAGAGGTCAGGTATATCCCTGAAAGGAGGTGTGCTTTATCTCGTTGGAAAATAAAAGATTTTCAGGTGATCTAATAGAAGCTTGATTGACTACCTTGATCAGGTAAATCGTTGGATGTCCAC
Organism: Heptranchias perlo; assembly: GCF_035084215.1. Classification (NCBI taxonomy): domain Eukaryota; kingdom Metazoa; phylum Chordata; class Chondrichthyes; order Hexanchiformes; family Hexanchidae; genus Heptranchias; species Heptranchias perlo. The sequence continues at coordinate 32,266,676 of NC_090353.1, forward strand.
TTCATGGAAAGTTTTGCTCGACTTCCATTTTTTAAGAAAAACTTCCTAATTTTTAATTTGTGACCTCTGGTATTTTGCCCTTTCGCCTCAGTGATTAACAGGCAGGGATTGAATTTGTGCCCAATCTGGTTTGTGTAGTAGCATCATATTGGCTAGTGCACCTACCCACTGAACCATTGGGGCAGCTAGAAGGCATTTATTTACATATTTGAACATAAACAACACTTGTTGACTTATCAAGATGCTAAGCGGAATATTCTGGGCCCTGTAGTGTATATATTCTTTTGTTCATTCTCAGGATATGGGCGTCGCTGGCAAGGCCAGCATTTATTGCCCATCCCTAGTTGCCCCTCGAGAAGGTGGTGGTGAGCCGTCTTCTTGAACTGCTGCAGTCCGTGTGGTGAAGGTTCTCCCACAGTGCTGTTAGGTAGGGAGTTCCAGAATATTTGACCCAGCAATGATGAAGGAACGGATGATAGATCTCCAAGCCGGGATGGAGAGTGACTTGGAGGGAACGCGGAGGTGTCGGTGTTCCCACGCATCTGCATATGTTACTCATTACCTGCTCTGTCACTCACAGTTGTCCTCAGTGCCCTTTTTTACTTGTGTAGTACTGGCTTTGATGCATGGGATGCGGCTGCCTAAGAGTTAACAAAAAAAAGGAAAGATTTATTTTTAAAATAAACTCCAGACTGTTATATTATAAAGGATAACGAATGTCTGGCAGTGAGTTTAAATGTTAGTCATGTCAGCAGCGCTATTCATTTGAATTACTGCCTTGTAACATGCTGCCAGCCATCAATGTGTGTGTGTGTTTGCACCCTGACTGTGTTATGCCTCTATCTCCACGTGGTGAAGTTTATTTATTCCAGACCTGCCCCATCTGTTATGTCAGAATTCTGCTTTTCAACACAGTATCTGAATATACAGTGTTCTGACCTAAAGCAAAGCCACACAAAGTCCCACATCCCTTTTGCCCCTCCTCTCCTTTCCAAGTTCACTTGGCTCACCATCCTTTAATGTATTGACTTGCAAATTCCTCGTCCTGGTTTTCAAATCCCTCCATCGTCTTGCTCCATCTTATCTTGAGTGATCTTCTTCAGCTCCACACCCAGATTACTTCCCATCTCACTGTTCCTCCATCAGGCTGACTCTTCAGTCCCTGCACCACCTGCTCTCTCTCCAGCTCACACTGCCTCTCTACCACTTTCCACCTCGCGCTCTTTATTTTTTCCTCATCTCTTCCGCAGTGTCCTCCTAACCCCTTTGTAAAATACTCTGAGATGTTCTTGAGCGTAAAGGGAGCTATATATACGCAAGTTGTTGTAGTAGTAATAATCACAGTCAACAATGCGTTCATTGAGGGTTGTTTGTCCTGACTGGACATACCCTCATTAGACTATCTTAACGTTGGACTGGGTCTCAGCCAATTACCTCCCCCAGCGACAAAGTGGCAATAGAAAATGAAAGTTGCCTAGTCTTCGTGGGTTGGATTCTGAGGCCTCATGACCTGCACATGTCTCCTGAGCCATAGTATGTACAACCCGCCATTAAACGCTGCATTGGTTACGCTGATTATACAAGCCACAATCCAAGATTAAGAAGGCCTTTGAATGAAGGTGGGAATTATGCCTGGTTTTTATGGTGAGTACTGAGTCCTTCTCTGTTGAACGGCTTGCTTTTTTTTTACTAGTTCTTTCCATCTGTGTATAACCTCGACACACCTGGGATTTCATGAGGCAAAACACAGCAAACATTTGAACCTAATATTTTGAAATTATTGGAATACTATTAATAAATTAGGTGAAAAAATAAGTTGTCTTATTTGCTCTCTGACAGCCCAGCTGTGATAACATCCAGCGGACATTACACTTGGTCAGAAAGTATTAATAAAGATGACGCCATTTCACAGAGAGAAGTTCTGTGGTCCAATTGCCTGTAATTTCAAAATCTCTTGCACTAAGTTCCTTTGGATATTAAAGGGGCAACTGTTATCACCCAGAGACTATGTTTTTTGTCCTAGATTTCTTGCCATTTGTCCTCTCTTGCCCTGAAGGCATTGCTTCTTAGCTGGGACACAGTTCCACCGGCACTGGGAACCCTCTAGCATGTTGCCAAGTAGCTTTTCTTCACACGTGACCCCCACAGACAGTGAGCGTCGGCAGACTTTTCAACCGTGGGGGGCATAATGGTTGAGCCCGAACCGCTCCTCGCCCGGATTCCACCCAGGTGTATTTTAGAGCTGGGACGGCCCGGATATCGATCTTGAAGCGGCAATCCTGATGCATTCCCTTACCTAGCCCAGGGTCGCTGTGATTAATTGTAGAACCCCTAGAACTGAGAGCACAAAAGCCGGGCACCAAACCTGGGACTCTCCTGGTCTGTAATGCTCAGCAGGTCGAGCCATTGGAGGAGGAGGCGGTGGGCGGGAGCGAGACGTCCTCAGGAACTTTTTTTTTTAATAAGTTGTCTGGGACCTCAAGTTTGCTTTAAACGATTTTACACAATCCTCCCAAGTAATTTACCTACAACCTAATTTAACAGGCGACTCTCTCCATGAGGGACTTAACTGTATTCGGCTATTCGTGGCCGTGTTGTGGATGTAACGCCAATATGCGGAGAATGTCACAAATACTTACCATATTACCCCAGCACGAATCACTGCGGTTATTGTGTGCACACTGGCTGCGCACAATGTGTGTTTTCAGAAAGGGTTACCTTCAGTCTGCCCAGTGGGGGCCTCCGAGAGAAAAAAAAAGCCTGCAGGAATCCTGCCAGATTCCGAGTCTGCTCCCTGGCTGCTGGAATACGAGGCTTCAGGAAGCACGCAGATCTCTGTAAAGACAACAGAGAGGTGCTGACCAGATGGTAGCATTGGACCATAGCCAGAGAGGCCCCATGATTTCAACAGACCAAAACATCTCGAGACAAATGTGCCATTGCAAACTATGTCCCCGGAGTTTCCAACTGCAAGTATTTTAACCCTTCAAGTGTCAGCTAACTGATTTAAAACCTTTAGGTTTGACGCACATTGTCGTCATTTCAAGGTTAACAACAACTTGCATTTATATAGCGCCTTTCACCGTAGTAAAACATCCCTAGGCGCTTCGCAGGAGCGTAACCAGACAAAAAATTGACACTGAGCCAAAGAAGGCGATATTAGGACAGGTGACCAAACGCTTGGTCAAAGAGGTGGGTTTTAAGCAGCGCCTTAAAAGAGGGAGAGAGAGGTAGAGGCAGGGAGGTTTGGGGAGGGAAATCCAGAGCTTAGGGCCAAGACGGCTGAAGGCACGGCCACCAATGGTGGGGCGAAGGATGTTAAGAAAGAGTTTTGTTTATATAGCACCTTATCACATTGCTCAGAAACATCTCAGAACATGTTACACACAATGAATTACTTTGGTGCGCAATGTTTGTTGTTATGTAGACAAATGCAGCGGTCATTATGAGCACAGCAAGATCACACAAACAGTAATGAGGAGAATAGCCTGCTAATCTGTTTCTCATGTCCTTGGTTGGTGCAGGGATGTTAGTCAGAGCACGGCGAGAACTCCCTGCAATTCTTCAATTGACGCTAGGAACATTAGGAACATGAGTAGGCCATTCAGCCCCTTGGGCTTGCTCCACCATTCAATTAGATCATGGGTGATCTGCCCCTCAACTCCATTTACCTGCCTTTGATCCACATCCCTGATACCGTTACCCAACAAAAATCTATTGATCTCAGTTTTGAAAACTCCAATTGACCCCCAGCATCCACAGCCTTTTGGGGGAGAGAGTTCCAGATTTGTGATCACCCTTTGTGTGAAAAAGTACTTCCTGATTTCGCTCCTAAATGGCCTAGCTCTAATTTTGATTATGGCCCTCATTCTTGATTCCTCCACCAGAGGAAATAGTATCTCTGTATTTACCCTATCAAATCCTTTTAACATTTTAAACACCTCAATTAGAGCACCCATCAATCTTCTATAGTCAAGGGAATACGAGCCAAGTTTATGCAACCTTTCCTCATGATTTAACTCTCTAAGTCCCAGTATCATTCTGGTGAAAATGGGATCTTTAGTATCTACCTGGACATGGAGATGGGACCAGGGTTTATTGTTTCATCTCAAATACAGAAACCTCTGTCAACACAGCACTCCCTCTGTATTGCACCAGATATGTGCTCAAGTCCTATTAATGGGCTCGAACCCACAACCTACAACACAAAGGTGAGAGCCATGCAACTCTCCAGAAAACCTCAGAGGAAAATATACAATGAAAAGAGAAAAGGACAAATTAGAAAGTAAAGCCCAAAGAGAATTCAAATTAATGCATAGGAGGAGGACGAATGTGATTACAAACATGTCAGTCTTTCCATTCACACACTTGGTTGGCGATCAGGAAATGTTTCATTAGCTTGTCCATTAAAAACCTTTCGGAAACTGCACTGTAATATAAATGGATTGTTACTGGTAAGATGTAATACATATAAAATAGCTGACCCTAAAATGAATGGAGTTGCACCTGTACTTGCCAACTGAAAGTTTATTTACTTCTGTGTGTGTCATTCATTTTTTTATATTAACACTTAGAACTTCATCTTCTCCATTGTAAGAATGATTGCTTTGTCAATGAAATCTCAGCCTTGTCTTAATATGGGGGATGAAGTTACAAGTGTTGGGGGAGTCCAGGAGCAGGAACCTTTGGTGTTTGCCCCTCGCCAAGCCCAGGGGTACTGAGGCCAATTGTGGTGCGCCTACTGCCGCCGTGGTTTGAGGACAACTAACTCAGCACGGACTGGCAATCAAACCGGGGACCTTCTTGGTCTGTGTGAGTCGGTAACACCGCACTGGGGAGAAGTGCCAGCTGCCTCAGATGCAATGACGCCAATCATTCCCATTTGCACTACCGCTGAAGCCCTCTCCCTCCCCTGCCTTTCCCCCCCACTACCCTCCCCACCTTGATCACAATCAATATTAATAGCTTGAGGGACTTGGGGGCCATGCATCACCCTTTCAAGGTGACCAATATAGCAGCTGAGTTTTCTTCAGCAGACTGTTTAGAACTGAGTCTGCCAGAAACTCCCCAGAGATGAAACCGTCCCTTTAAGGGTAGAAAAGTTTGAGGTATTTGATGATGTAACGTTACTTTTATCTCTTTTGCAGTGCGGGTGGGGGTGGGGGAAGAGGTTTGGCTGCAGAAAGCAGATGCCAGTCAGTTTGAGACTGCAGCTTCCCCCACTGCGGGTCTCTGTTAAATGCATCATTTTGGAGAGCAGTGCTGGTTCTGAAATTGACTGCATTGGGAAAACAATTCTGCACAGAGGAGATAGCATAGGAAGAGAGCAAATCCCCAGGCTTCAAATATTTTACTGCTTAACTCAATAATCCAGACAGGCTTTGCACTGCAAAACTCATTACACTCAGGACGGAAATGGAGGTCTCTGGCCTCCCCGTCCCTTATGATAACTTCTGCATAGACAGGCACCACTGTCTACACATTGTTAAATCAGTTTGGATATGAGCATGTTCCTTGAAGTGTTGATATTTCAATTAAGAATCCAGTTAGATCAGACAAGAGTGAGTCAATCTGCAAGATGGGCTTTGTAAGCTCGTGGCTGAATGTAGAGCTGTATTTCACCAAAATGAACTTAATTAGTTTTTCCTTTTGTCATTCAATGCTGCATTATCAGTAGGGCTCAGTGTTTTAGGATTTACTGAAAAATTCCTGCTTTTCACCCTCACGGCATTTGATTTTTTTTATCCCCAATTTTTAACACAGCCTTTATCTCATTGGTAGCACTCTCACCTCTGAGTCAGAAGGTTGTGCGCTCAAGCCCCACTCCAAACTTGACTACCTACTCTAGGCTGACATTCCAGAGACCTGAGCACATAATCTAGGCTGACACTCCAGTGCAGTACTGAAGGAGTGCTGCACTGTCACTGGTGTCGTCTGTAAAAAGTCGGATAGCCAGGTGGTGAAGGATCGAATACTAGAGCCTGGTCTTCAGTTGCTTCCAACCCTTTATTCACAGAGATCACCCTTACACATTGTGCACCCCCTAGATAAACTCTCTCCTATAAATGGATACAAGAGAGTCCCCAATTGATACCCACCACCTGAATACAATTAACACTAATTGATATAAACCACATGGATACAATTAACACCGTCTTTTGGGTGAGACTTTAAACCAAGAAGAAGAGCAGGAGAGTTCTCCCAGTGTCTTGGCCAACATTTATCCCTCAACCAATGTCACTAAAATACAGATGACCTGGTCATTTATCTCATTGCTGTTTGTGGGAGCTTGCTGTGCACAAATTGGCTGCCACGTTTCCTACATTACAACAGTGACTACACTTCAAAAGTACTTCATTGCCTGTAAAGCGCTTTGGGACGTCCTGAGGTCATGAAATGCGCTATATAAATGTAAGTCTTTCTGTTTGGGGGACAATCCATATAATCCACTCGCACATCCAAAGAATGGACTGAGAGTGAATACTACTCACAACTGTCAACTTCTCCGCCTCTCTCTCCTCCTTTAAGACGCTCCTTAAAACCTACCTCTTTGACTAAGCTTTTGGTCACCTGTCCTGATATCTCCTTATGTGGCTCGGTGTCAAATTTTGTTTGATAATCACTCCTGTGAAGCGCCTTGGGATATTTTACTATGTTAAAGGCGCTGTATATAAATGCAAGTTGTTGTTTTGTGAGAATGTTTTAAATCCAATTTTCAACAAACTTTTTAAGTTTTAATTTTAAAACGCCGGGAAATATTTTCAGATAAAAATCGATAATGAAGATCTTCTAATTATCGGGAACTCTATCGACAATATAACGTAAAGAAGAACGCAGTCTGGTGACTAGTGCTGCCAGTTCTCAGCACTGTGATTCCTTCACATTCCACTTTCTCATATCATGCTTACTGAGCCAAACTCATTTTTCTAGTGGCTGAGAAAAGTGCAGATCAATCTATCGTTAACAGCAGCGAAGATAAAAATACACACAATGTGGGCTCACAGCTGTGCTAGCAAAGCAAATGCCCATCCAATACCAAATGTATATAGTGTGGCACCTCCCTAGCCTCTTAAGAAAGAAAGATTTGCATTTATATAGCGACTTTCACAACCTCAGGATGCCCCAAAGCGCTTTACAGCCAATGAAGTACTTCTTGAAGTGTTGTCACCATTGTAATGTAGGGAGCGAGGCAATCAATTTGCGCACAGCAAGATCCCACAAACAGCAATGTGATAATGACCAAATGAGCTGTTTTAGTGATGTTGGTTGAGGGTACACCAGGGAGAACTCCCCTGCTCTTCTTAAAATAGTGCTGCGGGATCTTTTACGTCCACCTGAGAGGGCAGACGGTTTAACGTCTCATCTGAGAGACAGCACGTCTGACAGTGCAGCACTGGAGTTTCAGCCTAGATTTTGTGCTCAAGTCCCTGGAGTGAAACCATGAACACACAACCGTCTGACTCAGAGGCGAGAGTGCTATCACTGATCTCCAGCTAACACTTGATGAGCTATCTGTTTGCACTCTCCTCTTAATTAAAAGTAGCTGATTTCAAATTATCCACTTTTTTTTAGCACTTCCGACTCCTGCCGATAATTCAGTCATTTTTTTTGCACAAAACAAAATGAATTATCCAGTAATTTAAATTAAGCAGTGTAAATAACACAGCAAAGTTACAACTTTGTGCTTAAAAAATTGAATTTTTAGATCATTTGAATTGAGGAGCAAACTATAAATTCATACTTTGCTGCGTTATTTATTCACAATTCAAATTATTGGATAATTCCATTTTTCTCAGTGCAAAAACAATTTTGATTTATCAAGAGGAGACTGCACCCACATAGAACCTATGAGGTATCTGTGAAATATCAAAACTGGTTTATTCCTATTCATGAACACTCAATTAATCAAAAATTCATTGTAATTCTCACCACTGTTCGGCGTGTTTGCAAATTTCTGTTTCCGATTCCCAGTTTCCTCCCTTCGTCTGGTTGCTAGGGATTTCTCGTCCGGTTACTGTGGCTCCATCGGCACTGGGACTTCTCTGGCACCTTGCCCCAAGCAGACTGTCTGAGCGTAGACGGCAAGTGTTGCCCCAGCTATTTGGCAGCAGAGGCATCACAGCGGAGCACGATCTTGTCCGAACCCAACAGCCACCCACACAGGCAGCTTCCAGCAGGGGTCGCTAGATAGTTGCCAGGGATGCATTTTTAAAAAAAAATTCCTAGCACAGGAGCACTGTTGTGAATTGGAGCACTCGTTCCTCACCCCACCCAGCTCAGGTCAGCTAACTCAGCACAGACCAAGAATTAAACCTGGGGCTTTATCAGTCATTTTTTCAACACATATCGTGGCATATTCATCACACAACTATATTCTACACACCTGCCACATAGGAAGAGTAGGAAATGTTGAATCAATTATCGAGTGTGTTTTACAGCAGTAAGAGTACGTTTCAGACTAACCCTTGAGCAATGCCGACATTCATGTTTTATCTCCAATTTTCTCCCCTCACCCACCTGCTCCAGAGGCCCTAGCCTGTGTCACGCTGGGGGATAGTTCCGCGGGGCCCTCCAGTACCTCGTCCGAGTGCCCATTCGCCCAGACATGTGACCCAGACAGTGAGGGCAACAGAAGGCATCAACAATGAGCCTGATCCTGCTCCTCCCTAACCTGTTTATTGGAAACAAACTGTCTGCACAAACACACTCTATTCCTCACATCATCTTAGAAACCTCGATCAAATCACCCCAGGTCTATGTTTCCCTAAAGTGTAGTGTCACAGCTCTTTCAGCCTACCTGGGTAACTAAGATGCTTCAAACCGGTAATTAATCTTGTGGCCCTCCTCCACACCCTTTCCAAAACGTCAATATCACCCACCGTGTGAGGAGATCAAAACTGGGTACACTCTTCTAACAAGGTTTTGTTACGCTCCTGTGAAGCACCTAGGGACATTTTACTACTTCAAGGTGCAAGTTGTTGCTGTACAAGGACTAAAAAAAAAATCAAAGTCTTTGTTTGTCTTTTAACTTTGGCCTCTTGACACACACCTTAGGGCAATGAACAGACACCAATAGCATCATCAGGTATTTGAGTGACAGCAAATACAGCCAATAATGAATATGTATAGGATAATGAAAACAAGAGAGTTTTCAAAGTGTCAGGGGCAAGGTTTAATTTTTTTCTCTTCTGCACCCCCTCACCCCATAAAAGCCCATATTTACCTTTTCTCTTCCGCTGAAAAGTCTGGGTGAAAGGCCGAGCCCTAAGTGCAAGGGTCGAAAGGAGTTACAGACTGGACAGGATAAACCAACAATTGGTTGACACCAAAAGCTTGAGTTTTAAAAACCTGTTAAGTGTGGGAGGAAGGTTAGAAGTTTAAAGTGACAGCAAGAGATGGTGCAAAGAAGCTTGCACTTTTTATAAATTCGTTGGATGTGGGTATCGCTGGCAAGGCCTGCATTTATTGCCCATCCCTAGCTGCCCAGCAGTTTCATACAACCGAGCGACTTGCTGGGCCACTTCAGAGGGCAGTTTACAGTCAACCATGTTGGTGTGGGACTGGAGTCACATATAGGCCAGACTTTTAAAAATATATTTCAAAGTAAACTTCATTCATAAAATTTCTAAAGGTACATACAATTCAAGTCACACTTCAAACAATACAATACAGACTGGATAAGGACAGCATGTTTCCTTCCCTAATGGACATTAGTGAACCAGTTGTTTTTTTTATGACAATCCAATGGCTTCACTTTTTACCAATACCAGCTTTTTATTTCCAGATTTTTTTTTAGACTGATTTACAAATTCTCAAACTGCCTTGGTTGGGATTTGAACTCATGTTCATATGTTTAGATTATTAGTCCTCAGGATTACTAGTCCAGTAACATAACCACTACCCTTGCAACCCAGCTAGGATGCAGGAAGCAGAAGCAGCATGGGGGGCTGGCATATTTGGAGCTGAAGAGGAAAAAGGAAAGGAAAGTTCAGAGGAAGCATACCAGAGCAGTGTCAATAAACCCGAGACAGTTGCTGGATTGGATGTTTCCACCCATTCTTACCGCTGACGGTACACCTTAATTCAAATATAAAGAGGCCTGAGTTCCAGTGGCACTTAATATAAGAATAGAAAATCCGATCTTGCTGGGCAGACAGGAGAATGGATGGAGCAAAGATCTTGGCTTCTTTCAGCGGGTGGTGAGGTTTTCTGCTCCCAAAATAGGCCCCCGTAGCCTTGAATCAGGAATGAGTATTTAAATATTGTGCTTGGATTAGGAATTCTACACAGTCGGAGGGGATGGAATGTGGTACTGGTTGACTGGAATTCTCTGCTTGGATGAGTTTTCTATGTGTTCATCTGGAGTCTGTCTGTGAAACTTACCACGTGTATATTATTAATATGTGTATATGAAGTGATAGAAGCAGATTCTTAGCAACGCCTGATGTACACAAATGACTAACTGGGGCGGATTTTAACTCAGAGTGGCTTTCCAACAGGAAGCCATGGTGATTTTAACCGCTGGCTCATGGCCGCCTGCTGGCTTCCAGGTAGGTGATGGGGAGGGGGTTTTGGGAGGGTCTCAAGGGAGGGAAAGTGGTTGGGGGAGGGGGGGAGTCTGGGGCAGGGGAGGCTGCGACTTTCCTTGTGGGATCCGGAGGTGAACTCCTGCTCCTCCTGGTCCAACAAAAGGAAAGTTCTAGACTAAACTGAAGAGCCTCTTCTGTTTTCAGACCATCTCTAGATCTGCTTCCACCTGGTGGGAAAGTCACAGTGGCCGATTCCCCGCTCAGGCAGGGCACCTGTAATTGCGGAAATAGGGAAGTGCTCCAGTAAATGAGGGCCACTTGTCTGAGGCTGAACCAGACCGATCGCAACATTGGCGTCCTATATGATTCTATGATGAGCTCCTGACCACATATCCACTTCATCACCAAGATCGCCTACTTCCACTTATGTAACATCACCTGTGTCCGCCCCTTCCTCAGCTCATATGCTGCAGAAACCCTCATCCATGCCTTCTAGACTTGACTACTCCACTGCTCTCCTGGTCGGCCTCCGATCTTCCACCCTCCGTAAACTTGAGCTCATCCAAAACTCCGCTGCCCGTATCCTAACTGGCACCATCCCGTTCACCTATCACCCTTGTGCTCGCTGACCTACATTGGCTCCCGGTCCAGCAATCCCTCGATTTTAAAATTCTCATCTTTGTGTTCAAATCCCTCCATGCCTCAACCCTCCCTATCTCTGGAACCTCCTCCAGCCCTACAACCTTCAAAGATCTCAACGTTCCTCCAATTCTGGCCCCTTGCGCATCTCCGATTTTAATCGCCCCACCATTGGTGGCCGCGTATGGAGCTGCCTAGGCCCTAAGTTCTGGAATCCTCTCCCTAAACTTCTCCAACTCTCCACCTCTCTCTCCTCCTTTAAGACGCTCCTTAAAACCTACCTCTTTGGCCAAGTCAACTGTACTTATGTGGCCCGCTGTCAAATTTTGTCTGATAATGTTCCTGTGAAGTGCCTTGGGAAGTTCTTCTATGTTAAAGCAGCTATATAAATGCAAGTTGTTGGAATCAGCATAGGGCACAGTAAATGAGGAAATTAGGGGAGGGCACCAGTAAATGAGGAAATTAGGGGAGGGCACCAGTAAATGAGGAAATTAGGGGAGGGCACCAGTAAATGAGGAAATTAGGGGAGGGCACCAGTAAATGAGGAGATTAGGAGAGGGCACCAGTAAATGAGGAAATTTGGGGAGGGCACCAGTAAATGAGGAGATTAGGAGAGGGCACCAGTAAATGAGGAGATTAGGAGAGGGCACCAGTAAATGAGGAAATTAGGAGAGGGCACCAGTAAATGAGGAGATTAGGGGAGGGCACCAGTAAATGAGGAAATTAGGGGAGGGTACCAGTAAATGAGGAAATTAGGGAAGGGCACCAGTAAATGAGGAAATTAGGGGAGGGTACCAGTAAATGAGGAAATTAGGGGAGGGCACCAGTAAATGAGGAAATTAGGGGAGGGCACCAGTAAATGAGGAGATTAGGAGAGGGTACCAGTAAATGTGGAAATTAGGGGAGGGTACCAGTAAATGTGGAAATTAGGGGAGGGTACCAGTAAATGTGGAAATTAGGGGAGGGTACCAGTAAATGTGGAAATTAGGAGAGGGCACCAGTAAATGAGGAAATTAGGGGAGGGCACCAGTAAATATGGAAATTAGGGTCAGGCCAGTAAATGGAATAATTAACGTAGGGCACTGTGAAATGGAGAAATTAGAGGAGGGCACCAGCAAATGGGGAAATTAGGGTGGGGTACCAGTAACCTGGGAAAATTAGAGGAGGGTACGAGTAAATGGGGAAAATATGGGAGGGCATCAGTAAATTAGGAATTTGGGGAGGGCACCAATAAATGGGGAAAATATGGGAGGGCATCAGTAAATGAGGAAATTAGGATCTGGCCAGTAAATGGAATAATTAGCGTAGGGCACCATGAAATGGAAATATTAGGGGAGAGCATCGGTTAATGGGGAAATTAGAGGAGGGCACCAGCAAATGGGGAAATTAGGGTGGGGCACCAGTAAACTGGAAATTAGGGAAGGGAATCAGTAAATGGGGAAATATGGGGCATGTACCAATAAATGGGAGAATTAGTGGTGAGCAGTAAGTGGGGAAATTAGGTGAGGATACCAGTAAATGGGGAAATTAGAGGAGTTCACCAATAAATGGGGAAATTTTGGTAGGGCATGTAAATGGGGAAATTTGGGAAGTGCACCAATAAATGGGGAAATTATGGCAGGGCATGAATAAATGGAGAAATTGGGGGAGGGCAGCAGTAAATGGGGAAATTAGGGTGGGGTACCAGTAAAGGGAAATATGGGGACTGCACCAATAAAAGGGAGAATTACGTGAGGGGACCAGTAAATGGGGTAATTTGGGAAGGGAACCAGTAATTGTGCAAAACTGGGTAGGGCACCAGTAAATGGGCACAATTTAAGGGTGGGCACCAGTATTTGGGGGAACTATGGGAGGGCATCAGTTGTGGAAATTATGGGAGGGCACCAATAAAGGGGGAAATTAGGGGAGGGCACAGTAATTGAGGAAATTAGGGTTGGGCCAGTAAATGGAATAATTAGCATAGGGCACCATGAAATTGAGAAATTAGGGCAGGGCGCCTGAAGTTAAAGGACATCACTGACATTGTACAGGTCCTTGGTTAGACTGCATCTGGAATACTGAGCCAAGTTTTATTCCCCTCTCATGGTGAGAGATATATTGGTCTTGAAAAAGGTTCAGAAGGGAGCGAGGAATGATCCCTAGCTTAAAGAACCTTAGTTACTCAGATACTCTAAAAGAGCTGGGTCTATTTACTTTAAAGCAGCATAGACTAAGCAGAGACCTTAAGATGAGAGATATATAAAATAATGAATGGAATGGATTCCATGCCTTGTGACAGATAAATTCAGTTTGACAGATTGGGGAGGACCAGGGTACATGCACTTAAACTATGCAAACGTGGGAATAGGCTATGTATTAGACAGTTTTTCTTTTCCCAGAGAGTAGTGAGTCTCTGGAATGTGATGCCAGCTTGTGAGTTGAATGCTGACTCTCTGCGTGCCTTCAATAGAGAGATGGACCGTTGTTTGTTAGGGCAGAGATCGCATCATATAGAAAGTAAATGGATTAACAGCTAATGTATGCAGGTCAATATGATCTGGTTTCGATTGCTTGAGGGGGTGGGAGAGGGATTTACCAGATTTTTTTCCCTTTATTGGCCCTGGGTTGTTCCGTTTTTTTGCCTCGCAGTAGATCACATACCTGAGGGGGGCTAGGGAGAGTTTAGTCAGGAGTGTGGAGCAGGCTTGGTGGACTAGCTGGTCTTTTCCAGCCCATCATTTTCGTATGTATGTTTGTACAATATACCTGATCATGGACTCTTAACATGTAGAATATACCTGATCATGGACCCTACCATGTGCAACATACCTGATCATGGACTCTACCATGTAGAATATACCTGATCATGCATCTACCACGTAATAAACCTGATCATGTGCCATATACATGATTATGGACTCTACCACATAGAATATACCTGATCATGGCCTTTTCCCCACCTGAATGTGCTGAATAAATACTTCCTCTTCCCCAAAGGTTGCCAAGTGAAACTATAATATATTCAATGCTGGCCTCTTTTCATCACTCCACCACTTGCACGATTGGTGCATTGGCTGCCTCGGCCATAAGCTCTGGATTCCCTCCGTAAGCCTCTCTACCTCTCTCTCGTCCTCTAAGATGCTCCTTAAATCCTACTTCTTCAACCAAGCTTTTGGTCACCAGTCCTAATATCTCATGTGGCCCGGTGTCAAATTTTGTTCGATAACGTGCCTGTGGAGCGCCTTGCGATGGTTTACTACGTTAAAGGTGCAGTATAAATGCAAGTTGTTATTGTTCTTGTGGTATTATTCAAATTTGCATCTGGACTATAATGGTCTCCTCTGCTCCTGCACATTCCTTTGTTCCTTTGTTCTTCCCCCACGCCCTTTATTCAATCGTTTTGTTATCATATCAAAGAAGGAAAGAAAAACCCCACAGATTCCTCCGCCAGCACTGAGTTCCTGGAACAATGTCGCTGATTGACGAACAGCAACATCTTCACACCTGTTAGCCCCTGGTGGCTCGGTTTCATCTTACTCTCCCACTTTGAGCTGTCAAGTTCTCACTGGCAGCTGTGCAGGAAACGTGCAAGCGTGACCTTTCCCCTCCCTCCGTTCCTGTCGCTACGCATAATGCAATGAATTCCTGACAAGTGACTCAACTCATTCTTGGGACACCTTACTTGCTAATCAAGCGTATCGCAGATACCAGTTGATACGCGCGTTCTGCTGATATAAGTGTTCACTTAAGGGGCACAACGGGGGGGAGCAGGGGGTGAGAGGGCTAGGGTTGTCAGCCCTCCAGGATTATCCTGGAGTCTCCAGGAATTGAAGATTAATCGCTATCAACTAATACAGCATAGACCAGGAACCAAACTTGGGCCTTTCCAGGTCTGACTTGGTGTAGGTTAGCACTATACCGGACAATACCTTTACTAACAAGTAGGGTTGCCAACTCTGGTTGGGTGTATTCCTGGAGATCTCATCACATGACCTCCTGCCTCCAACCACGCTGTCCAGCCAAAACAGCCTTTTTTCCCCCTTGTCCAATATTTTTATAACTAATAAACAAAAGTGTTCAAAGAAATTGGAAATACACACAATTATTTTTAAATGTCCCTATGATTTTTTCTCCTGGGTGTTGCTCGCAGCAGTGTCCAGGAGATTAATCTTTAATTCCTGGAGACTCCAGGACAATCCTGGAGGGTTGGCAACCCTACTCACAAGGGCATCAGAAGAGATATATTTTCAGTTTGCTATTTGGTTGTCGACTATTCTGGAATATAAGGTTTAAGACCTGTGTATTTCTCTCCTAAAAGCAGTGCCACTGTTCATGTTTTTAAACCATAAAATAACAGGTTGTTGACCTAATATTATAGCCCCAGAGTGTTTCCTGGTTGCCTGTAAATCTCATAGATTTTTTTTATTTGACCACAAACTTGTTTTTCTTTAAAATAACCTTCCCGATGAATTTTCTTTTTTTTTGCGCTGCGCAGGTTGGCAGGGCTGACAGCCCAGGACTCCTCAATGGAACTCATTCAGGTTAGTGTTGGCTAGCTGAGAACACATCAGCACAACACGGTTGTGACATTAAACAGGTTCTACTGTATTTTGACACAAGGTAAATTACTTGTCAAATTTGCTGAATGCATGAATCTGCTAACATCAGCAAATTGCTAAAAAATATGCATATACTTAACTACAGTAGCTCCTGAGTGTTCTGGGTTTAGTTGATGTTGATATTCCATCTAAATCTAACTAGCTTCCACTTGTAATCTCTGTTTGTAGGTGTCTTTCGTAGAAACCTATTACTAAAGAAAGAAAGACTTGCATTTATGTAGCGCTTTTTCATGAGCTCAGGACGTCCCAAAGCGCTTTTCAGCAAATGAAATATTTCTGAAGTGTTGTCACTTGTAATGTAGGAAACGCAGCAGCCAATTTGCGTACAGCAAGGTCCCACAAACTAACAAAACTACAAAGAGATCATCAGGCGAGGGACGGCGGAAGGGGGGGTGGCGAGGGGATGGATCTTTTACCTTCTGCCCTGTATAGCTTCTTTTATCTTGTTCTCACTGCTTAGGCAAATCCTGATTACCAATGTAACAGATGGATTGTATACCATGATCCCAGTGCATTGTTAAAGAAAGAAATAAGAAAGGCTCGTACTTATATAGCGCATTTCACAATCTCAGGACGTCCCAAAGCACTTTACAGACGATGAAGTACTTTTGAAGTGTAGCCACTGTTGTAATGTAGGAAACGCGGCAGACAATTTATGCACTGCAAGCTCCCACAAACGGCAATGAATTAAATTTACTGTATCATCTGCTTTAGGTGTTGGTTGTGGGATAAAAATTGGCCAGGACACTTGGAGAACTCCCTGCTCTTCTTCGAAATAGTGCCATGGGATCTTTTACATTCATCTGAGAGGGCAGTCGGGACCTCGGTTTAATGTCTCATCCAAAAGACAGCAAAAGTCTTTCTTTCTTTACATTGGCACTGCATTGGCTGGGTGAGCCCAGTTCTTTGAGAACCGACGGTGCAGAAAGCCGTCAGACAGGTTGTTCCTCTTTCAGATGCTGAGCGACCTACTGTGCATTTTTGGATTTGATCTCCAAGCGAAAACAGTTTTTGACGAATGGGTCTGTGATGAAACTAGGCTGAGGATTGTCACGCTTTTAACCTGATTTATTGACAAACCGAGCTGCACAACATTATACTTTCAGGGGTAGGGTAGATACCCACATCAGAATGCTTAATGGCCTAGTATGGTATTCCTGTCTGCGCTTTTAAATACTCCTTTGTAAACTTTACTGATTGGAAGTTCTATCCTTGTGTCAGGGACTCTCTCTAAACATTCCTCAAGTTATTCCCTTCTCTTTCACCTGACTGTCGAAGGGGGGAGTGACTAGATCTGTGATTGACAGCAGCCTCTTACCACAGGGTCTATGACACTTGAGAATCGATGAGATATTTATTTACTCGTTCATGGGATGTGGGCGTCGCTGGCGAGGCCGGCATTTATTGCCCATCCCTAATTGCCCTTGAGAAGGTGGTGGTGAGCCGCCGCCTTGAACCGCTGCAGTCCGTTTGGTGACAGTTCTCCCACAGTGCTGTTAGGAAGGGAGTTCCAGGATTTTGACCCAGCGACGATGAAGGAACAGCGATAGATTTCCAAGTCGGGATGGTGTGTGACTTGGAAGGGAACATGCAGGTGGTGTTGTTCCCATGTGCCTGCTGCTCTTGTCCTTCTCGGTGGTAGAGGTCGCGGGTTTGGGAGGTGCTGTCGAAGAAGCCTTGGCGAGTTGCTGCAGTGCATCCTGTGGATGGTACACACTGCAGCTACTGTGCGCCGGTGGTGAAGGGAGTGAATGTTTATGGTGGTGGATGGGGTGCCAATCAAGCGGGCTGCTTTATCTTGGATGGTGTCGAGCTTCTTGAGTGTTGTTGGAGCTGCACTCATCCAAGCAAGTGGAGAGTATTCCATCACACTCCTGACTTGTGCCTTGTAGATGGTGGAAAGGCTTTGAGGAGTCAGGAGGTGGGTCACTCGCCGCAGAATACCCAGCCTCTGACCTGCTCTCGTAACCACAGTATTTATATGGCTGGTCCAGTTAAGTTTCTGGTCAATGATGACCCCCAGGATGTTGATGGTGGGCGATTTACTGTATTCCTTTATTAGTCTGGAAAATATCAGAACAATTTTTTATGCTTCTCTCACGATATTTCCTCTGTCCTAAACACGGTGGAAAAATGCAGGAAAATTATCCATAAAAATACAAACAAATTGGCAACAGGGAAAGTCTACTCGCGATCTCGGAATATTGAGAAAATACAACATCGGTGTATCGCTAAAGAAGCCTCATAAAGGGGCAAATGGATTCTGGGTCTTATATATGAGGGTGTTGAATACAAAAGCAGGGAGGTGATGAGGAATCTGTATTAGGAATTAGTTAGGTCACAGATGGGACACAGTGCGCAGTTTTGGACACCCTTTTATAGAAAGGATATTGGAGTCATGGAAAAGGTGCAACATAGATTCACTAGGAATGGACCACACATGAAGGGATGAAAGACTTGATAAATTAAGGTTGTGTGTTTGGAATAAATAAGGTTAAAGAGATCTGACGAAAGTGTTCAAAGTTTTGAAAGGGGTTGAGGGGATAAACGGTAAGATTATTTCCACTGGTTGGTGAATCGGTGACAAAGGGGCATAAATTAGGGTTAGAGTTTGCACTAGAAGCTGAAAGGGCAAAGTTTTATTAGAATATGGAATATACAAACAGCTTTTGCTGCAAATAATCACAATGATTTAAAGGGAATTGGATAAATATTTGAAAATGAGAAATACTAAAGGGTATGAGGAAAGAGCAGGAAAATGGGATTAGAATGGGTTGGTCTGTATGGGGCTAGCACAGCGGAGCAACAACTTTCAAAAGGGAATTGGATAAACACATGACGTGGAGAAAATTGCAGGGCTATGGGGAAAGAGCAGGGGAGTGGGACTAGTTGGATAGCTCTTTCAAAGAGCCGACACACACATGATGGGCCGAATGGCCTCCTTCTGTGCTTAAATTCCCACGATTCTAGACAAGGCTGCATATGTACAGCACATGTGTGGATGCATCGGAATACATATATTTTACATATAGGCATGTTTGCATACATGTAGCACACGTGTAAAAGAGAAAAAAGACTCGCATTTATATAGCACCTTTCACAACCCTTTTACAGCCAATGAAGTAGTTTTGAAGTGTATTCATTGGTGTATTGTAGGAAACGCGGCAGCCAATTTGTGACAGCAAGGTCCCACGAACAGCAATGTGATAAATGATCAGATAATCTGTTTTTTAGGTGTTGGTTGAGGGATAAACATGGGCCAGGACACCGGGGAAAACTCCCAACTCTTCTTCAAGATAGTGCCATGGGATCTTTTACGTCCACTTGAGAGGGCAGACGGCACCTCGGTTTAATGTCTCATCTGAAACAGTGCAGCATTCCCTCAGCACTGCCTGGATTATGTACTCAAGTCTCTGGAACGGGACTTGACCCTACAATCCACTGACTCAGAGGTGAGGACGCTACCACTGAGCCATGGCTGACGCACCAGAATGTATAAATGCAGACAGTAGCAGGTAATACTGCACTATCAGCCATTGCTAAAACGAAAAGTGAGATCGAGCTCAGGAAAGCAAACTGCAGGCCAGAAAGCTCAATAATACATTC
Source organism: Heptranchias perlo (assembly GCF_035084215.1). Lineage (NCBI taxonomy): Eukaryota > Metazoa > Chordata > Chondrichthyes > Hexanchiformes > Hexanchidae > Heptranchias > Heptranchias perlo. The sequence goes on from NC_090353.1 coordinate 32,286,048, forward strand.
AGTAAAACATCTTACAGAAAACACATAAAAACTTCAACTCCTTCATGAAAATAACAAAGAACCTCTTTAAAATCTTATCTACAAACTGGTAAAGGATTCCAAAGATTTACAAACTGTTTAGAAAATTTGCACATTTTTGGAATAGAGACAGTTGGAAGCTTAGAGGAAAAGAGAGGCTATAAATCTCTATTATTGATTTCTATAAATTCTAAGTAACTCTAAGTAACTGCTCGAAGCAATGTTTAGTCCTTTTTGTTCTCCTCCTCTTACTAGCCCCAACTATGTAAATGACCCTGTCTCCATGACATGGGACAGGATGAACAGTAGGGCAAAGTAGCTCTCTCACCCCCTTAAATGGGTCATCAGGCATTGTGCGTTAGGTTTCCTCTAAAGGCTGTTACCAGAGATGCCACGACAATAAATCTTGCAACATTGGCCCAGAATTTGCTGGAGTGGGACATCTCGTGGCGAGTGCCATGAGTTGGATTTTTTTTCCCTCACCCTTCAGCTCCGATTATTTTTTGCGGCCCGAGTTGCTGGAAGTGCGAGCTGATAACGAGGGCATCAGGGACCTCCTGAACGATGGGACCAACGGTCTATCTCCTTAGCCAATGAAATTTAAGGATGGAGAAAGAAACAGAGCGAACGACGGAGATGGAAATAGGGTGAATTAGCGTCAAATTCGATACAGAAAGAGAAATTAAAGGGAGGGAAAGGTCGGATTAAGAGAGGGAGAAAAAAGGGACAGAAAGGAAAAGTAACGCCACAGTTTCAATTGTTCCCTTTCTGGGCCTCCAAGGTTCAATTTCATCTGGACCATAAATCCCCCCATTAACAGGGTCCTTACGCCGTGAAATACCAGCCCTAACTTTCTGCGGTGAGTTTAATCCAACAAGCAAATCCAACAATTTCTTGACACTCACGGGGAGGTTGAGGGCGAGCTGCCGGTTTATGCGAGGCTAACGGCTGAGTGGCACAAATCGTCCAGCAATTTGTGGCGATTCGCAACTCACGGCCTATCTCTTCCTCGCCACAGATTGCTGGGCTTTTTAATTACGGTGTGCGCTGCCTGAAAGTGTGGTGAAGCAGATTCAATAGTAACGTTCAAAAGGGAATTGGATAAATTCTTGGAAAGGAAAAACTTGCAGGGCTATGAGGGAAAGAGCCGGGGGAGTGGCACTAATTGGATAGCTCTTTCAAAGAGTCGGCACAGGCACGATGGGCCAAATGGCCTCCTTCCGTGCTGTATGATTCTATGTTCAAACTGGCAAATGGCTACTTTGGCATTACAGTCGGATCAGTGCTGTGTTTAAGTCGATATCATTTGACTGTTCGTACTCTGCTCAGGCTTAGTACCGCACATAAAGACCTCATATAAACGTGTATCATAATCCACCAATTTATTCATGAGAAACCTTCTTTCAACAGTGAATGGTCAGGATGTTTAGCACTATTTGAGGCTGGAGGTTGACGAGGGAGTTTAGGTGCTTTGACGGATGGTGGTCCTGAGGTTTGGTTCGGGCAAATGTGACATCCACGCTCCAATTGCCAACCTATAACCATGATGTGGAGATGCCGGTGATGGACTGGGGTGGACAAACGTAAGGAGTCTTACAACATCAGGTTATAGTCCAACAGCTATAACCAGCTCCCTTCACCGGATTGGGGGATCATTTTCACGTATCTACAGATCCTATCCGAACCACATCAGCACCAACTATGAAAGCGCCAAAGGCTCTGAATCTTGTTTCCTGACGTATTGGCAGCCTGTTGAGGGGTCATTATTCAAAACTGTTGGGGAAGGTGCCAGCGACTGACTGGGTACGGATTACCCAGGCGGCCATCTTTGCTCATCTGTCAGGTGTCGCCTGCTCTTTTTGGGTCATTCATGCCGTTCCAATTCAGCATTCTCTTGTTTTTACACACACCCCAACCCTCCCAACCAACAAATTCTTCCTTATAACAGGGGAAAAGCAGCTGCCTGAAGCTCACTGAATAGCTTTTATTATCCCGAGCTGATGAAAGTCTTGTCAGAACTCTTTTGTTCACCGTGCAGGTGTTGGACTTTTGTTTTTTCTTTCATTTGGACACTGTTTGTGTTTCTGTCACCAGAAAAAAAATGTACTATGTTTATTTTGTTTCCCTTTCGTAGCAATCTATACTCCCTTTTTTTTTGTAAAGCTTTTTTTTTTCTAAATGAAAGCGGAGTGTTCGAACATTGGAATTCCTGCAGGCATTTTTCAAGGCACCTTTTGTGACCTCTTCAGGTCTTTGTATAATGTGTCACAGTGTTGCTGCCCTTTAGCTAATTATTTCATTGAATTCTTTTTTAGAGCCTTTCTTTTTATTTACATTTTTTTCCACTAACTTTTGTCACCCTCCCCACATCTCAAGGCCACACACCTGTAGTGTCAGCTTGGCTCAGTGTGTAGAACTCTCAACTTTGAATCAGAAGGCTGTGAGTTCAAGTTCCACTTCAGAAACTTGAGCACGTTATCCATGCCGACACTCCATTGCAGTACTGAGGGAGTGCTGCATTATCAGTAGACGCCATCCTTTGGGTGAGCTGCTAAACTGTAGCCCTGTCCGCTTGTTCATCTGGGCATTAAAGATCCCATGGCACTATTTGAATGAGCGCAAGGAGTTCTCCAGGTGTCCTGGCCAACATTCCTCCCTCAAACAATACCACCTAAATGGATTTTTCTGCGTGCGAAAATGGCTGCCACGTTTGCCCATTTGACAATCACTGCAGAGGGCATTCAGAGTCAACCATGTAGCATGGACTGGAGTCACATGTAGGCATGGCGAGTTCCTTTCCCTGAAGCACATTAGTGAAAAAGTTGTACCTGTATATCAATCTGGCAGCTTTCATGGTCATTTTATTTTGATGCTAGCCCACAAATTACTAAATATATTGAATTCAATTTGCTAACTTACAGTGGGTGAGAGTTGAACTCACAACCACTAAGTTACTGGTCCAGTACCATAACCACTATACCTTTGCTTACTACTATCATGGCTATTAGGTCCCCGTTCCCCCACCCCATCTCCAGTTTTCTCACCCAGAGGAACTGAATCTTTCTGAGGTTCAGTTCAGTGGTTGATAGCCACTCTCTACCATCTCAGCCAAGTGTCCATTCTTATGTGACCCTGGGCAGTAATTGTCCGCAGGCTATTTAACGTCCTCTCAATGACATCTGTGAGCATGAGCGCAGGGATCATTGGATGGTGATCAAGAGTGAGAATCCTGGCTGATCCTTTTTTTTTTGTCCAGGGATCAGAGATCAACTGGAGAGCCCCTTCGCTGAGATCAACTAACTCAGCACAGACTTGGGACCAAACCACGGACCTTCATGGCTCTGTCATAGCTGTTCAAACCAGCTTTCTTCATAAACAACAAGAACCGTCCACCTGCAGCATTTATCAATCAGAATTTCTTACATGCAAGTAAGAAATTCCTTAACACTAAGGGCTTTAAGGCATGGTAGCACTTTAACACATCTTGTTCTTAGCAGGGATTCGGCCTAATTAGATTGAACCTAGCCAGAGCCTGAACTTCAGCGTGCCTGTGTACTTAATAAATGAATCTAATGACACAGCAAAACGTTCTCTAACCCACTATTAAAAATAACCTGACAATATCACGGGTCCTGTTTAGTGATACAAAAAAGACCTTCTCGTCCTACATGTACTTCATACCACGAAAAGTCCCTTTAACCTTTTTATCCCTGATCTTCTTGCCTCCTGTCCTGAAGACATTGTGGGGGCAAATTTCCGCCTTCACCACATGACTGGTAATCTTCTGGAGCGTATCGCCCTCCCTGTTATAGACCCTGTCCGAAGTACATTCCATTGGTTGGTTCTATAATGGGCAGATGAACGGCTCTGCCAGGTTACTGCCCATGCGACGAGGTCAGAAAATGTACCCCATGAAGACCCCCCCCCCCGCTGGGTTAGGGTTCCGCGGGAGTTGGAAGCCCTCTGATATTCTCATCCTTGTTTTCAAATCCCTCCGTGGCCTCGCCCCTCCCTATCTCTGTAATCTCCTCCAGCCCTACAACCCTCCGAGATCTCTGCGCTCCTCCAATTCTTGCCTCTTGCACATCCCCGATTTTCATCGCTCCACCATTGGCGGCCGTGCCTTCAGCTGCCTAGACCCTAAGCTCTGGAAATCCCTCCCTAAGCCTCTCCGTCTCTCTGCCTCTCTCTCCTCCTTTAAGACGCACCTTAAAACCTACCTCTTGTCCTAATATCTCTCAATGTGGCTCGGTGTCACATTTTGTTTGATAACGCTCCTGTGATGCGCCTTAGGACGTGTTTTACTTCGTCAAAGGCACTATATAAATGCAAGTTGTTGTTGATGTTGATACTGCACTCAGATAGCCATTTTTTCAGGGGGGTGACCCTAGGCTGCGAGCTGTTTCATTATAGGGGCATCACAAGCCAGCCCAAAACCTATTCACGCCCGACGTCCACATGCATGTACTTTCCAGTGGGGTCACTGCACAGCAGGAGCGGGAGCCGTGACTGATTGTCCCTCCCCTCCCCCACATTATTTTTGTCCAACTGCGCAATGACTAATTGTAGCATCCCTACTGTTGCCTTGACTGAGAGAAGCTAACTCAGCACAGACTGGGAACAAGGCTGCGGCCTACCTTGGCTGGTGTGGCGTCTGTTTTTAACTCTAATCAACATCAGACCATCTCCACATTGACAGGGCAGACTGCCGAGCAGAGGAAGGAGACCAATTTGGGAAGAAAATTCACTGCTCAGGCTCCAATACAAAGGTTGATAGATTCCTGTGCATGAATTTAAAGCACTAAAATCCAAATTAGAGATTCAAATGCACATAAACTGCTCCATCTTTGCCCTCATGGGTTATGAGGCCTTCCCTTGGATTACCATCCTTTGCACTTCAGTTTGAGATACCCACCATCCTCCATTTAATTTAAACTAGCCTCTTAACTCTGTTATGGTTATGCTTAAGAATGGATAAATAATTCACTTTATATTTCACACAAATTCCCTGTAATCCGCTACAGAATAAATTTGAATAATTACGCAGTAATCTTATGATAAGGTTATTATTTATTTGCAACATCACATGTCACTTGAATGGAACTTCCTGGTCATCATAGTTTCCAGTAGCAAAAAAAATCCCCATGGCAACAGTACATTAAACTGAATTTTCAGTATTAAAAGCAACACCGATTATTTACAGCGAAGAATAATTTTCTACATCCCTCCCACTCCCAATTTTCTTCCTACCACTCCTGAAGGTCAGAATCAAGCTTAATTTTAACACTTCCCTCCTGCCCATTTGGCCAAATACAATTCCGCAATGCAGAGTGTTGGAGCATAGAATCATAGAACAATACAGAACAGAAGGAGGCCATTCGGCACGTTGTATCTGTGCCAGCTCTTTGAAAGAGCTATCCAATTAGACCCACTCCCCCGTTCTTTCCCCGTAGCCCCGCCAATTTTCCCTTTTCAAGTATTTATCCAATTCCCTTTTGAAAGTTACGTTTGAATCTGCCTCCTCCACCGTTTCAGGCAGTCCATTCCAGATCATAACAACTCGCTGCGTAAAATATTTTTTTCCTCATGTCCCCTCTTGTTCTTTTGCTAATCTGTGTCCACTGGTCACCGACTCACCCACCAGCGGAAACAATTTCTCCTTATTCACTCTATCAAAATCCCTTGTAATTTTGAACACCTCTGTTAAATTTCCCCTCTTAACCTTCTCTGCTTTAAGGAGAACAATCCATTCCTGGAGAAAAAAGAAAAACTTGCATTTATATAGCGCCTTTCACAACCTCAGGATGTCCCAAAGCACTTTATAGCCAATGAAGTACATTCACTGTTATAATGTAGGAAACACAACAGCTAATTTGTGCACAGCAAGATCCCACAAACAGCAATGAGATAATGACCAGATAATTTATTACAGTGACGTTGATTGAGGGACAAATATTGTCCAGGACACCAGGGAGAACTCTGCTGCTTCTCTTCAAATAGTGCCATGGGATTGTTTACATCCACCCCAGAAGGCAGACTTGGTTTAATGACTCATCCAAAGGGCAGCACCTCCTCAGGATGTATTAGCCCCAATTTTATGCTAGAAGTCTCAGGTAGGAAAAATCAGAGAGCAAGTTATTATCTTAATGGCGAGAAACTGGAAAGTACTGCAGTACAAAGGGATCTGGGGGTCCTAGTGCAACAGGTGATCAAGAAGGCCAACGGAATGTTGGCTTTTATTGCTAGGGGGATAGAATATAAAAACAGGGAGGTATTGCTGCAGTTATATAGGGTATTGGTGAGACCGCACCTGGAATACTGCATACAGTTTTGGTGTCCATACTTAAGAAAAGACATACTTGCTCTCGAGGCAGTACAAAGAAGGTTCACTCGGTTAATCCCGGGGATGAGGGGGTGGACATATGAGGAGAGGTTGAGTAGATTGGGACTCTACTCATTGGAGTTCAGAAGAATGAGAGGCGATCTTATTGAAACATATAAGATTGTGAAGGGGCTTGATCGGGTGGATGCGGTAAGGATGTTCCCAAGGATGGGTGAAACTAGAACTAGGGGGCATAATCTTAGAATAAGGGGCTGCTCTTTCAAAACTGAGATGAGGAGAAACTTCTTCACTCAGAGGGTGGTAGATCTGTGGAATTTGCTGCCCCAGGAAACTGTGGAAGCTACATCATTAAACAAATTTAAAACAGAAATAGACAGTTTCCTAGAAGTAAAGGGAATTAGGGGTTACGGGGAGCGGGCAGGAAACTGGACATGAATTTAGATTTGAGGTTAGGATCAGATCAGCCATGATCTTATTGAATGGCGGAGCAGGCTCGAGGGGCCGATCGGCCTACTCCTGCTCCTAGTTCTTATGTTCGGGACTTGAACCCACAACCTTCATAAACTCAGAAGGTGAGAGTGCTACCCACTGAGCCACGGCCAATACCCTCAAGTGAGACGTTGGTTGGCTTTGAGCCCCTCAACAAAGAAGTTGGAGAAAAACACAGACACGGGAGACAAAACAAAAGGAAATTTAGCATTTTACTTCTGTTTTGATGTCGGAGGATTGAAACGGAATCAGGCTTTGTGCTCAGGCCACATTAGCCGGGCTCTGCCTCTTTTAGAAAGAAAGCCCATCGGTCTTTTCCTTTCTGCAGCATATGGCATTTTTTTTCCCCCCTCCAAGAAACACTGATGGTTCAAAAAATCATAAAGCAGCTTTATCCCACACACATTCTCACTGCAAGGAATTTACTCACCTTAATATTTGCCAGGCCCCATTCTTGGCACAGGCCCCTCATAAATAACTCTTTTTTTTTTTTTCGCTCGCGCGAAGGGGCGTTACATGGATTGAGGAATTAAAAGCTCAGTCTGTGCAAGGTGGAACATCTGTACTTGCAGTATTTCACATGTCTGGCTGCAAACTTGTCCAACATACCCAGCTGCACGGCCCAGTGAATGATGGATTGTATTCTGCGAGTGAAAGTGTCAGCGTGCTACAAGATACAGTAGTAGACATTGTAGCATTCGTTTTTAAAAAAATGATCACTGAAGTTTCAGTGATTGATTATTGGGGGGGGGGGGCGAAGCTAAAATTTAAAGAAAAAATAAAGATGGAGGCAGGTTTCCAATCCGTTTTCAACAGGGCCCAAAAAAAACATTTAAAGCACACAGCCTCCATTTTGAGGATCCAACTGAATACGTGCTCCGGTCAAAAAAATATAAATGCTCTTAAAGGAGCTGTATTTTCCTTTTAAAGAAGCACATTTTATGAACTTGGCCCATTTTCCTGAAAGTAATGAAGGTACATTTTTTCGGGTCTCTTGATCACCTCGTCACTCTGCTTTATTCTTTACGACTTGCTGGTCAGCGGCAACTCCGCGGAGAGTGGCCATTTTGTGTCGAGCTTTTCCTGTGACGTCATGAAGTCCCGCCCGCTGACATCATGAGTAAGGACAGTGGATTCTGGGTAATTTTTCCACCTTACTTTTAGCGGGGGAGCTAAAAGACCAGCTGGTCCATCGAGCCCGTCCCACATAGTTTTGTTGGAACTGAGCATCACGTCCTCCAATGCCCTCCCCCCGTCCAACGACAACCATGCAATCTCCTGGGAGAGGCAAAAAAAAAACCAAGGTCAATTAGGGGAAAAAAATAATACTGGGAAATTCCTCTGCAACGCCCCCCCCCCCCCCCTCCCACAATTGCAATCCAAACGAGTTCAAATAGATCACATTGACCATAAGGCTTATAAGAACATAAGAAATAGGAGCAGGAGTAGGCCATACGGCCCCTCGAGCCTGCTCTGCCATTCAGTAGGATCATGGCTGATCTTCTACCTCAACTCCACTTTCCCGCCCTATCCCCATATCCCTTGATTCCCTTAGTGTCCAAAAATCTATCGATCTCAGTCTTGACTATACTCAACGACTGAACATCCACAGCCCTCTGGGGTAGAGAATTCCAAAGATTCACAACCCTCTGAGTGAAGAAATTTTTCCTCATCTCAGTCCTCAATGGTCGACCCCTTATCCTGAGACTATGACCCCTAGTTCTAGACTCCCCAGCAAGGGGAAACAGCCTCTCAGCAGCTATCCTATCAAGCCCTCTAAGAATTTTATACATTTCAATGAGATCACCTCACATTCTTCTAAACTCCAGAGAATATAGGCCCATCACCCAACATCCCGCCTACCTTTTGTACACAGTGATATCAGCCTTTTACAGGAAAGACCATTTTCTCAGAGGTCAAAGGAAAGAAAGAACTTGGCACCGTTCATATTCTCAGGACATCCCTTCACAGCCAATCAATTACTTTTGAAGTGTAGTCACTTGTTTTTTATGAGCAAATGTAGCAGCCAAATTGGGCACCACAAGGTCTCACAAACAGTAACAAGTTGGATGACCAGTTACTCGGTTTTGGTGGTGGTGGCTGAGGGATGAATGTTGGTCAGGACACCAGGACAACTCCCCCCTCTTCACAAAAGTGCCTTACAATCTTAATGTCCAACTGAACAACAATGGGTGGGGCGCATAAAGTGCCAGGTGTATAACGGGCGGGTGTATAATGGGTTGGTGTATAACGGGTGGGTGTATAACGGGCCGGGTGTATAACGGGCGGGTGTATAATGGGCCGGGTGTATAACGGGTGGGTGTATAACGGGTGGGTGTATAACGGGCCGGGTGTATAACGGGCCGGGTGTATAACGGGTGGGTGTATAACGGGTGGGTGTATAACGGGCCGGGTGTATAACGGGCAGGTGTATAACGGGCGGGTGTATAACGGGCCGGGTGTATAACGGGCCGGGTGTATAACGGGCCGGGTGTATAACGGGCCGGGTGTATAACGGGCGGGTGTATAATGGGCCGGGTGTATAACGGGCCGGGTGTATAATGGGCCGGGTGTATAACGGGCGGGTGTATAACGGGGTGGATATATAATGGGCGGGTGTATAACGGGCTGGGTGTATTACGGGGTGGGTGTATGACGGTGGGTATATAATGGGCGGGTGTATAACGGGCTGGGTGTATAACGGGATGGGTGTATAACGGGTGGGTGTATAATGGGCCGGGTGTATAATGGGCTGGGTGTATAACGGGCGGGTGTATAACGGGGTGGGTGTATGACGGTGGGTATATAATGGGCGGGTGTATAATGGGCCGCGTGTATAACGGGCCGGGTGTATAACGGGCGGGTGTATAATGGGCCGCGTGTATAACGGGCCGGGTGTATAACGGGCGGGTGTATAATGGGCCGGGTGTATAACGGGCAGGTGTATAATGGGCCGGGTGTATAACGGGCCGGGTGTATAACGGGCGGGTGTATAATGGGCCGGGTGTATAACGGGCGGGTGTATAACGGGGTGGGTATATAATGGGCGGGTGTATAACGGGCTGGGTGTATAACGGGCCGGGTGTATAACGGGTGGGTGTATAATGGGCCGGGTGTATAATGGGCTGGGTGTATAACGGGCGGGTGTATAACAGGGTGGGTGTATAACGGGCGGGTGTATAACGGGCGGGTGTATAACAGGGTGGGTGTATAACGGGCGGGTGTATAACGGGCAGGGTGTATAACAGGGTGGGTGTATAACGGGCCGGGTGTATAACGGGCCGGGTGTATAACGGGGTGGGTGTATAACGGGCGGGTGTATAACGGGCGGGTGTATAACGGGCGGGTGTATAACGGGCCGGGTGCATAATGGGCCGAGTGTATAACAGGCGGGTGTATAACGGGCGGGTGTATAATGGGCCAGGTGTATTACGGGCCGGGTGTATAACGGGGGGTGTATAACGGGCCGGGTGTATAACGGGCGGGTGTATAACGGGCGGGTGTATTACGGGCGGGTGTATAACGGGGTGGGTGTATGACGGGCGGGTGTATAACGGGCGGGTGTATAATGGGCCGGGTGTATAACGGGCCCAGTGTATAATGGGCGGGTGTATAATGGGCCGGGTGTATTACGGGTGGGTGTATAATGGGCCGGGTGTATAACGGGCCCAGTGTATAATGGGCGGGTGTATAATGGGCCGGGTGTATTACGGGTGGGTGTATAACGGGGTGGGTGTATGACGGTGGGAGTATAACGGGCTGGTTGTATAACGGGCGGGTGTATAACGGGCGGGTGTATAATGGGCCAGGTGTATAACGGGCCCAGTGTATAATGGGCGGGTGTATAATGGGACGGGTGTATTACGGGTGGGTGTATAACGGGGTGGGTGTATGACGGTGGGAGTATAACGGGCTGGTTGTATAACGGGCGGGTGTATAACGGGCGGGTGTATAATGGGCCGGGTGTATAACGGGCCCAGTGTATAATGGGCGGGTGTATAATGAGCCGGGTGTATAAAGGGCGGGTGTATAACGGGCGGGTGTATAATGGGCCGGGTGTATTACGGGCGGGTGTATAACGGGGTGGGTGTATGACGGGCTGGGTGTATAACGGGCGGGTGTATAATGGGCCGGGTGTATAACGGGCGGGTGTATAACGGGGTGGGTATATAATGGGCGGGTGTATAACGGGCTGGGTGTATAACGGGCCGGGTGTATAACGGGTGGGTGTATAATGGGCCGGGTGTATAATGGGCTGGGTGTATAACGGGCGGGTGTATAACAGGGTGGGTGTATAACGGGCGGGTGTATAACGGGCGGGTGTATAACAGGGTGGGTGTATAACGGGCGGGTGTATAACGGGCAGGGTGTATAACAGGGTGGGTGTATAACGGGCCGGGTGTATAACGGGCCGGGTGTATAACGGGGTGGGTGTATAACGGGGGGGTGTATAACGGGCAGGTGTATAACAGGCGGATGTATAACGGGCCGGGTGTATAATGGGCCGGGTGTATAACAGGCGGGTGTATAACGGGCGGGTGTATAATGGGCCAGGTGTATTACGGGCCGGGTGTATAACGGGGGGTGTATAACGGGCCAGGTGTATAACGGGCGGGTGTATAACGGGCCGGGTGTATAACGGGCAGGTGTATAACGGGCGGGTGTATTACGGGCGGGTGTATAACGGGGTGGGTGTATAACGGGGTGGGTGTATAACGGGCGGGTGTATAATGGGCCGGGTGTATAACGGGCCCAGTGTATAATGGACGGGTGTATAATGGGCTGGGTGTATTACGGGTGGGTGTATAATGGGCCGGGTGTATAACGGGCCCAGTGTATAATGGGCGGGTGTATAATGGGCCGGGTGTATTACGGGTGGGTGTATAACGGGGTGGGTGTATGACGGTGGGAGTATAACGGGCTGGTTGTATAACGGGCGGGTGTATAACGGGCGGGTGTATAATGGGCCGGGTGTATAACGGGCCCAGTGTATAATGGGCGGGTGTATAATGGGCCGGGTGTATTACGGGTGGGTGTATAACGGGGTGGGTGTATGACGGGCGGGTGTATAACGGGCGGGTGTATAATGGGCCGGGTGTATAACGGGCCCAGTGTATAATGGGCGGGTGTATAATGGGCCGGGTGTATTACGGGTGGGTGTATAACGGGGTGGGTGTATGACGGTGGGAGTATAACGGGCTGGTTGTATAACGGGCGGGTGTATAACGGGCGGGTGTATAATGGGCCGGGTGTATAACGGGCCCAGTGTATAATGGGCGGGTGTATAATGGGCCGGGTGTATTACGGGTGGGTGTATAACGGGGTGGGTGTATGACGGGCGGGTGTATAATGGGCCGGGTGTATAACGGGCTGGTGTATAACGGCCGGGTGTATAACGGGCCGAGTGTATAACGGGGTGGGTGTATAACGGGCGGGTGTATAATGGGGTGGGTGTACAACGGGCGGGTGTATAACAGGCGGGTGTATAACGGGTGGGTGTATAACAGGCGGGTGTATAACGGGCGGGTGTATAACGGGCGGGTGTATGACGGGTGGGTGTATAACGGGCCGGGTGTATAACGGGCGTGTGTATAACGGGCGGGTGTATAACGGGCCGAGTGTATAACGGGCCGGGTGTATAACGGGCGGGTGTATAACGGGCCGGGTGTATAACGGGGTGGGTGTATAACGGGCGGGTGTATAACGGGGTGGGTGTACAACGGGGTGGGTGTATAACGGGCGGGTGTATAACGGGGTGGGTGTACAACGGGCGGGTGTATAACGGGCCGGGTGTATAACGGGGTGGGTGTATAACGGGCCGGGTGTATAATGGGGTGGGTGTACAACGGGCGGGTGTATAACGGGCGGGTGTATAACGGGCGGGTGTATAACAGGCGGGTGTATAACGGGCGGGTGTATAACAGGCGGGTGTATAATGGGTGGCCGATCTGCTACCACCAGTTTTTCTCCACTGCCGAAATTTAAAATCAGTCCTAATACTATAAACAATGCGCTGGAGTATCAGCCTAGATTTTGCACTGAAAACCTTTCAACACAGAAGCAAGAGCTGCCAACTGAGCTAAACTAACACAGGTAGCGGTCTGAGAGTACGATGACTTATTCCCACAGCTGTCATATAGGTTTGCGTATACCTCTGATTATGTTACTCTGGAAATCTGTGGTTACTCAAAGTCAAAGAAAGAGAAAGGCTACTGTCTGTCACCAAGAGTGGTCCTTCCTGATTAGTCTTACTTTATTGGTAAAAGTTCGCTCAAACCGATGGCTTTAAGAACTGAGCAGGTGGGATTATTCAACGGAAACTGTGTAAGGCAATCCATACTGATGCAAAGATGTGATTATCAATAAGGAGTTAAAGTCTGAAGACGATGAAATAAGGTACAGGTTTGGGAGTGACAGTGGACTTATTAAAAACAGGCCATAAAAACCTTTAAACTCATAAGTCGAAGTACAGAGTATGAGTACAAGGATGTTGTATTAGTCCTGTTATGAATTACTGGTTAAACTGGATTTAGAATATCATATCCAGTTCCTCTCCGTGTGTCACCAAAGTGTGTGGGATTGGAAAGGGAGTCGGACGTGAAACTGTAAACCAAGCTGAAGCCCAGGTTGTTTTTCTCCGGCAATAAAAATGTGCCGTTGAAGAACTGAAAGCTTAGCAATTTTCAAAAACAAGTTTAAGGATATAAAATGTAAGAGCCCTAGGATGGGAAAAGGCTACTGGGTCCATCAGACCACCTCCTTCTACAGACACAGTATGACCTGTGGCACCTACTTCACCTGATTGAATCTTGATGTGGAGATGCCGGTGATGGACCGGGGTTGACAATTGTAAACAATTTTACAACACCAAGTTATAGTCCAGCAATTTTATTTTAAATTCACAAGCTTTCGGAGGCTTCCTCCTTCGTCAGGTGAACACCGTTCACCTGACGAAGGAGGAAGCCTCCGAAAGCTTGTGAATTTAAAATAAAATTGCTGGACTATAACTTGGTGTTGTAAAATTGTTTATGATTGAATCATGTAAGGGAACGTTCTGTAAACTTTCTCTCTGATTCCAAAGACAGTTGAACAATACTCCATAAAAAGCTTATCTATGTTTACATTTCCAGTATTTAATCCTGGGCAGTCACTCTCGACTGGTGACATGTTCTTGGTTCCAGGAGCACGGGGACTATCTTGTTCCATGAAGTATTTAAATATCATTCTTTTTTTCCTTCATACTACATCTACAAAATCCACAAAACTATAATTGGATTTTCTATTAGGAACCAAGCCCCAGGTAGTTCAATTGGTTGAACAATGGACCAAGGACCAGAGGGGCTTGAGTTGGGAACATCACACCCCTTTCATCCTTCCTCAGTGGAAAACAATGACTAAAGCAGCGGAGAGCAGGAGTGAGTACAGCACTTACACATGATCACAAAGAAGAAAAGGAAGAGTTGCATTTATGTAGCACCTGTCACGACCTGAGGAAATTCCTAAGCGCTTTACAGCCAGTGAAATACTTTTGAAGTGTAATCACTGTCGTAATGTAGGAAACACGGCAACCAATTTGCACAGAGCAAGGTCCCACAAACAGCAGTGTGATAATGACCAGATAATCTGTTTTAGTGATGTTGGGCGTTGGGATAAATTTTAGCCTGGGAAGAACTCCCCAGCTCTTCTTCAAAATACTCTCATAGGATCTTTTATATCCACCTAAGAGGGCAGACGGGGGTCTCAGTTTAACATCTCATCAGAAAGACAGCAGTGCAGCGCTCCCTCGGTACTGCACTAAAGTGTCAAGCTAGATTTAGTGCTCAAATCTCTGGAGTGGTCCTTCAACCCACAACCTCCCGACTCAGAGATGAGAGAGCTGCCCCCTGAGCCACAGCAGACACAACGACTGTCTTGGACACGTCTGACTGTTGACAATAAGAACGGAGAGAAGCATCGCCTCATTCCACCATCTGGTAGCAGGTCTTCTGAGGTATTTGATTACAGCATTTACTTGTAATAAGCGACAGGAGATAGATGCTGCAGGTGCCCAAATGAGTGATCACAGAGTACTTTGATCAAAGGAGTAACAAGCAGCTGAGAAACATTAATGGAAGAAAAAGTGAACAAAGTCCTGAAAGTAATAACTTTTACCATTGATGTCCCCTTTAAAGACCCTTAATGTTTACAATTTCTTGTTTGCATGCAAAGTATTTCTGTCAGAAAACCTTCAATACACAAAGGTGTTACTGGCAGTGCAGTCTGTTCAGTAATTAGTAACATTAAAGTTCTGATGAGTGTAATTTTCATTAAAAAAAAACTTCTTTCAAAACAATCTTAAGAACAAGGGCCCAGAGTGCATGGGGTGGGAGGGAGGGGGGTTTGAGGGGCGCAGGGTACATTCCCTGCATCGGAATGGAGGCCCGAGGCTCCCCAGATATTGAGCCTCGGCCCTCATCATAATGGAGTCGATGTAGCGATTTGAGCCCATCGGCGGAGTGCAGGATCGGGCCCCCAGCTAACGTCACAGTGGCCCTCAGGTGAGTGGGTCCGGAGGCCCGGGGCCGGGACCAGAGGCCGAGGCTGGGATCGGGGCATGGGGTCGGAACTGGGATCGGAGCCGAGGGTTGGGGCCAGGTATCGAGAGAGAGAGATCGAAAGTAGGGAGAGGGGAGATCAGGGAGCTTGAAGCGGGGGGGGGCAGAGGGGGGGCGGGGGGATCGGGGCCAGGAGCGGGAGAGATCGGGTGTCGGGAGCAGGGGAGATTGGAGGTCGGGGCGATGGGGGGAGGGCGCGGCGGCGACCGGTTCCTTAATGTGCGGTTGGAAGGAGCCCCCGGCTGAACATTCAGGTAAGACTTACCTTCTTGACCGGGCCTAGCAGGTGACCCCTAGGCCTGTTTTCCCTGTGTAGCTGGCGCTGGCAAACCAATCTTGGAGGAGGCCTTAAACAGGCTCTAGACCCCTTATTTGCATATACAAAGGGCCTAATGCCTGTTTCAGGCATGGGTAAAGGACGCATATTTTGTGTCCTTAGCCAATACGATGGATGGCGCACTCCGAGCTGGAAATCTGCACGTGCTTCCTGCCTGCCAAATTGGGACCTTAGCGCAGATCAATTTCTCGGCCAAGGTCTTTACAAAATGTGTTTTAAACACAAGCAACTGATCTCTAATACCACAGGACCTTTAGCACACTTTGCAATCTCTCTACAGCCCAAGTGGGACACATCATTTTAAGCGAGAATTCCAACCACCCAAAATGTGTGTGTTTTTTTCTAAAAGTCTTTAACTGAAACAGCTGAAAAAATTATAAACGTTTAACTAACCACAATCCATCCCATACTCTCCAAGGGTTCTTCATAACCAGCATTTTTATAGGTGTAAAGGGAACACTCTTTTATTCTGCCCCCCCAAAAATACAGTAAGAAATATAAAAATGGAACAAAGTTATCTCATTCTATTATCTATCTAGCTATCTATTCCTATCTACCTCTATCTATCGCTATCTATCTCTATCTTTCTATCTATCTATATCTATATCTCTAGCTATCTCTCTCTATCTTTCTATCTAACTATCTATCTATCTCCCTATCTATCTTCCTATCTATCTGTCTGTCTGCCTATCTATCTGTCCATCTCTATCTATCTATCTATCTGTCTATCTATCTATCTCTATTTATCTGTCTGTCTATCTGTCTATCTCTATCTTTCTATCTATCTATCTATCTATCTATGTATCGATTTTTCTTTATCTCTATCTATCTAACTTGGGAGCAGTCAGCAATCTCGCCTGGGAGTTTGAGTTGGAGTCCCAGTAAATTTTAATTGCCAGGCTACATTTGAATGCCACTGGTCAGCTGCTCGGCCAAATCTGCTGGAGGAATTTATTCGCTGTCAATAAACTAAGTTTTCCGACCAAATGCTTTTTTGCAAAAAAAAAAATCCATTCTGGAAAATTCACTTCCCTTCTCAATAAATTATAACCTTCGTTAAATTCCAAGTCTGCCGAGATTGCATTGGAACCATCACTGGTTTTAAGACAAATCTGTACAGACTCTTCGGGGATCTACAAATGCTCTTCATCAGCATCCGTCTTTATGTTCTTGTGCTTGAACAGTTGGCGGTGGTCCAGGAGTTCTGTAATTTCTTCTGTGATGAAGTTTACTACTTCCAAGTAATCGTGAGCAATTAACCCATTAAAAATAACTGATTGAGTAATGGTGAAATTGGGTACCAGTTTACTGCCAAGCTAAGGGAGTGTGGATCCTCAATAATCGACTGTAAAGGCGGCCCCCACCCCTACCCTGGGATAATAGAAATTGGCGGATGATTAAACTCTCCCCTTTATACTCAGTCTGTCACAGTGAGGGGAATTTTAACGGTATGGGGGGGGGGTAGTTAAAATGGAGGGAATTACCCGCACCCTTCCTCATCAGTTTCAATTCTAAAATGCTTGCTTTTTCAGGCATCTGAGGAGCACGCCCGAGTCAGGCAAGAGCTTCGCACGTTTATGCAAATCGGGGTCCTATTGATGTCAATAGGACCCCGCGCCACCTTAACCACAAGGTCAGCTGGACGCTAGCAACGGCCACTCCGACAGCAAGAACCTGGTCAGACCACCGATGAGGTAAGTTTAAAGTTTGAAACTTTCCTTTGTGGGGCTAGGAGGAGCAGGAATCTAGGCCTTCGCTGCTCAGTTCTCCTCCCCCCCGCCCCTCTCCCCGCACCTTCCCAAACCGCTGACCCGCCCCGGAGCCCCAGTACCCCGGTCCCTCCCCCTTCCCCGCACTTGGACCTGACCAACGGCTTCCGGCCTGCTCGACTTTCCTCCGCTTCCCGCCCACTGCCCGGCCATTAAAATAAGCCGGGCTTCTCGCGAGGCCGCTTTCCTGTCCGGGAGTTAAAATTCCCACCAGTGAGCTTTTGCGCTTCTGATTGGTCTGTTCAGATTTCCGAATCAAGTTCCCAGCCCGTCCAGATAAGGGCAACGATCTTCCATTTTACAATTGAGATCATCTTGAAAAGACTGCTGCCTCGGGTCGCCCACTCTGGTTGGACGTATTCTTGGAGGTGTTATCACATGACCTCCTGCCTCCAACCGCCCCGCCCCTGCACTCTAGCCATTGGTCACCCAACATGTCCATTCTCGCGATGCCCCGCCTTCCCCACGGCCAATCAGAAAGCGAACAGACACTTCATTACCCGATTGGATGATTCCTGACTGTCTAGTCAAACAGCCTTTTATCTCCATCTCTAATATTTTTATAACTAGTAAACAAAAGTGTTCAAAGAATTTTTTTTTTAAGAACACAATTTTGTTTAATGCCCCTGTGATTTTTCTCCCAGGTTTTGCTCTCAGCAGTTGTCCTGGAGATTAGTCTTTAAATGCTGGGGACTCCAGGACAATCCTGGAGAGTTGGCAACACCACTGCTGGCAGACCAACTGCTGTTGCTCTCCCAGACCCTAAGACCAGATGCCCGCTGATCTCCTGAAGTTAAATAATACAACTGCACTGCCAGGTACTGGACGCACAGAGATAACAGCAACTTATTCCACTGAATCAAGAACGTAGACTCTGTGAGAAGTCAGTTAAAAACATTCAACTCGATTTTAGTTGCTTTACGTAAAACTGAGCACAGAAAATAATTGTACCGATAATGGGAGTGTTGGTAATGAAAGTTTCACTAATTTGCCCTTGCTGACATTAGTGTACAAGGAATGATTCTGTGATCCCAGTGGGGAGCAATGGTCGCATATTCCGGGAGATATTGTCTGCGGGCCTGCACTATCCAAATATGTGCTCCCTGCGAGTGGGATTGGGGAAATCACGTTGACACCTCTTCCAATTGCTCAGTGGGGAAACATACTGCCCTGCATGAGATAAGATATAGGTTCAACTCTAAAATCTGCTTAGGCTTGGTACATAGGCACAGAGCACAGGTCAGACGTTTTCTCCCTAAGCAGGGCAATACATCGAAACTACAGCACAGAAACAGGCCATTCGGCCCAACTGGTCTATGACGGCACGAGCCTCCTCCCTCCCTACTTCATCTAACCCCATTAGGATACCCCTCTATTCGTTTCTCCCACATGTGCTTATCTAACTTCCCCTTAAATGCATATATGCTATTTGCCTCAACTACTCCTTGTGGTAGCAAGTTCCACATTCTCACCACTCTTTGGGTAAAGAAGATTCTCTTGAATTCTCTATTGGATTTATTAGTGGCTATTTTATATTTATGACCTCTAGTTTTGGACTCCCCTACAAGTGGAAACATTTTCTCTACGTCTACCTATCAAGCCCTTTCATTATCTTAAAGACCTCTATCAGGTCACCCCTCAGCCTTCTCTTTTCTAGAGAAAAGACCCCCAGCCTGTTCAACCTTTCCTGATAAAGATATCCTCTCAGTTCTGGTGTCATCCTTGTGATAGTGGGTTAAACGTCTCTCAGTGACTCACACAACACCAGCATTACCAGACCTCTGGGAACAGGTCACACGACAGAGGAAGTGACACATGGCAAATAGTGAATGAATGAGGAGGAAATAAAATACATGTCTTGCCCATACGGTTAAAGATAGTTGTCAGCCATGATCCTTTTAGTAGCATTATTTTTGAAACTCTTACGTAGTGCGACTGATAGCTCCAATCTTCTGTATAAAGAATGCACCATTTAAACACTGCAGAATTGGAAAGATCGTAGCAGACCAGTCTGTCACAATCTCCGAAAGCCTGTTACAAATGATTATAGCTCTCCACCCAGCCCAACTGAATGAAAATGCACTTTTAACCCATGAGTCTGTTAACTCAATTGCTGAAACTGTAATTACATCCTTCTTCAAAGTCATTTCAAACCACACGGCAAGCATTTGGGCTTGGGTATATCACTTGATCACTGGCCTGTTGGATAGATGGACTAAGACCCACCGTTGGATTATTGGGTCCAGATTCAATCCCTCGGTGGTTAGGCACAGACCCACTAATGGACTGCTGGGGAGTTGAGCAAAAAAGGAATGTTTATGTGGAATATATATATAAGGTAATGGAAACGAGTACTATCCTAGGCCCAACCATCTTCAGCTGCTTCATCAATGACCTTCCCTCCATCATAAGGTCAGAAATGGGGATGTTCGCTGATGATTGCACAGTGTTCAGTTCCATTCGCAACCCCTCAGATAATGAAGCAGTCCAAGCCTGCATGCAGCAAGACCTGGACAACATCCAGGCTTGGGCTGATAAGTGGCAAGTAACATTTGCGCCAGACAAGTGCCAGGCAATGACCATCTCCAACAAGAGAGAGTCTAACCACCTCCCCTTGACAAACAATGGCATTACCATCGCCGAATCCCCCACCATCAACATCCTGGGGATCACCATTGACCAGAAACTTAACTGGACCAGCCATATAAATACTGTGGCTACGAGAGCAGGTCAGAGGCTGGGTATTCTGCGGCGAGTGACTCACCTCCTGACTCCCCAAAGCCTTTCCACCATCTACAAGGCACAAGTCAGGAGTGTGATGGAATACTCTCCACTTGCCTGGATGAGTGCAGCTCCAACAACACTCAAGAAGCTCGACACCATCCAGGACAAAGCAGCCCTCTTGATTGGCTCCCCATCCACCACCCTAAACATTCACTCCCTTCACCACCGGCGCACTGTGGCTGCAGTGTGTACCATCCACAGGATGCATTGCAGCAACTCGCCAAGGCTTCTTCAACAGCACCTCCCAAACCCGCGACCTCCACCACCTAGAAGGACAAAAGCAGCAGGTACATGGGAACAACACCACCAGCACGTTCCCCTCCAAGTCACACACCATCCCGACTTGGAAATATATCGCCGTTCCTTCATCGTCGCTGGGTCAAAATCCTGGAACTCCCTTCCTAACAGCACTGTGGGAGAACCTTCACCACACGGACTGCAGCAGTTTAAGAAGGCGGCTCACCACCACCTTCTCAAGGGCAATTAGGGATGGGCAATAAATGCCGGCCTAGCCAGCGACGCCCACATCCCATGAACGAATATAAAAAAAAGTGAATGGATGAGGTGAATTTGCTGTGTATGCGTGCTGCTAGGGTTTGATGGACCTAGTGCTGGTCCAACCTGTGGGTCCTAATCTCCCAACATGTGCTGCAGCCCTTGGGTGTGAAATGACTCTACCCTTTTCTGGCGTTGGTCTGTAGCCTCAATGCACCAGCATTAGCCTCTGGAGCTTCCTGAAATATCACCCTACTACAGAAATCCTTCAATCTGTGAAAGTACTGTAATGGAGTTGCAGCCTACTGTCATTTTGTAATACAGAAATCAACAACTTTCTAGACCAGTTAGCTGTGGTTCAGTGGGTAGCCCTCCAGCTTCTCGGTCACAAGGTTGTGGGTTCAAGTCCCACTCCAGAGACTTGAGCACATTATCTAGGCTGATATTTCAGTGCAGTACTGAGGGAGTGCTGCAGTGTCAGAGGTGCCATCTTTTAGACCAAATGTTAAACTGAGGCACCATCCGCCCTCTCAGGTGGATGTAAAAGTTCCCATGGCACTATTTTGAAGGAGAGGTGTCCCGGCCAATATTTATCCCTCAACCACTACATCAGATGATCTGGCCATTATCACATTGCTGTTTATGGGACCTTGCTGTGTGCAAATTGGATGCCGTGTGTCCTACATTACAACAGTGACTATATTTCATTGGCTGTAAAGCGCTTTGGGACATCCTGAGCTCGTGAAAGACACTGTATAAATGCAAACCTTTCTTTTCTTTCAATTCTATTTGCAACTTCTCCTCTGACAGAAGCCTTGACAAACCCCACCTTCAAACATTTGATCAGTGGTTCAGCATTTCTAAATGTTTTGTGTGAATTCCGAACTTTCAATTCCATCTTCGCAGAAGGTGAAAGGTTGTTATTTCCTCCCATTAAAAGTAATAGGAGTTTTTAAAAATGCCATTTCCCCTGCACTTATCGATTGACCTTATGTTTTCTTAGTATAGATTTACCAGAAATCTATCACAGAAACAGACTTTTACACCCTGTCTACTCTCTGAAGTACAGTAATTTCGCAAAACGAAAGTACTCCACCTACACAAGTTTAAAAATGGTGAGTCCAGGTCTCTCACCCCAGGATGAGAGAACTAGCTAAGGTTTGAATGTATAATGGGACGACCCTGTGTTGAGCTGAACTCCAATAAACTCAATAAACAGCTGTTGTTTCTGGATTTCCTTTCAAAACTGGAAAACGAGTCAGTCTCCACTGACTTCCCATTCCCCCAACAAGTTGATTTCAGCCTTGACTCAGTTGGTAGCACTCTTGTCTCTAAGTCAGCAGGCCATGGGTTCAAGCCCCACTCTAGTGACTTTAGCACATAATCTACTCTGACACTTCAGTACTTTACTGCAGGAGTGCTGCACTGTCGGAGGTGCTGTCTTTCGGATAAGACATTAAACTGACATCCCGTCTGTCCTCTCAGGTGGATGGAAGAGATCTCGTCGCACTATTTTGAAGAAGAGCAGGGGAGTTCTCCTCGATGTCCTGGCCAATATTTATCCCTCAACCAACATCACTAAAGAAACAGATTATCTGGTCATTTAGCTTATTGTTTGTGCGAACTTGCTGTGCGCAAATTGGCTGCCTCATTTCCCTACATTACAACAGTGACTACACTTTAAAAGTACTTTATTGGCTGTGAAGCACTTTGAGGTTGTGAAAGGCACTATATAAATGCAGGTTCTTACTTTCTTTCAGTCCTCATTGACAAATTCCCAACAACCATGGCCTCACCCTATTCTATCTCTGCAACCTCCTCCAGCCCTGTGTCCCAGCTCTCTTCCAACTCTAGCCTAAAATGCATCCCACCCCATTCTTCCATTCCTTCCCACCACTGGTGCTGAGCCTCCAGTCATCATGGCCCTAAACTCCAGAATTCTCTTCCTAAACCTCTGTCTTGCTACATCTTTCAGTACCGTCAGAAGTCTACTACTCCGCCCACACATCTGGTCATCTCCTCTAACTTTTCCCTAACATGCTGTCTGTTTCTCCCCACTTCCGTGAAGCACTCTGTTATGTTGTTAAGTGCAAGTTTTTGTAGCTGAAAATAAATTACTACCATCTTAGAAAATTACTACCATCTTAGAAAAAAAAACTTGTCCTTATACAGTTGCCCTCTATGTTGCTTCTATTCAAGCCAAAATCTCATCATTCCCTGTTTAAGGTGCTGTAGTTTACAGTTGTTTCCAGGGTTTATTTTTAAAAATAGAGTCAAATCTAAGTCACATAAAAGAAAAGTGGATTGTCTGTGCCCCTGAAATTATTGTGACTAATCCCTCCATGGCCTCTCCCCTCCCTATCTCCAGAACCTCATCCAGCCCTACAACCCTCCAAGATCTCTGCGTTCCTCCAATTCTGGTTTCTTGTGCTTCCCCAATTTCCTTCGCCCCTCCATTGGTGGCCGTGCATTCAGCTGCCTCGGCTCTAAGCTCTGGAATTCCCTCCCTAAACCTCTCTGCCTCTCTACCGGTCTCTCCTCCTTAAGACACTCCTTAAAACCTACCTCTTTGACCAAGCTTTTGGTCACCTGTCCTAATATCTCCTTATGTGGCTTAGCGTCAAATTTTGTCTGATAGCGCTCCTGTGAAGCGCCTTGAGATGTTTTACTACGTTAAAGGCGCTATACAAATGCAAGTTGTTGTTGGGGTTTGGCTTTAGCTTTGCATTTGTTCTCATCCCAAGTTGTGCCCAAATCTGGTACACGCATTCCAGAAACTGAAGGTTCAAGACCTTGAAAGGATCCTTGATGAAACAAGTTTGGATAGCTTCAATCTCGTTCCTAGTGGGCTCAGGCCTGCAGCATAAAACTGCTATTTCACCTTGTCCAGAACACTAGAACCATTGGACATGGCCTGTGCTTGAAGGAGGGGTAAATTCAAAACCAATTTGGGGAAACAATATTTCAGCGAGCAAGTGTTCAATCTGTGGAACAGGCTCTCTAGGGAGATAATGGAAGCAGTTACTATTGATTAATTCAAATGCAAATGAGATAGATTTCTTTCTCAGAAAATAATATTTTGGGATTCAGTATATGAGTAATTTGAGACAGAACATGTGGTAAGTTTAACATGCTTGGGAGGCACAGGTGACTTTGGACCTATGGTTCCCAAAGCTCTCCACCACTGGGGGTTTTCCTCACCTCATGTCTGGGTCTGTTGTAGATTCATTGATAGACATTGATTGCCAGGATTAGTCAACAACTCCATTATCGTTGTACCATGCGACTACCAGGATGGTAGAAGGCAGACTAGATGGACCTTGATCTTTCTTCGTCCAGCAATTCCTATGTTCCTGTTGCTGACTGCTACTAATTGGCAATCTCAGACATGCCACACTGAGGCTGGGGCTAAGGCACATTGAAGGGGCAGAGTAGAGCAAGATAACTCTATTTGCAGTATATCTGATCTGGAAACGCGAGATACTGAGAGTGGATGACTGGAGTGGGATAACAGTCCTTCGTTCCAGCAACTGCTTGGGCACAGAACTCACAAAAATCCATTCAAGCCTGTGACTGCATTGCATTTGAAGCACCCGACATCAAAAACAGTTTTGAGTTGCGAAAGCAACTGGAGTTACTGGAAATACTGCTTCGATGGGAATTTATGTCATTGCTGCAGAGGGAGTGCACAATTCATTAACATATCAATAATATGTTGACATGTTTGGCAATTACTTCAATAGAGGGGAAATGTGCGACAAATATATAATAAAGTTAAAACATGTGTTGTTTTTAGATCTATTGATAAACACATCATGCAGTTTCTCTGGCCCCACAGCCTGGATTTAAAATACTCTACAAAGCGCCATTAAACACAGTAACTTCCAGAGATTAAACGGAAACAGAACTACATCAGTAAAATCTTCAAAATCCTGTGAATGAAGTGGGAGGAGGTAGAATATCAGTTATTAAAGCATTTTAAGACATTATTGTCCAAGACTTGACCATTACTCACATATCTGGAGGGCCCATTCTAACAGATTTATCACACCGAATACACAGAAAAGCTTGTTGTATAATAAGCGGTCCCAATCTCAGTTCGAGTCTGCAGCTTTCACATCTCTCTCTCCATTTTTCTCTATTTTATCCACGTACTATGGACACTGCTACTCTGAAATGCCTTCTCTTTTCCCCTCCCAAGTTGCAAATGTGTCATCCAATACTCTCACTGTGCTAGGATCAAGATTCATTTCTCAGTCTTCTCTATCTCATTCTTACCCAGGACCTCGAAACCACCGAACACTTCACTTCCCTCAATCTTTCCTTCTTGTTACAATATTCAAGCTGGGAAAACCCCAGGCCATGGCATCAACTAATCCCTGCTTTCTGATTAACCCCACTTTTGAGTGACCCATCAGAGACCAGAACTGTGTTTCCAATCACCAGGGCTCTCTGGAGTGCAGCTTGAATCTCTAACCCTCTGATTGAGAGGCGGGAATGCTACTGCTGAGCCTAGGCTTGCTCCCACTGCTCCCTAGTGAGGAGTAAATGGCCTGTATGACTGATCCTAACTGCGTCCTGGCCAATACTTATCTCTTAACCAACATTACTTAGAAAGCAAATTATCTGATCATTATCAAATTGCTGTTTGTGGGACCTTGCTGTATTTCTGCGTTTCTTACATTGCAAGGGTGACTACACTTCAAAAGTACTTCATTGGCCTGTAAAGTGCTTTGGAACATTCTGAGGTTGTGGAAGACGCTATGGAAATGCAAGTTCTTTCTTTTTTAAGTTCAGCTACTAAAGTCCGGATGTGGTCAGATACAAAAGCTCACGACCGGGACTGCTCCATTCTCCCACTTCAACCTCTGGTGGCTGAATCAGATTTATTTAAAATACGTCTGGGGCAAATCACGGCCTTTAGCATTCCTGCCGCTGAGCCTCCAGCGGGGGGGGGGCGCACACGTTGGGAATTCGGGCACGCCGAGGGCACTAGAAACAAACATTTACCCCAATCAATTCTCAAGATTTTCTTAACTGCCTAAGTCAAAAACAGTTTTATATTACTGTTATAAACTCAAATGTTCACATTTACAATGGGAACTGCGAATGTAAATTTGTCGCCGTGTAATTACGCCCTCTGGCCAGTGGTGGCGCTACCGCACCCCCACTAGTGGGAGAGTGTAACTACAGTGTGACAAGTTTACATAGCCAGTCTCCATTATAAACGCAGAGACAGTAGTGCACGCAGACATAAGACAGCACATTCTGGAGTACCACCCTCTCTGGTGCGATGGTGCAAGGATCCGCACAATGGCACTGGAAGGGAGTGAACACACTGAAGCACTCGGCAGATTAGAGTTTACTTGGTAAATAAAAAATGGTTCCTGGTAACGTTGAATGAAACACCTTGATGAGGCTAGAATTGGGTTGAACCGCGATGCCCCCCGCAGTTGATTAGGTTGCTGACGCTCACTTGCAAGACTCACATGTGAAGAACGGCCATTTTGAGTGAAGCACTGTCAGGTAGCTGATGCCTATGGAACAATATCTCAGCACGAGACAGCAACTTGAGGAGAGAGGGTCGAAAAGGTGGGGAAACAAGAAAAGACATTTTAAGAACAGGACTTTGAAGAATTCAAATTTTTTAATCTCTCCCTTCCCCTGCTGACAATTATTGTTCGTGAATACGCTGATCAGAGGAGTTTGCAAGAATGCAGTGTTGATGTGATATTGACACCAAAATGTGTGAACTGAGAGCATTAACCTTCCTGATATTTTGTGAAAATCTCGGGCTGGAGGCATTAGCAAAAAACCACCTGGACGTCAGTGTAAGGCCCAGCAGAATCAAAGACTGCATTAATGAAAATAGTCAATTCAAAATGTGTCTCACTGCCCGCTCAGGTTTTGGCTTTTGTTAAATTATGAATGAGTCAGCCTTTAGTAGAGCTTTGGGCCTGTATCAGGCTTCAGTTGGTGGTGGAGGGGAGAGGGGAGGGAGAGGGGGAGGGGGAGAAAAAGACATGTTTACTTTTTCCATAGTTGGAGGCTTTGGAAGCTGAAGCATCGTTGCTTTGGCAGGTGGCGATCAATTGTAGGGTTTGCTACATGGCAACCACACAGAGCTCTAACAAAGGTCTACGTGAGGTCAACGAAAGCATAGTAACTCTATACCTTGGCAATAACATGACTGACCCCTGCTGGGTCAAAGGTTAAATGTGACTGACTGAAAAAATCTTGTCAAAGCTGGTGCTTGCGACTAAACATTGGATGAATGAAAACTGGGGTGTCTATTGAGAGAGCTGTCATTGTTATCAAAGCACCGTGTTGCTAGTGGTGCAGGCATTTTGTTTAGTCCTGCAGCTTCTCATTATTCATTGTTTAAACGTGTGGTTGAGATATTTTGTTAAAGCAGCTATAGAAAGTAACTGAAATCAGTGCCGAGGTGCCGAGAAACTGCCTGAATCACTGATGCTATTTTGCTTACAAGAGTGGTGTATCTATTGACAATCAAAGATGTTTTCCACTTCTGGTTTTTCAGAGCATTAACACCCCAATTTTTTATGGTTATTAACATTCTTCCATGTGAAATCCCACGTGTTTTTTTTCCCGGGAGCATTCTTCACCACTTTGCCATTCATGTTAACAACTGAAATCTGGCCAACTCCAATTTACCTCTGATAATGCCAATTTCACCTTTGAAGTTTATTAACAGCCATTTATAGTCAATGCAACACACGGCAATGTTCAGACAGAGCAGCTCCAGGGCTACTCATGCACAGGATGAGCTCCCTTCACCGTCTGCACACATCCCCTGACTCTTTGGATATAGGGCCATCCACATCTCAGGAAGCTCCTAGAACAGATGCTGGTGTATCTCAGCCAGAGGCGGCAGGCTTTCTTATTCCCTGCAAGTAGATAAGGGACATTTTACAGTTATCGACCTCAGGTACACTCCCGGGGTCACGGCGCGCAGAAGCAGATCGGAACTCACGGGTTTGAGAAAAAGCACTAGGATCACAAGAGTAGAGCAGGATACCTGCACAGTAACTTCATCTCACCCATTCATTGATGGCATCCATGGTGTTTCTGGTATCCTGTTGAGTTAACTGATCTCAGCAAACTGGCAATTGGTCCCTGTGCTCCTGGGACAGGAAAGGCCAAAATTACAGCCAAGGCTCCCACACCTGATCGTGGTCCAGTGATCACTTCTGAACAGTGTGGGAGCAATTTTAATCTAACTCCCATGGCGGGAAACTGTGGAAGGCTGAATTTACAGCCCGCCCGATATTACTGTCCGTTGACGTCAATGGAGAGTAAAATTGGACAGGGTGTAAAACCAGCTCCCGATCCCATCAGTTTCCCATCTGGCGGGTTAGGTTAAAATTGCCCCATGTGTGGGTGCATGTAGACATCAGGGTGAGAACAGTAAAATAGCCTTCCACGCTCACTGCTTGGATTCAGACATGAAGAATGGTCAGTTTGGTGAGGTATTGGAGAGCTGCTGATGCCCATGGAACTGTACTCCAGTAAGAGTCAACCCCTTCAGGAGAGGGACGGACAAGACAGGGGATAAAAGAAAAGAAAAAGAAGCTGCTGAAAACATTCTTGAGGCAAAGGAATCTGACGGCTGATTTATTTACAGCTCCTTCAAGGGAGATGTCACCATTTGGGGATGGAAACAACTCACGAGGACAGGGTTACATTACATCGAGTTACATCGAGTCTACACCACAGAAACAGGCCATTCGGCCCAGCTGGTCAATGCTGGCGTTTATGGTCCACATGAGCCTCCTCCATCCCTTATTCATCTACCCCTCTCAGCATACCCTTCTATTCCTTTCTCCTTCGTGTACTTATCTAGCTTCCCCTTAAATGCATCAATGCTATTTGCCTCAACTACTCCTTATGGTAGCAAGTTCCACATTCTAACCACACTCTGGGTGAAGAAATTTCTCCTGAATTCCCTATTTATTAGTGACTATCTTGTATTGGTGACCTCTAGTTTTGGATTCCCCCACAAGTGAAAACATTTTCTCTACATCAACCCTATCAAACCCTTTCATAATCTTAAAGACCTCTATCAGGTCACCCCTCAGCCTTCTATTTTCTAGGGAAAAGAGCCCTAACCTGTTTAGTCTTTCATTGTAAGTATATCTTTTCAGTTCTAGTATTAAGGTTGTGAATCTTTTTTGCACCTTCTCCAATGCCTCTATATCCTTTCCATAATATAGAGACCAGAACTGTGCACAATACTCCAAGTGTGATCTAACCTAGGTTCTGTACAAGTTTAACATAACTTCTCTGCTTGTTTTGCTTGAAATGTCATTTTTGTCGTGACACAACTGGCATCTTTACAGTACATCTGACATCAATGTGTCACGTATAGGCAAAAACTGTTGAGAAGCTGATCCAACAACTAATAAGGATGACTCCCATTTATTGTATGATGTATCGTTAAACGATTAACACGGTGTTTCTGGATGTTATTTTATTATACTTCAGAATTTCACTGACTATTTTATGCAGCAAGTTCTGCTCTTAAATCGCTGACTAGCCACAGGTGTTGCTACGGGCGACACCATTTTAGCCACATGCACTAATTTTAGTAAAAAAATGTCTTACTCACACAATGCAGGTAAATGTACTTCATGTGTGCATAATTACTTAACAAACATCTACCACCATTCAGTAACCAAGAAAGTAAAGCACTCCAAAAAATCAAACAACACTCGCACACTCTGCTTTTCGTCTCACCATTTTACCAACAAACGCACAAAAAGGTTAAAGTTCACAGGCACGCACCGTGCGAATATGAGTATTGAGATCACACGTCCAACGTCTGTGTCTATTACTCATTTTTTATTTACTAATCAGAAATGCATTAGCCACAACTGGATTCCCAAATAGCCACATGTGGCAAGTGGCTAACGCATTGGACAACACTGCCTTAAATAAACCAAGGTGTGTCTTTTTTAAAGGTGAATGCACCCGCTATTTTATTTTTACAAAATCATATTAAAGAGGCAGTGTTGATCTGGTAAAGCATCTTGCAAAGCTGTTCCTCAGGACAAGGTCGACTTTACTTACTTGTCCACAGATAAGCCCACTAACCTTGACCACTTCTGAACATTTTTGAGTTCTATTTTTCACTTGATATAAATGTTATATGTAAATTAAGTGCAATTAGCATGATTTATTCATGTTATTGATAATAGCATAATGATTGTACCCTTTGTGTTTCATAATGATTGAACTTATGATTTTTGAGTTACGAGGAAAGTCCATTATCTAATTAACATAATATGTAAATACCTGCATGATTAGCATAATCATGAATATGTTATCCTTAATGGCATAACAATTCATATGTTTCAGGTTTCATACAGATGAGACTTATAGTTTCTTCCTCTAATAATGAAAAATGCATGCCAGCCTGATTTTGTTTCTCTGCTCTTTACTTGCCCTTGCTGTGCAGGCAAAGTCAAGGTGACAAAAACAAAGCAAAAGGTGAAGGGTCATCTAGCTGAACCCAGGCCTGAGAGGTCATCATAACCCCACGTTACGCTACAAAAGTTGTGTTTAACCATTGGTTCAAGGTGGAAGTGTTGTTGGACCTGCGTACAAACTGACAGAGAGCGTTTGCAGTGATTTCGATCGAGTTAATTTCCACCTGCGCTGCGGGCCAGCTTTAAAGGACGAATTCCCTGATTCGCTCATAGAGTCCACCCCCTCCCACCAACCGATTGCCTCTGAATTTAACCAATGAGTAACTAACTGAGCTGCACAGAGCAGCAATGTCCTAGATTCTTTAAAGAAAGAAAGACTTCCATTTATAAAGTGCCTTTCACAACCTCAGAACGTCCCAAAGTGCTTTACAGCCAATGAAGTACTTTTATGACAGTGTAGTCACTGTTGTAAAGTAGCAAATGCGGCAGCCAATTTGCTCACAGCAAGGTCCTACAAACATCAATGAGATAAATGACCAGAAAATCTGTTTCAGTGATGTTGATTGAGATACTCATAGTGTGCTGACTCAGCCGATCTCACCCAAGATGACGATAAGAGACTCTACAATTGAATTCAGCATCCCTGGCTCAAGGGGGAAAAGAGCTCGACCAGGATTTATGTTCCTGACTGCTGTCCAGAAACCCTAATTGAAGTGCAGGCAACACAGAATCAGACTCGAATGTCTCACACTTCCCCCCTCCTCCTCACCCCTGTCTTAAATAGCCTGCTGATGCTCACACACTCACTATCAATGAAGTAATGGGAGTTAAGTTGAGCCCCGTCAAGGAGTTCAAGCCCATCAGGAAGAAAATTGGCAGGGAAAACAAGTACTTGCTCACAGTGTAATCCTTCAGTCTTATCTCCGAGTTGCTGAGAGAAACTGGTGTGCTGGAGTGTCGAAGAGCCCCTGGCCCAACGGTATTGGGTTTTCTCCACTCCTCTAAACTAGGCCTCCCATGACGGAGCCCAAACGTGAATCTCCTCCCTCACTCCTCCCCAATAAAAGGCACAAGAACATGCTTCAATCCCCAACATGCTTCTCATGTTGGAAACATGAATGAGTTTCCTCTTACTATTATGTTTGGGGTGTGGTGGGGAGAGGAGGAGTAGGTTGTAGAGGGGCAATTTAGGGAATGTTGGGGGAAGGGAAGAAGTGGGATGCAGAGGGGCAATTGAGGATATGTGGGGAGAGGTGTTGGATATAGAGAGGCAATTTAGGGAATGTTATGGGAAGGGAAATGGGATGCAGTGGGGCAATTTAGGATATGTGGGAGGAGAGGTATTGGATGTAGAGAGGCAATTTAGGGAATGGTATGGGAAGGGAAGTGAGATGCAGTGAGGCAATTTAGGATATGTGGGAGGAGAGGTATTGGAAGTAGAGTGGCAAACTAGGGTATGTTGGGGGAGAAGAGTGGAATGCAGAAGGACAACACTAAATAAAGAATTGGGAGTGGGGGGCATCAGGTGTAGTCCTGACATTTGGAGAGTGCGACATCATCCAGACCAAAAAAATCTGGGAGAACATGTCCCCTCCCCTAGTGGTTGCACTATGCTTTAATGTAACTTAGTGACGCCATCACTAAAATCAGTCACAAAGTGGCTGTTGCAGGGTAGAGTAGGGAATTACATGAGAGGTAAAAGAAAAATGATTTTGTATTTAAAATGTTGCTGGACTTTTTTTTATCCTCAGGATTAAAGTTAAGGGTTTTATTTTTGACTGACATTCCCACCTTGGGAATCCACCATTTGACTCGAGCTCTTTCACTTTTTCCAATTCTGTCACTCAAACAGGTTGAAATAAGATGAAAGTAGCCGCTGTTATGATGCAAACGCATACATGCCACTTTGACCATTATGTAAGAGGCCTCCATTGACTGACAAGACTGCGTGGAGATGAACAGTGGGGGAAGGGAAGAGAAAATGGACAGATAACTAGGCCAACAAAAGAGTTGTCAGTCAAGTGCCAACCTCGAGTTATTTGCTAAGGAATGTTTGTGCTAGATATTATTTTGGAGGTATGAGACCCTTTTTTTCAAGGCTGCACATAGTGACGCCATGGGGGTGATTTTAAACCCCAAGAACGGGTGGGTTGGGGGCGGGCGGGAGTTGAAAATAGTCGTTTTTTGGGTCGCGACCGCAACCCGGCTTTATTTCCGGGTTTAACGTCGGCACAGAAAAGTACACTGGGAATGCAAAGCCCTAAAATTTTGCGTTTGCGACCCAAAAAAACAACTATTTTCAACTCCCACTCGCCCCCAACCCACCGTTCTTGGGGTTTAAAATCACCCGCTGTAAGTCCCGGCCATATTGGAGATGATTGGTTAATCCCCCCGCCAATCACGCCTGCTGTAAGTGACTAGGGTTGAACTTACACACATAATTTGTATTATGTAACTATCCTCCACTCACTGCATTTTGCTGGAGAAATCTCCCTGCTTTTATCGGGAGAAGTTGCTGTTGTTTCAGTCATGAGTTCTGTTTGCTGTAGTTCATAGAGACTCTGTTTAAATAGACTCTGTTTGCTGTAAAATAGACTCTGTTTAATCGACTCTGTTTGCTGTAAAATAGACTGTTTGCTGTGAGTCCTGCTGTAAATCCCACCCCATCTCCAACTCATTGGCTGACACAGTGATGTCAATACTCACTGTATTTTTTAACTTCTTCCCCCCCTCCCCCTCCCCCAAAAGGTGCTGATTCATACTGAACAATTCACCCAGTTTCCTGCTGCTACTCACTAACCAGCAGATATTGGATGAGTATAGGGTCAGGCTCAAGTGTGATGTCCCCCAAAGTTGAATAGCAGTTCTTCAGTGCCTTGTCCATATAACCATTGATTATTTGTGAGCCTGTACGCTGAGCTATTCAACTTCATGGGCATCACACCAAAGACTGATCCTGTGCTCACCCAGTCACAGTTTTCAGATGCGGGGTGGGGTCACTGGATAGTGAGTTGGGGCAGGAACTCTGGCTGTTTCCCACCCCCCCCCCCTCCCACCAAACCAGGGGCACTGAGGCCAATTGTAATGATCTAATGTTGCCTCAAAATATAAATTGTTTTCATGATTTCATCTGACCTGCTTATAGAATATTCTGGGGTGGGTTTCCCCCAAGTCTTGGTTCAAACTAAATACCTGAGTAGAATAAATCCTACTGAACAGACTGCCTCAGGTGTTGAGCTATCTCCATACTCAACACCATCCAGTGACCCCTGCTGAAAAGTGGATGTTGGGTGAGGACTCGCTGTGAAGTCCTCCATGGTCCAATAGCTGGGACACTCACTACTCAGGCTGATGCGTGAAGCATGGCCTGGTTGGGCAATGCACTGGGGGTGGAGCTGCTAACAACCGCAGGATTGTACAATATGAACCAGTTCGGGGAGAGAGATGGAGACTGGGGAATGGGGTCTTGGGGAGAGAGATGAAAACTAGGGAATGGGGACTCAGGGATAGAGATGGAGACTAGGGAATGGGGACTCAGGGAGAGATGGAGACGAGGGAATGTGGTCTCGGGGGAGAGATGGAGACTGGGGAATGGGGGCTCAAGGAGAGGTGGGAAATTGGGGAAGAAAAAATCTCCTCCGAGTTACTTTTTGGTGGAGACAGTTACTCGTTGAAGGGGGAACAGGGAGAAAAAGGAGGTGTCATCATCTTTTAACAAAAGGAAAAGGCACCGAGGTAGAATTTTTGGGGAGATCAAAACTTGGGGTCATAAATATAAGATAGTCACTAATAAATCCAATGAGGAATTCAGGAGAAACTTCTTTTATCAGAGAATGGTTAGAATGTGGAACTCGCTACCACAAGGAGTAGTTGAGGGTAATAGCTTAAATGCATTTTAAGGGACAGCTGGATAAGTACATGAGAGAGAAAGGAATAGATGAGTATGGCAATAGGATGAGATGAAGTAAGGTGGGAGGAGGCTCATGTGGAGCATAAACACCGGCATAGACCAGTTCGGACAAATGGCCTATTTCTGTGCTGTAAAATTCTATGTAACAAAAATAGGCTCCACAGTTTGCAAGTCACTGACACGTTCAGTCAGCCAACTCCTTTCACACTTTGTCCTGGTTCCCAGTGGAACAAGGCATGGATTTTACAATGAAATTGTACATGTACTTGATTACATCTCATCCTCTCAAATGTTCCCTGGTGACTCCCTGGACACAAAGCGTTTTGTAGGACAATAAAATAATGATTTTGTTGTGCCTTTTAACAGTGTTTTAAAGTTCTTTAATGCAGAATGTAACGGTGGTGGTGAGGGAGAAGGAATCGACCTCCCAGGGATTGCCCTGACCTGCCCGAAACTTAACCCTTTCCCGCCAAAGGATTTTTCAATATGGCTTCTCTTTTCCTTGCGTACCCAGAGAACGTAATGCAGTTCCACGTCACTGCTCACTCTGGAAAGTGAAGTGCATCCCAAATCTCTGCCTCCAATAGCATATTTTTTTATTATTATTTGTTCTCGGGATGTGGGTGAAACTGGCGAGGCTGCACTGATTGACCATCCCTGGTTCAGGGTCATCATCTCTGTTTGGACGTATTCCTGGAGATTTCATCACTTGACCTGTAAACAGTAAACAGGTAGTAAGAGGAGGGGTGGGACCGATTAGGGATCAAAAAGGAGATCTGCTTATGGAGGCAGAGGGCATGGCTGAGGTACGAAATGAGTACTTTGCATCTGTCTTCACCAAAGAAGAAGATGCTGCCAAAATCACCGTAAGTGAACAGGTGGTTGAGATACTGGATGGGCTAAAAATTGATAAAGAGGAGGTGCTAGAAAGGCTAGCTGCACTTAAAGTAGATAAGTTACCCGGTCCGGATGGGATGCATCCTAAGTTGCTGAGGGTGGAAATTGCAGAGGTACTGGCTATAATCTTCCAATCTCCTTAGATATGGGAATGGCACCAGAGGACTGGAGAATTGCAAATGTTACACCCTTGTTCAAAAAAGGGTGTAAGGATAAACCCAGCAACTACAGGCCAGTCAGTTTAACCTCGGTAGTGGGGAAAGTTTTAGAAATGATAATCCAGGACAAAATTAACAGTCACTTGGACAAGTGTGGATTAATTAAGGAAAGCCAGCACGGATTTGGATAAAGGCAAATCATGTTTAACCAACTTGATTGAGTTTTTTGATGAGGTAACAGAGAGGGTCGAGGGTAATGCGGTTGATGTAGTGTATGTGGACTTCCAAAAGGTGTTTGATAAAGTGCCACATAATAGGCTTGTCATCAAAGTTGAAGCCAATGGAATAAAGGGGGCAGTGTCAGCATGGATACGAAATTGGCTAAGTGATAGGAAACAGAGAGTAGTTGTGAACGGTTGTTTTTCAGACTGGATGGAGGTGTACAGTGGTGTTCCCCAGGGGTCGGTACTAGGACCTTTGCTTTTCTTGATATTAAGGACTTGGACTTGGGTGTACAGGACACAATTTCAAAATTTGCAGATGACACAATTCTTGGAAGGGTAGTAAACAGTGAGAAGGATATTGATAGACATCAAGAGGACAGAGACAGGCTGGTGGAATGGGCGGACACGTGGCAGATGAAATTCAATGTAGAAAAGTGTGAAATGATACATTTTAGTGGGAAGAACGAGGAGAGGTGATATAAGCTAAAGGGTACAATTCTAAAAGGGGTACAGATACAGAGAGATCTGGTGGTATATGTGCACAAATCGTCGAAGGTGACGGCAGGTTGAGAAAGCGGTTAAGAAAGTATACGGATCCTGGGCTTTATAAATAGAGGCATAGAGTACAAAAGCAAGGAGGTTATGATGAACCTTTATAAGACACTGGTTCAGCCACAACTGGTGTATTGCGTCCAGTTCTGGGCACCGCACTTTAGGAAAGATGCGAAGGCCTTAGTGAGGGTGAAGAAGAGATTTACTAGAATGATTCTAGGGATGAGGGACTTTAGTTACATGAATAGACTGAAGAGGCTGGGGTTGTTCTCCTTGGAACAGAGAAGGTTGAGAGGAGATTTGATAGAGGTATTCAAAATCACGAAGGGTCTAGCAGAATAGATAGAGAGAATCTGTTCCCATTGGTGGAAGGGTCAAGAACCAGAGGACATAGATTTAAGGTGATTGGCAAAAGAACCAAAGACGACATGAGGAAAAACTTTTTTACGCAGCAAGTGGTTATGATCTGGAATGCAGTGCC
Organism: Heptranchias perlo; assembly: GCF_035084215.1. NCBI lineage: Eukaryota > Metazoa > Chordata > Chondrichthyes > Hexanchiformes > Hexanchidae > Heptranchias > Heptranchias perlo. Next base: position 32,322,548 of record NC_090353.1, read on the forward strand.
TGAGGGGGTGGTGGAGGCAGATTCATTTGTGGCTTTCAAAAGGGTTAGTACCTGAAGGGAAAAAATTTGCAGAGCTATGGGGAAAGGGTAGGGGAGTTGGACTAGCTGGATTGCTCTTGCAGAGAGCCGGCACTTTCTCGATGGGCGGAATGGCCTCCTTCCATGCTGTAACCTTTCTATGATTCTATGACCTCCAGCTTCCAACCGCCCCGCCCCCATGCTCCCGCCATTGGACGCCTGACACGTCCATCTTCACAACACGCCGCCTTCCTGCAACGATTGGAAAACAAACAGACTCTTTGTCACCCGATTGGATGATTCTTGACTGTCAACCAAACGGCCTTTTTACCCCATCTCCAATAATTTTATAAATAATCAACAAAAGTATTCAAAGAAAATGAAAAAAAAAACACACAATGCCCCTTTGATTTTTCTCCTGGCGTTGATCGCGGCAGTGTCCTGGAGATTAATCCTTAATTCCTGGAGACTCCAGGGCAATCCTGGAGGGTTGGCAAGTCTACCCTGGTTGCCCTGAGAAAGTGGGCCTTCTCCTTCACCTGCTGCAGTCTGGTGTTGTTGGTGTTCCCATGACAGTGTTAGGTAGAGAATTGCTGGATTTGGATCCAGCGATGATGCGGGAATAGCAATTCATATGTGGCCGATCTTCCGACTTGCCCTTATTCCGAGGATGACAACTGAGTTAGTTTTTGGTGGAGACGGTTATTCGGTGAGGGGGAACAGGGAGAAAATGAAGATGTAATCAAGTGTTAACAAAACGAAAAGGCGTCCAGGTAGAATGACACCCTCGTCACCCGCATTTTTAATAGGCATGTATTTATCTCATTCCTTAAATTACTGGTATATTTTGCATCAAACAGTATAATCGAAAGGTTTGTGACCACCCAAAGCAGCCCCTGAATGCTCAGCAAATTTGGCAACATCTCTCGCCTTCAGCACTTGGCTCTATCTTCACCCTCTTAAAATTGTGCTCAGGTTGGAAGCTGTGGGAAGGGCCATTGTTGTACTTGTATCTAGGACCAGTCACAGTTTATAGCAACATGGCGCTAGCATCCCTAGGGCCAACCTTGTTTTGTGGTAGTGGAGACCTGTTTTGTGGGTCTTTTGCCAGGTTTGCCAGCTCTGGCCTCCCTGTTCACTCTGCAGCAGTCCTTCTGATGCATTTTTGGCTGTCCGGTCCCGGTCACGTGGTCAGTGTCAAGGTGAGTGTTGGTGGAAAGGAAACAGCGTAAATCTCTGCTGGAACCCGTGCAACAACACAGAAGGGCTTTGCGATCAGCTGGAGGGTGAATGTCTGGCCCCCCTGTCAGGGTGACTCAGTGGGTCACGCTCTCACTTCTGTGTCAGAAGGTTGTGGGTTCAAGTCCCACTCTAGAGCCTTGAGTGCATAATTTAGGCTGACACTCCAGTGCAGTGCTGAGGGAGTGCTGCACTGCTGGAGGTGCCCTTGAGGATCAGACATTAAACCCCATCTACCCCCTCAGGTGAGATCCCATGGCACAATTCAAAGACAAGCAGGGGAGTTCTCCCTGGTGTCCTGGCCAATATTTATCCCTCAACCAACATCACTAAAACAGATTTTCTGGTCATTATCACATTGCTGTTTGGGAGACCTTGCTGTGTGCAAATTGTCTGCCACATTTCCTACGTTACAACAGTGATTACACTTCAAAAAAGCACTTCATTGGCTGTAAAGCACTTTAGGTCCTGAGGTTATGAAAGGCGCTATGTAAATGTAACCCTTTCTTTCCTCAAATTACCTTGGTGGGATTTGAACTCACGTTCTACTGGATTATTAGTCCAGGCCTCTGGATTACTAATCCAGTAATATAACCACTACACTACTGTACCCAAAACATTCTGAAGTCACTCCCTTAAACTCCCCCACCCCTCCCCTCCACCGTCCCCCTTACTACCTGTCTCCCTCTCTCTAAAAATTGCCTCAAAACATACATCTTCCACCACATCTTTAGTCACGTCCCTGACCTCCCATTTTGTTCTCAAGTGTCCAATCCACCCCTCTGCGAAGCCTCTTGGGCTGTTGAAGGCACTACATGAGCACAGTCTGTTTCCAGAAATATCTGAAGTGATGTTTTCACACATCAATTCTGTGAGGCAAACCATGCAATGTTCAAAACTGGTATCATTGCATTGACAAATTATCCCTATTTCGAACCCTTGTGCTTAGGACATTTCAGGAAATGATTTCCTTTCCCAAGCTTCCTTATCCCCTGAGTCCTCGGTCTTGTTCTGGTTGGAGGCTGCGAAACACAGCAGGTTCCCCAGCAGGGCTCCCAGCTGAAAGACAGGCACGAATAATTGGTCACAGATTTTTCTAAGGCCATACACAAAGCCTCCCCTATTCATACACACACACAGCTGCACAATCCAACATTCCCCATCTCACAGTTTCCTCTCTCGCTCTCTTTCTCTCTCCCCTCCCCTCCCCCCCACCCGACTCTTTTCAGGAGTGAGTCCCTCTTTAAAGAGCTGCCATCCTTTGCTGTTCATAATTTGAGCCTCATTCTATTCATGTTAATGTCCTTGCTGTGTTCTGTAATCTATATATATATAGGACTGTGCTGTGTCCTCAGAGTTCTTTGAAAAAAAACTCTGTTAAGGCAGTGTGATTCAGATATGCCGGTTTGGTTTTCTGTCATTGTCATCAACACATTGTTGAAGGCATAGAACAAAGCAACATTTTCTCAAAGTTATCAGGGTGTTCACATAAGGATATTTAAAGGGACATTGCCGCCATGAAGAAGTTTTTAGCAATGTTTTTTTTTCAGTCCACAGAAATACATTGTAGTGAAATAAATTGCCGCAAAATTTGTCATTGTGATACTTGGGATGAAGTTATTGCGACCAGAACAACAACTTCCATTTATATAGCGCCTCTAACGTGGTAAAACGTCCCAAGGCGCTTCGCGGGAGCGATTGTCAAACAAAATTTGACCCCGAGCCACATAAGGAGATATTAGAACAAAAGGGGTAGTTTTAAGGAGCTTCTTAAAGGAGGAGAGAGAGAGGTAGAGATGCGGAAAGGTTTAGGGAGGGAATTCCAGAGGTTAGGGCTCTAGGCAGCTGAACAATGCACATCCCTTCTGCTTTTCATTCTCCCCCCCACCCTTTAAATAAAACAAAAGCTTGACCAGCACTTTTTCCCGAAGATGCTGCCCCTTTAAATTTGAGTCTTAAAAAGGAACGAGTAAAATGATTTTGTTTTAAAACTTTTTTTTTCCACCCTGGGAACCTCTAATAGACATGACATCATGGAGACAAAAACAGCACAAGCACGTTACTAGAAGTGAGGTTTAATTACAGAATGAAAATCGAGCCCTCCCTCCCATGGATCTGTATTTACACTACCCAGATTCTGGATATGAACCAGAATGAACTCTACATACAGAGCAAAGGGAAGGGAAAAGCGCAACTGTTTTTATTTTTTTTTTGTGAATTTTGTGCTTATCAAGGTGTGGGATGTTAGCACAGGGGAATAGAACACTTCCTCCATATCTGGTGTCAGTATCGAGCTTTCCTAGGTCAGATATCGCAGAGTTAGATGCAGAGTAAAGCTCCCTCTACTCTGCCCCGACCTCAGAAGAACGCCCCCTCCTGTCACAGCAGCATTGTGCCATTTCCCCACAACCTGGGGCCTCTCTGGGTCAGATTGCCAATTTACTACCAATTAGTGTTGAATTAAGGGGCAGTTTTGTGCTGTAGGAACTGAATTGAGACTTATAATTGAGTGACAGAAAAGACTTCAGCCCATCAATCTGTGTTGGATATGAATTCAGGTCCCAGAAATAAAAGCCCAGTGTCTGACCTACTGAGACATCCAGTCTTCAATTTTAATCAAGTTTAAACTATAGTTTGAATCTGGAGTTCGCACTCCACATTCACATTGTATTAATATATAAGAGTGGAGTTGAAGTATGAACAGGCCCTCAGTTGGCCCACTTCCTGTGTGGCTGTAAAAAGGCCCTTTTTTCAACATCTGTAAATGTGATTTTTAAAAAAAATTAATTTGAATAAAATATGTTTGGAGTAAAGTACAGAATCCCATCACCTGCTTCACAGAACTGCTATTGTTTAGTAATTTGGCTTGAAAGATAATTTATAGAGGTGAGAGCTATGATTTAGCCTTAAAAGAAGAGGTCAAAAAGAGGACCTCATAGAAGTACATAAGATAGTAAATGGTACAGAAAAAGTAAACTAGTTCAAGATAAACCATGTCAGTAATGACAAAGGTTCAAACTGGGGAAAGGCAAATGTGGAATTCTTCAAACAAAGAGTGATCAACTCGTGGAATGGACTTCCAGGTTAGGTAAGGTGGACAAAAAACCCAGGATCATTTCAGGGACAGTTGAATGCTGTAATGGGGGAACAGTAGTTTCTTTCTGGATGGGCCAAATGGACTTCCTCAACCATGTATCTTGTGGTCAGTGATGCGATCACTTCAGTTAAAATAAAAACAACATTTTGTGCTCGAGGCGGGGCATGTTAGTGTTGCGAATGGAACAGCACCAAACTCAGGAGAGCATCCCCTTCTGCACCAATGTGCCATTTTGTCCATTTATCACGTCAACCATCCTTTGGCCTGTCTGAATGACATTGCCAATGTGCCAAATTAAAGGCATTTTTGGGCTGTAGGTCCATGCCCAGTAGCAACTGGATTGAGGCCGTCCATAACCATTTCACATTGGAACATTACAGCCAACAGAAGGAAGAGGTTTTTACCTTATCAGTCTGGACTAAATTTAAGCCCAGGTTCCAGAGATGAAAAACCAGTGCTTGACTCACTGTAGTTCTCGTTTTTGTCTTTAAATGAACATAAACATTTAAGAAAACAGTGCTTTCCGATAAGATGTTGACCCGAGACCAAAGGGAGTGAAATTCGGGAGGGTAGTCATCTGGGATCACTCTCCTCAGCTTCTAGTGAGTCTGTTGAACAGCATTATTGGTATAGTGAGGTCCCCGAGACATCCTCTTAACTAGGGAACAGTGCAGGGGAACCTGGGAAAGCAAAAATAACTATTAATTCATCACCTCATAGTTCCCTGGGCTTTATTTTCTAAGTATACTCAAACATTGTATTTATTGATAGTAGTTACCATGGTCATTGCTCCTCTGAACTCTCCTCTCTTGTTCTTCCTAAGCTTTAAATATTCGTTCCATTCTTACTGTGTTGAAACCTGGACTTACTGCACAGTCTACCAGAAGGGCAAATTTACATACAGCTGTGGTGAAGCAGTTTCGCTTTGTGACAACCTGAACCCGGAGTCAGGAACTGACTTTGACGCCAGAGTGAAGCGGAGTGAGACTCTCTTAAGCAGTTGTGAGATCACCCCAGAGTATTTATGGTTTCGTCGTAATGCACCATGGAGTCCGACTGCACCGTTACCAGCTCTTGAAGCCACGGCGATTTTTTTTTTTGTCAGCAGCGGCTGTTGTGGGGGAAAACATCCTCGGCCAGTCCAGTCCACGTCTATGTCTGCGTCTGGCACCAAAGGACTGGCGAAAGTGACATAATGGGGGCTAATTTTCACCTTCAGCGCGTGGACAGTAAACTGGCTGAGTGGAAATGAACAGAAATGATAATCTGGCTGGTCTCTGTAATGGGCGGGCGACCTGCTCTGCCAGTGTATTGCCCAAACGGGGAAGGTGAAAATTACCTCCAGTCAGTAAAAATTGGCAGAGGGATAATCAGTCACTTGGTTCCCTTGATCTTCCCTTCCTACTACAATTTACAGCCTTTTAAAACCCAGGCTTGGTGCCATCTAATCACAACAACAACAACAACAACAACAACAACAACACATTTATATGGCACCTTTGACGTAGTAAAATGTCCCAAGGCGCTTCACAGGAGCGATTATCAGACAAAAAATTGATACCGAGCCAAAGGCATTAGGACAGGTGACCAAACGCTTGGTCAAAGAGGTAGGTTTTAAGCAGAACCTTAAAGAAGGAGAGAGGTGGGGAAGGAATTCCAGAGCTTAGGGCCCAGACGGCTGAAGGCTCAGCCTTCTACAATTATCTGCTCTACTCTCCTTGCTCTTTTCAGCCTTAGTGGTATCTTGCACCATGTCCTTCACCTTAGGTTTCTTAATTTAAAGGAAGCTGATTACCAAATCACAATACAACATGTAGTATTGGTTTAAAAGAAAATGATTCTTTATAATCCATGATAATGTATGCTCTTCCCACATCAGTGATTGTAGCCAAAGAGTGTTCTCAGGCTGGGAGCACCTCTCTCAAAGTTCTGGGGCTAATTTGAGCCGTCATGTTCATGAGAACTTTACAGTGAGCTTTCTTCTTCTGTGCAGAAAGGAAGGTCACAGCTGTAGGGTCTAATTGCTAATAACACTTAATTACCTCAGCTTCTTGCTGCCTCTCTCTTTCTTTCTTTCTTTCTTTCTTTCCCTCACTCCTTTGGAAACAGGAAGTGCACCACATGCCACGAACACAAGATTAATGCTTCGTGTCTGTTGCAATGTTTTACCTTCTTTACCCCATTAATTGTCATTTTCTTTTAAAAGCCCTTTTGAAGATTTGCTGGGAGGTTTTAATGGCTAACAGCAAAATGACAGAGAAGAAAAAGAAGCAAAGAAAGAAACGGCAGCTGCCCAGTAAAAACAACAACAAAGTTTGGGTAACAATTAGGGTGGTCAATAATTGGAAAGTCAGGGGTCAGGAACATAATGATGTCACTTCCTGTGAGACCATGGAAAAGGGAAAAAATACAACATGGGAGTTGGGGCTCCTTAAAGAAGGAGCTTTGTGTTCTCCTGTAAGGATTTGTGATTACTCTCAGAAAATAGCAATGTACTGTTCACTTATGACTTTGTAATGGAGCTGTGTTAGAGCTTAAGCTTTAGAGTACTAATGTATTGTACACAGGGATTTCATTTAAGAATCTCTCAAGCCAAGAAAAAGTCAGCTGAAATTTCAATTGTTTTTTTTATTATTCTTCCTGCTTGGCTTTGGGCTCTCACTGAACACAATTGCTTTTTTTTCTTTTCCTTTCTTTCTTCTGAATACAATTGTTAAACCACCCTGGACCAGCTAAGGGAGTTGTCATAGCGACAGCATCTGCAGATTTATGCAGAGAGTGGACAGCTAAAGGGAGGGAGTTGAAATAAAAGCAGGGAGTTCTCAAGGAGGTGATTATAAATGCAAGTTCCTTCTTTGTCTGTCCTTTTAATGTTTGTCCCAAAGGGGAGAAGGAGGGGAATATCACTGAGCAGGAGTTAGAAGTGTTGGGAGAGGTGATTGAAGGTGTGGTTTTGGATGAGCTGAGGTTTAAGGAAGGTGAAGCATTGGAAACTAGCTAGGAGAGCACTGGGGCAATCGTGCCTGGAGGTGACAAAGGCATGGATGAGAGTTTGGGTGAACAGATGGGCTGAGGTGGGGGCAGAGATGGATGATACTACAGAGCTGGTTTTTGTGATGGAAAGAATATGGAGTCAGAAGCTCAGAGTTGAATAGGATGCTAAGGCTGCAAGCAGTGTGGTTCAACTTGAGACAGTGGTAAGGGAGGGGAATGGTATGGGTACAAAATTTGTGGTAGAGGTTGAAGACGATGACTTGGTCTTTCCAATGTTTAGGAGGAGGAGGTTATGGCTCATCCAAGACTGGATGACTGACAAACAGTCTGACAACACATAGACGTTTGAGGGAATGAGAGAGATGTTGAAGAGGTAGAGGTGGGTGTCAGTATTATACAGTTCTTTCCACTAGAAAGAAGGGTGTTTGGTGATTGGGCTGAGGTCAAGGAGCACCATGGGCTTGTGGGGAATGGGTAAGATGCTGCAGTAGGCTACAAGTGTGAAGGAGGTGTGGTGCTCAGCTCTTTATTGAAGGTTTATTGTTTGATTGGCTGTGTTAATTGTAACACATTCAAACTCCAAGAATACACTGTGAATAAACCTGTGCGATCTTGGAGCCTGTCGGCCAAAACAGGAGAAGAAAATGAACTCGCAGTGTGAGAAGATCAAATGAAACCTCTTGTCAACAGGTGTTGGGCTTGGCCCAAATTGGGAGCAAAACCGTGGAGCATTGAATTGATTTTCCTTGATGCAGATGAAATACAGTCCCGCAGAGTTCTCATTGATTTAGAAAGATGGAGTTTTATAACTCCAATAATAGAACAGTTTATGACTGCTTGTAAAACCTCAACTCCTTAGAGTGTGATATTTACAGTAGCAAGAGTGTGACAAATACTGAATAATGAGGTGTTAATCTGACCTGTCTAGATGAATAATTAATTAGGATTTACAGTGATGACAATGGAATCATTCCTCTTCTGCTTTCACCTTCAGGTTTATGAGGCTCCCAGAATGGCCCATTTGGTATTATTTTTATTTGTTCTCAGAATGTGGGCCACATTTATTGCCGATCCTTAGTTGCGCTAAGAAGATGGTGGTGAGACCTTCGGTGCTTATAAACTAAGTGGTTCGCTAGGCCACTTCAGAAGGCATTGAGAATGAACCACCAGTGTGCGACTGAGGTCACATGTAGGCCAGACCAGCTAAGGGTGGCAGGATCCCTTCCCTGAGGACAGCAGTAAATCACTTGGGCTTTTACAACAATCTGGCAACTTTCATGGTCCCTTTTCTGGTGCTGGCCCACAAATTACCAGATTTACTGAATTCAATTTCCATGGTGGAATTTGAACTCTGTCTCTGGGTTGCTAGTCCAGTGCCATAATTACTACACTACCACAACTCAGTGCAATTGCACTGTACATGGTGGAAGTGAACCACAGAGACCAGGTAAGTCCTAGTTTCATTCCCCTCTCTGTTCTGAGTAAACTGATCTGTGCCAGGGTAGCAGTAGGGATGCTACAATTGGACTTAGTGCCTCTGGGGCAAAGGGGACTAAAAAGTACATCAACGCAGGTGTTGAGGGAGGAGAGAATTGAGCATGATTGTGATGCCCCTCATAGTCAAACACTCGCTATCTGGACTTGCACAGAAAGAACGGTGAGGCATTAGAAGTCAGCCTGCAAGAGTCAGTGCCTTCAAGAGAGGAAGGGAGGAAACTTGAAACAAAGAAATTGGTTCCTCCATTTTGTCTGGTAAAGTGTACAGAGATATCTGAGGTATCGTCAGCCAAGGTGAGTTTTCTTTGCATGTAGTGTGCTCTTAGCATTGGTGTCAGTGAGAATGGCTTATTTAGAGGATGACTACAGGTTAAGTGTCATCTTGCTTCGCTTGTTAGCATTCTTGCCTGTGCGTCGGAAAGTTGTGGGTTCAAGCCCTGCTCGAGGATTTGAGCACCTAATCTAGGCTGATACGTCAAGGCTGGATTCTTGGAGTTGCCATTGTTCAAATCAAAAATTAAACAAGGTCCTGTCTACTGAATCTGGTGAATGTAAAAGATCCCATGGTACTAAGGAAGAAGAGTAGGGAGTCGCAGCAAACAATTCATCCCTCAACCAACACCACCGTAAAAGGTCTAAATGGATATTTATGTCATTGCTGTTTGTGGGACTACAAAGTAACAGTGACTGCACTTCAAAAAGAATCCATTGGCTGTGAAATGCTTTGGGATATCCTGAGGATCTGAAAGTTGCAACTTTAAACAGACCACACCCAGTGCTTCTATGGATAGAGTGAGCATGTTGCTCTTCTGAGGTATGCTTTGAAGCATGCTATTGAGGGGCTTGGACACACCATCCTTACCATTGTTAATTCTGGGACTCAGTCCCCAAGTACTGGGCCCAGGTGTGAATCCTTGATGTTATGCATTCCATTGATGCACTTTTCTCTCACTGGGTACGAACACTGTTACATTTGTCATATTTATCTCCCCCCTCCTCATGTTGAAATGTTTCCTATCGTTAATATGTTGGCTATGCCAATACTGGATTCTTGCTTATAACAGTGACGTAAAAAGATTTTAAAAGGCTCCCCAATGGCTCAGTGAGTTTATCCTTAAGGAGCTGAGCCAGAACAGACTAGAAAAGCCCTTGGTTTGATCCTTAGTCTGCGTTGACTTATCTGATCTCAGCTGGGGCAGTAGATGGGGGAGCTATGTACTGAAGGAGTGCTGCACTGTCAGAGGTGCCGTCTTTCAGATGAAACATTAAACCGAGGTCCCCTCTGCCATCTCAGGTGGACGTAAAAGATCCCACGGCACTATTTTGAAGCAGGGGAATTTCTGCCCAGTGTCCTGGCCAATATTTATCCCTCAACGAACACCTAAAAAAACAGATTATCTGGTCATTATCATATTGCTGTTTATGGGAGCTTGCTGTGCGCAAATTGGCTGCCACGTTTCCTACATTACAACAGTGACAACACTTCAAAAGTACTTAATTGGCTGTAAAGTGCTTTGGGACGTCCGAGATCGTGAAAGATGCTATATAAATGCAAGTCTTTCTTTGGCTTCAGCGCCCGATTTAGGGAGGAGATATTACAGAACTGGCTCCAGTGGAGGCAGGTCTGGAACATAGAATCATAGAATGGTTACAGCACAGAAGGTGGCTATTTGGCCCATCGAGCCGATCCCCTGGGTTATGATTCCATCCCACTGTGGTTCCAGTTTCGGAGACCAAACCAGAGCAGCATCAAAAGCTGGGCACGTGCAAGATTAGTGCATGGATAGTTATTCCAAAGTCATTATCATCACTTTAAATTAAAATTCTCATCTTTGTGTTCAAAACTCTCCATGGCCTCGCCCCTCCCTATCTCTCCGTAGCCTCCTCCAGCCCTGCAAACCTCCGTGATCTCTGCGTTCCTCCAACTCTGGTCTCTAGTCCATCCCCTACTCCCTTCACCCCACCATTAACAGTCGTGCCTTCAGCTGTCTCGGCCCTAAGCTCTAGAATTCCCTCCCTAAACCTCTCCTCCACTCTCTCTTCCTTTAAATGTAAGGAATCTTACAACACCAGGTTATAGTCCAACAGTTTTATTTGAAAATCACAAGCTTTCGGAGGCTTTCTCCTTCGTCAGGTGTCACACTTCAACTGATGAAGGAGAAAGCCTCCGAAAGCTTGTGATTTTCAAATGAAACAGTTGGACTATAACCTGGTGTTGTAAGATTCCTTACATTTGTCCACCCCAGTCCATCACCGGCATCTCCACATCATGGCTCCTCTCTTCCTTTAAGAGGCTCTTTTAAAGCCTACCTCTTTGACCATGCTTTTTGGTCTTAATGGGCATGATTTTAAAAGGGATAAACGGGTGGGTTGGGTGCAGGGCGGGGGAATCAAAATCGATGTTTTTGGGAGTGGCAGACATCCCAGTTTTTGAATGAGACTCCGGCAAATCTGTGTGCGTCCGTGCATCAGTCAGCAGGAAGTCTCACCGCCACTTAAATCCAGCGGACTGATAATTAAAGGAGCAAATATACCTCATTGAGGTACTTAAGGTAGTTTATTTTTTGTGTATTGGATGATTAAAAAGATGTTAACATTATCTGGGCGGCTTTCCCATGGCTTCCCATTCACGGCCGGTGAAACCAAGCGGGAAGGGCCGGATCAGTGAAAAATAAACTAAATAAATTAAATAAAATTACATTTCCCATTGCAAACAAATTAAATAAACATATCTTAAAAAAACAACGTTGCCTGGACCCTCCCCCGTGCCCCCGCCACCAATCCCGATGTCCGATGTCTCCACTCTAATCTTTGACGTTCCCCCCTCCCCCCACAATCCCCCATCTCTATCCTAACTGTCGATGAGGTCTCTCTCTCTCTCTCTCTCTCTCTCTCTCTGTGTCTGTCTCTCTCTTTCTCCCCCTCTTTATCCCCCCCCCCCCCCCGCCCCTCGGACGTGCAGCTCATGTCGGCCGCCAGCCTGTCAATCAGGGCCGGGCGCGAAACCTGAAAGGGGCTTTGATTGGCGTCATCGCAACCCGCCTACATCCCTTCCGGGTTTGGTGCCCGCAGATCATCACCCCCCCCACTGGGATATCAAAATTGGTCTCAATGTCTCCTCCTTTGCCCCAGTGTCAATTTTTGTCTAATTACATAGGAACAAGAATAGGCCATTCAGCCCCTTGAGCCTGTTCCACCATTCGATTAGATCATGGCTGATCTGTATCTTAACTCCATCCACCCGCGCCTTGGTTCTATAACCCTTAATACCCTTACCTAACAAAAATTGATCAATCTCAGTTTTGAAATTTTCAATTGACCCCCAGCCTCAACAGCTTTTTGGGGGAGTTCCAGATTTCCACTAGTCTTTGTATGAAGAAATGCTTTCTGACATCACCCCGGAATGGCGTAGGTCTAATTTTAAGGTTATGCCCCCTTTGTTCTGGACTCTCCCACCAGAGATTATTCTCCTGTGAAGCACTTTGGGATGTTTTACAATGTTAAAGGTGCTATATCAATTCAAGTTGTCGTTATTTACTGAGGGAGTGCTGCACTGTCAGAAATGCCGTCTTTCGGATGAGACGTTAAACCGAGGCCCTGTCTACCCTTTCAGATGGACATAAACGATCCCATGGCAGTATTTCGAAGAAGAGCAGGGGAGTTCCTGGCCAATATTTATCCTTCAACCAACATTGCTAAAGCAGATTATTACATTGTTGTTGGTGTGATCTTGCTGTGTGCAAATTGGCTGCTGTGTTTCCTACATTACAGCAGTGACTACACTTCAAAAATACTTCATTGGCTGTAAAGTACTTAGGGACGTCCTGAGGTCATGAAAGGCGCTATATAAATTCAATTTGTTGTTGTTTAATCATGATGCTCTCAGATTTTCTCCAATGGCTGGGGGGGTGGGTGGGGTGGGCGAGGAAGGGGAAGGGGAAGGGGAAGGGAGAGACGGACAATGTGAACAATACATGGGTGCTCTGTAGAAGCAAAGTCAGGGCCACCGGACGACGAGTGACATTGGAGGCAGCAGCTATCCCTTCCCTGAGACAGGCAGTGAAGCAGTCCGTGTGAGGCTACGCTGTTATCAAAGAGGCAGCTTGTTAGATTTAGCAGCTGAATACTGGCCAAGGCCATCTTTGCTCTTTATTTTCACGGGCTGGTGTCAGAAAATGTAAAACAAATCGAGCGTTTTCACGGTTCAGAGTGGTCTAATCATTACTGTGAGGCCAGTGTGTGTCCCTGTGTGGAACCAAGCTGCTTCACTGAATGTCTTTAACATGTGGCAAAAGCAGGAAAACAGCTCAGTCTTTAACTCCCTGACCCTTGGTGCCCTGGGACAGTTGATGGCAGGAGGGGAAGATGTTTGGAATACTTGGTTGTTCCTGTGTGCACTTTTGTGACTGGAATTCCACTTTTGCAAAATTGTTGTCTTCTAACTGAAATCAGTCTGACCTCATGGATGGATATAAACCATGGAATTACTGTGCAAGCATGTTCAAAGCAGGAAAAATGCATGCAAGTGTGCGCGTACACACACACACACACACACACATTGTAACTATAGGCTAGAAATGATTGGGGTACATTTCCTGCACCTGGCTGTATTAGATCACCTGGGCACTATGAATAGAAAAAAATTGGGTGGAGAATTAATGAACAAAAGATTGGGCAGAAATTAATAAATGGAGAATCAGGAAGGCTCTCTCCTGGGCGTGCATTCCTCCCTGCCTGATTTTCCTGTTATCGCTGTGTTCAGGCAATTCAATCTAGCACAGGACCAGAAAAATGTAGCGCAATGTTTAACACAATCATATCACTTCACTCTATCCATTGTTTATTAGAGGCATTTATCTTCCATTAGCGGGAAAAGTATTGCAATTTGAATGAGTTATACTGTCATATTCTAATATTCCAGACAGTCATTTCTAGACTCTAGTTAGTGTGTGCGCGTGTGTCTGACTTGGTGCAGTACTGAACCATGTGAAGACTAACCATTTCTGGGATTGGGGTACTGGAGGACAGCTGGGATCATGGAACTGTGCCCTGGAGAAGGTGGACTTACCTTCAGGAGAGGAAGCAAGGGGAGAAAACTGGAGTGACCAAAACAAAGATCAAGTGATTTATTCGGGAGAAACATCTTTACCCAGAGAGTGGTTAGAATGAGGAACTTTCTACCACAAGGAGTCGTTGAGGCGAAAAGCATAGATGCATTTAAGTGGAAGTTAGATAAACACATGAGGGAGAAAGGAATAGAAGGATATGCTGATAGGGTGAGATGAAGTAGGGTAGGAGGTGGCTCATGTGGAGCATAAACTTGGTGTCTATTTTTGCTGATTACTCTCCTGTGAAGTGCCATGGGACGTTTTCCTACATTAAAGGCACTATATAAATGCAAGTTGTTGTTGTTGTCAGAGGACATCACAGCAAAGCCAGATCCTGTCCTCACCCAATGTCCACACATAGACACCTTCCAGCAGGGGGCACTGGATAACTATTAGGAGCAGGAACTCTGGCCGATATTTATCTTTCCCTTTCCAGCCCCAGGGTACTGAGGCCAGTCGTAGCCCCTCAACTGAGATCAGCTGACTCCGCACAGACCAGGGTTTGCACTTTTACGTCACTGAACTGCTTTTTGCATATTATAAGGCTGCCTCAATCAGGCCTGATTGGAAATGCAACATTCGAGCAATCTGAATGTTGCATTAACTTGGTGAAATTTGAGGGAAAAAACAGATAATATTTAACAAAAGCACTGTTCACTCATCCTCATCTACAGATCCCTCATCCCACCTTACCTTGACAACCTCAGCATCGGTTTGCTCCCTACCATGCCCTCTGGTCCAGTGATGTGGAGATGCCGGTGATGGACTGGGGTGTACAAATGTAAGGAATCTTACAACAGCAGGTTATAATCCAACTGTTGGACTATAACCTGGTGTTGTAAGATTCCTTACTCTGGTCCAATGACTTTGGTCTTCCCTGTGCTCCATCCCTCCCTTAGTGGCACCATCAGCCATCTCTGTCCGATTCTCTAGAACTCCCTCTCTAAGCCCCTCTGCTTCTTTCTCTCTTTCCCCCTTCACCTTTAATTCCTTCTCTTTTTGATCAGGATTTTGACCACGTTTCTTAACTTTCCCAGCATGGTGCCTATTCTTTACTCCCTCTGTGAAGTACCTTGGGAATGATTCCTTATGTTAAAGCTGCTATATAATTACAAGTTGTTGCTTATTGCTAAAAAGAGTTCAGCCTAAAAAAATACCACATTCACCTGTCTGCTACAGTAATATTAACTAGCTGAAAATAAATGGGCGTATGACTGCATTAAAACAGAAAGCAGACAAATGTCAGATGACTGTGTTAAGCATCAATTCATTAATATCACAAACAGCAATTTCCAGCCTTTTATTATACGCAATTGTTTGGATAAATTCAAGCATCCCTCCCTAGAGTGACCCGTCCCTTTCTCCCCTCCACTCTCCAATCCAAAACTAGATGGAGTTGGGGAATTCACATAGAGTTTACAACACAGAAACAGGCCATTCAGCCAACTAGTCTAAGCTTATGTTTCTGCTCGACACGAGCCTCCTCCCACCCTGCTTCATCTCACCCTATCTGCATATCCTTCTATTCCTTTCTCCCTCATGTGTTTATCTAGCTTCCCCTTAAAGGCATCTAGGCTACTTGCCTCAACTACTCCATATGGTAGCAAGTTCCACATTCTAACCACTCTCTGATAAAAGAAGACTCTTAACGTGCACAAAATACATCCGCTTGTTCACGAATGTGTCCTTTTATTTTAAAGCAGGGATCTAAAAGCAGACTTTTGCTTCTAGTTTTCATTCTTCAAGATTTCTGGTTGGTCCCATTTACGGCCAAAACTGGGCCATCTGGTTCAAAATTACCCAACATTTACTTACAGGTCTCATAAGAACATAAGAAATGGGAGCAGGAGGAGGCCATACGGCCCCTTGATCCTGCTCCGCCATTCAATCAGATCATGGCTGATCTTCAACTTCAATTTCACTTTCCTGCCCGATTTCCGCCTATCCCTTGATTCCCTTAGAGTCCAAAAATCTACCTATCTCGCTCTTCTGGCAGGCTGAGAAGAGGAAAGATCAGGGGAAAAGAGGACATGAGAGAGTAGAGAAGAGTGATCCCACTGTGTAACTGCGTTGAGTTATGATATTGAGGGATGAATATTGGCCAGAACACTGGGAGGACATCCTGCTCTTTCTTAAAATGTCATGAGATCTTTTACATCCACTGAAACAGGTGAATGGAACCTCAGTTTAATGTCTCATCCAACAATGCAGCACTCCCTTCACTGAAGTTCAACTAAAATATGATATACTATAATATCCTGAATATTACTTCAAAATAGACCAGAGGACAAAAATTGAATTTAGTAAAAAATTGTTTTAGAAAGAGACATTGGCAAGAACGTCTTTACTCAGAGTGGCATTCATGTTCGTAGCAATCTGTCAGGCAGGGTTCTGGAGATTAAAATGTTTGGGAGGTTCAAAACCTGTTGGTTGAATGAGAGATTTGGGATACTACACAAAGAGTGATCATCAACACTACGTTACAACAGTGACTTCACTTGGTTGGTTGTAAAGTGCTTTGGGACGTCATGAGGTTGTGAAAGGTGCCATGTTAATGCAAGCCTTTCTTTTCTTTGGACGCACGGAATGGATTCTGGGTAGAGTGGTGGAGAGAAAACAATTGAATCATTCAAGAGACAGTTGGATGCCATGATGGGCGGAGGACTTTCTGGATTGGTAGGTTGACCATCTTGTTCCATAGCTATTGTGTGATCTTGTGAATACGATTTGATGGGCCGAAGGGTCTATCTCGTCCTTGACTCTTGGATTCTGTATTAATGCCACTTGGCTGTTCCTTGCAGCCCACCTGACAGATGCAGCCTATCCCTTTTAACAATGTCTACATTTGGCCTTAGTCAGCGCCTCAGGTACACAGTTCTTGACCGAGGATCTCGCATGTCGGGTTTGTCCGATGTTGACCGTTGTGCTCAGAGACCAATTAAACTTCCTGTAACGATGCAGTGAGCAGGGCAAATACACACTGGAGACTCAGTAAGTAATCTCTGGGCCCCGCTGCACTGAACACAATGAAAGTGCAACCCATCGTGTACTTTCCCTGAATCAGCTTTTTGTGTGTTGATGGAACCACCATTGCCAGGGGCAGACGATTGCCAGGAGCGAGACTTTATGAGGTGTAAAAGTTTGCAAACCTATTGAAATAAATAGAGCTGTGTTTAATTTTTAAAGTACAAAAAACAGGTTACACTTTTTCAGCCAATATTTTCTCTTCCTCCCCCTCCTTCTTCCTCCCTGCCTCCTTGCCTCCTTCTTCTTCCTCCCCTCTCTTTTCCTCCACCTTTCTCCTTCTCTTCCTCTGCTTCTCCTTCTTCCTCCCCTTTTCCTTCCTCTTCCTCCCCCTTCTTCTTTTCTTCCCCCTCCCCTTCCTCCCTTGTCTCCTCCCTCTTCCTCCCCTCTCTTTTCCGCTCTCCTCCCTTTTCCTCCCCCTTTCTCCTTCCTCTTCCTCCCCTTTTCCTTCCTCTTCCTCCCCCCTTCTCCTTTTCTTCCCTCTCCCTTTCCCCCCCCCCCCTTCTCCTTCCTCTTCTTCCCCCTTCTCCTCCCTCTTGGCCCCCTTCTCTCCCTCCGTTCTCCTCCTCACCTCCTGGCCTGGAGGGACACCCTGTGGCGCCTCGTCTCCCAGTAGCCATTCTTCATGTATCAGCGCAGACAGTGAATGTTAACATCCAAGCCTAAACCCAGGTTGACGCAAACACACACTTTCTAACAGGGGTCACTGGATGGCGACCAGGAGTGGAAACCATGGCTGAGTTTCCCCTCTCCGACTCAAGGATGAGGTAAATTGTATTGACCATTCCATCGCCCTTGCTCAGTACAGACCTGGATTCATGGATTTACTTTTAAGAAAACCATTGATTTTCCCTCCGTATAAGTCAGTGTAAAGTCAGTACAGAGTGAAAGCTCCCACTTCTGAGCAGTGGTTTGAAAGGGAGCTGTGAGGAGCTCCCCCGAGTGCTCAGTTGGACATTACTAAGATTATACACACCGGGAGGTCCCAGGTTTGATTCCCAGTCAACGCTGAGTTAGCTGATCTCGGTGGAGCAGCAAACCAGCTGCTAAAGTTCGAAAAGAAAACAAAGAAAGACTTGAATCATAGAATCATAGAAATTTATGGCACAGAAGGAGGCCATTCAGCCCATCGTGTCTGTGCCAAGAAAGAGCTATCCAGCCTAATCCTACTTTTCAGCTCTTGGTCCATAGCCCTGCAGGTTACAGCACTTCAAGTGCATATCCAAGTACTTTTTAAATGTGATGAGGGTTTCTGCCTCCACCACCCTTTCAGGCAGTGAGTTCCAGACCCCCACCACCCTCTGGGTGAAAAAATTCCTCCTCAACTCCCCTCTAATCCTTCTACTAATTACTTTAAATCTATGCCCCCTGGTTATTGACCTCTCTGCTAAGGGAAATAGATCCTTCCTATCCACTCTATCTCGGCCACCTTATAATTTTTTGAGGGGGTGACTAGGCGTGTGGATGAGGTAACGCAGTGGATGTGGTATACATGGATTTCAGTAAGGCCTTCGATAAAGTCCCCCACAGGAGACTGGTCAAGAAGGTACGAGCCCATGGAATCCAGGGTGCCTTGGCACTTTGGATACAAAACTGGCTTAGTGGCAGAAGGCAGAGGGTGATGGTCGAAGGTTGTTTTTGTGACTGGAAGCCTGTGGCCAGTGGGGTACCACAGGGATCGGTGCTGGGTCCCTTGCTGTTTGTGGTCTACATTAATGACTTGGATATGAATGTAAAAGGTATGATCAGTAAGTTCGCTGATGATACAAAGATTGGTAGGGTGGTAAATAGCGAGGAGGATAGCCTCAGTCTGCAGGACGATATAGATGGGTTGGTCAGATGGGCGGAACAGTGGCAAATGGAATTTAACCCGGAAAAGTGCGAGGTGATGCACTTTGGAGGGACTAACAAGGCAAGGGAATACACAATGAATGGGAGGACCCTAGGCAAGACAGAGGGTCAGAGGGATCTTGGTGTGCAAGTTCACAGATCCCTGAAGGCGGCGGAACAGGTAGATAAGGTGGTAAAGAAGGCATATGGGATACTTGCCTTTATTAGCCGAGGCATAGAATATAAGAGCAAGGAGGTTATGATGGAGCTGTATAAAACACTGGTTAGGCCACAGCTGGAGTACTGTGTGCAGTTCTGGTCGCCACACTACAGGAAGGATGTGATCGCTTTGGAGAGGGTGCAGAGGAGATTCACCAGGATGTTACCAGGGCTGGAGCGCTTCAGCTATGAAGAGAGACTGGGAAGATTGGGTTTGTTTTCCTTGGAGCAGAGGAGGCTGAGGGGGGACATGATTGAGGTGTACAAAATTATGAGGGGCACAGATAGGATGGATACTAAGGAGCTTTTTCCCTTCGTTGAGGGTTCTATAACAAGGGGACATAGATTCAAGGTAAAAGGTGGGAGGTTTAGAGGGGATTTGAGAAATAACTTTTTCACCCAGAGGGTGGTTGGAGTCTGGAACTCACTGTCTGAAAGGGTTGTGGAGGCAGGAACCCTCACAACATTCAAGAAGCATTTGGATGAGCACTTGAAATGCCATAGCATACAAGGCTACGGACCAAATGCTGGAATATGGGATTAGAGTAGACAGGGCTGATGGCCGGCGCGGACACGATGGGCCGAAGGGCCTCTATCCGTGCTGTATAACTCTATGACTCTATGACTCTATGACTTCAATTAAATCTCCCCTCTACCTCCTCTGTTCCAAAGAAAACAACTCCAGCCAATCCAATCTGTCCTCATAGCTAAAATTCTCCAGTCCTGGCAACATCCTCGTAAATCTCCTCTGAACCCTCTCTAGTGCAATCACATCTTTTCTGTAATGTGTTGACAAGAATTTTACGCAGTACTCTAGCTGTGGCCTAACTAGTGTTTTATACAATTCTAGCTTAACCTCCCTGCTCTTACAGTCTATGCCTTGGCTAATAAAGGAAAGTATCCCATATGCCTTCTTAACCACCTTATCTACCTGTCCTGCTACCTTCAGGGATCTGGTGACATGCAATCCAAGGTCCCTCTGTTCCTCTACACCTCTCAGTATCCCACCATTTATTGTGTATTCACTTGCCTTGTTTGCCCTCCCCAAATGCATTACCTCACACTTCTCCAGATTGAATTCCATTTGCCACTTTTCTGCCCACCTGACCAGTCCATTGATATCTTCCTGCAGTCTACAGCTTTCCTCCTCACTATCAACCTCACGGCCAACTTGCATTTATATAGTGCCTTTCATGACCTCAGGACAGCTCAAAGTGTTTCACAGCCAATTAATTAATTTTACAGCGCAGTCATTGTTGAAATGTAGGAAACACGACAGCCAATTTGCTCTCTTCAAGCTCCCACAAACAACAATGTGATAATGATCAGATAATCTGTTTTTTGTGGTGTCGGTTAAGGATCAATATTGGTTAGGACACCAAGAGAATTCTCCTGCACTTCTTCGAAATCATGTCAAGGGATCTTTTACGTCCACCTGAGAGGGAGGATGGGGCCTCGGTTTAACGTCTCATCTGAAAGACTGCATCTCCGACAGTGCAGCCCTCCATCAGTACTGCACTGGGAGTGTCTGCCTGGATTTTGTGCTCAAGTCTCTGGAGTTGGACTTGAACCTATGATTTTCTGACTCAGAGGCGAGAGTGTTACCACTCTCAGTGTTCCTGCGTTAGACAGGTGATAAATCAGCCGGGATTTCCAGTCCTGATCATTATCTCGGGTCTCGTTCTGGGAGGTGCACCTGTTTGGATGATGGGCGGAGACAGGAACACACTCGGTTGCGATGCCCCTCTTGGTGGAACAGCTCTCCGGCACTAGGTCTAGGCCCACACCCGAACAAGGAATCACAGCATAACATAAATCAGCACCCTTCCAACTGGAGGCTGCGAGAAGCTTACAGAGCATTTGCTGTCACTTTAGGTTTCTGTGATGAGGCAGAATGATGATTGAGCCTCAAGGGCTGAGTGATAAGAACTGTCTTCACACAAGCTCTTGTCAGGTAAAACAAGGCAAAGCCAGGACCCGACACCGAGCAGCTTCAGTACTTTACCCTACAGAGTGTCGACAGCGGGAATGTGTGAAGTTCTCTAAGGACTAATTATGCTCGCAGTACCAACCTGAGAATGAGATGTCACAGATGGCGAGTGTGTGTGTGTGTCTGTGAGAGAGAGATATAGAGATAGAGCAGGGGTGAATCTTGTTTGTGTACTTATAAACATTTATTCAGTTTGTTTAACAAGCTGAGGAACGGAGAAGGATTTCTGTGCATGAAAGTAACATTTGCAAAGGATCTTTGAACCCATTCAGAGAGGACACTGCTATTGTTCACCCATCACCCCTGTGCTCACTGACCGACATTGGTTCTCGGTCCAGCAACGCCTCAAATTTAAAATTCTCATCCTTGTGTTCAAATCTCTCCATGGCCTCGCCCCTCACTATCAATGTACCCTCTTCTAGCCCTGCAACCCCCTGAGATCTCTGCGCTCCTCCAATTCTGGCCTCTTGTGCATCCATGATTTCCTTTGCCCGATCATTGGCGGCCGTGCCTTCAGCTGCCTAGGCCCTAGGCTCTGTAATTCCCTCCATAAACCTCTCTACCTCTCTCTCGTCCTTTAAGACGCTCCTTAAAACCTACCTCTTTGAACTGAGCATTTGGTCACCTGTCCTAATATCTCCTTATGTGGCTCGAGGTCAAATTTTATCAATTTTTGTCTGATTACGCTCCTGTGAAGCGCCTTAAGATGTTTTACTACGTTAAACATAAGAACATAAGAAATAGGAGCAGGAGTAGGCCAGTCAGCCCTTCGAGCCTGCTCCGCCATTCAATAAGATCATGGCTGATCTGATCCTAATCTCAAATCTAAATTCATGTCCAATTTCCTGCCCACTCCCCGTAACCCCTAATTCCCTTTACTTCTAGGAAACTGTCTATTTCTGTTTTAAATTTATTTAATGATGTAGCTTCCACAGCTTCCTGGGGCAGCAAATTCCACAGACCTACTACCCTCTGAGTGAAGAAGTTTCTCCTCATCTCAGTTTTGAAAGAGCAGCCCCTTATTCTAAGATTATGCCCCCTAGTTCTAGTTTCACCCATCCTTGGGAACATCCTTACCGCATCCACCCGATCAAGCCCCTTCACAATCTTATATGTTTCAATAAGATCGCCTCTCATTCTTCTGAACTCCAATGAGTAGAGTCCCAATCTACTCAACCTCTCCTCATATGTCCAGTTGTTGTTTATATTTACAGAGCCGCCTAAGGCGGAGCTGATACCCACAGGAAGAGATGCCACCTCTTCCCGAGCACCGGCCGACACCGTGGCAGTGGCCAGTTGCTTCTGGTTGCGAAGGGGAATGAAGTCGGGGAGCTTGGCGATTGCAGATCGCGAGTGGATCGATGTATAAACCTGGGAATTGAGTGGTGATATTACCGTGCATAGAATCAACAC
This sequence comes from Heptranchias perlo, assembly GCF_035084215.1. Taxonomy (NCBI): domain Eukaryota; kingdom Metazoa; phylum Chordata; class Chondrichthyes; order Hexanchiformes; family Hexanchidae; genus Heptranchias; species Heptranchias perlo. Next base: position 32,344,977 of record NC_090353.1, read on the forward strand.
CTTCCTACCAAATTCCTCAATCTACCAAGTCATCGAGGTCCTAACCCATTTATTTTGAAACCTGTTTATTTTGAGTACCACCTTTAAGGTAGGGGACAAAGGAATTTAACACGAACACGTTTGACAATATCGCACAGCATCATCTTTCGCCCATAATCAGTTAAACAGGGACCCTTTTGGAGGACGCAAGTTTTGGAGATTGAGGTTTCAAAGGGACAACATAAAAATATCCTGGCAGAGGATGGAGGGGTGGATTTGCAAGTGAAAGATTATCCGACAGCAATGTCATGAAATTATTTGAACTTCAGGTAAGAGAATTGAGTCCACTTGGGTGGGAACTTGTGATACCAAGGGACAGAAATGGGTAATGGGAAATAGTTCTGGGCAAAAGAAAGAAATTGATTATATGGGATTTAAGCGAAGAGGGGCAATGGTCGGGGGAAAAGAAACCTGCGGAAATTAATTATGGGCAACTTTAATTGCTCAGAAATTAGAATTGCATAGAAGTACATAGAATGTACAGTACAGGAACAGGCCATTCGGCCCAACGGGTCCATGCCGGTGTTAATGCTCCACAACAGCCTCTTCCCTCCCTACTTCATCTAATCCTATCAGCTTATGCTTCTATTCCTTTCTCCCACATGTGTTTATCTAGCTTCCCCTTAAATACATCTATGCAAATCGCCTCAACGACTCCCTGTGGTAGCGAGTTCCACATTCTAACCACTCTCTGGGTAAGGAAGTTTCTCCTGAATTCCCTATTGGATTTATTAGTGACTATTTTATATTTATGGCCCCTAGTTCTGGTCTCTCCTGCAAGTGGAAGCATCTTCTCCACGTCTACCCTAACAAACCCTTTCATAATCTCAACGACCTCCATCAGGTCACCCCTCAGTCTTCCCTTTTCTAGAGAAATGGGCCGCGGCCTGCTCAATTTTTCCTGATACACATAACCTCTCAGTTCTGGTATCATCCTAGTAAATCTTTTTTGCACCTTCTCCAGTGCCTCCATATTCTTTTTATAATATTGAGACCAGAACTGTTCACAGTATTCCAAGTGTGGTCTAACCAAGGCTCTATACAAGTTTACAAGAAGGAATAATGCAGGAGCTCTTTCAATACAGGGCGGTAAGTTTGTGGATCTGGCGCTGGGGGATAAGTCTTGATGGACAGTGTTGTAATGGATAGCGGGAAAAGGATTCTAACAGTCAGCCTGATACACTAGAATATTGTGTAGGCTGGGGAACTTCTGAATGTTTTATTAGATTCAGTATTATTTTGCTTTAGTGTTGCTTTGCAACGCTCAAGCTTGAGAGTCAAAACTAGAGAGGGACACGTTCAAATCATCAATCTGTCTTTCCCTCTCGAAATCACTGCCCCTCTCTTCCGATGGTGCTGACTGACACTGGGGTACAGTTGCAGGCAGTCACCCTTCAGTACCTCTCCAAGGGGTCATTCTTTGCACACAGGTCCAGACAGAGAAGGACCGACATTACCTCCTTTGCCTGCATCCCTGACCCCCTAACCCCGGCCCATTTCCCAAGGTCATTTAAATATTGAGGGCCACTTATAAGCACCACTGGGGCCAGGGGGAAGGGGGGAGAAATCGGTGTAGCTCCTTCCACGGAGCTGACGATTAAAAAAAAATTTCAAGTTATTAAAATTCCTGCTTTGACTGATGCCTTAGCCAAAGTGCTCGTTTAAATTTTAAACCCATAGCAACACTGGATGCCAGGAGCTCACTGGCTTTCCTGGTGCCCAGTGTTGCTAGGAAACAGATGACAGGAAAAAGGATGTGCGATGTCATTCGCTCATTTGCATCCTATTATAATACACCCGCCCATATCTGCGCGACCATATTATACACCAGATTATGTCACCTCTGGCAGAAAATCGCAGATGTGATGTCTGGTGGTGAACAGCCAGCAGAACAGCTCCCTTCCTGATTTTCCTTCCCTGCTTGCCCAGGTTATGCGAGTTTACCGACGTAACTACTGAGGAGAATCGGCCCCATAGTGTCAGTAGGCTATTCAGTCGCAGAGGCATCACATTTGAGGCTGATCCTGTCCTCACTTGACGTTCTTGTACGTACACATTCCAGCAAGTGTCACTGAATAGCAGTCAAGATCAACAGCCCTGGCTTATATATTTTTTCCGTTCCCCTCCCTCACCTCCTTCCCAACCCAGGGATTGTAGCCCTCCCAACTGCCACCCTTCTCAATGGCTAACTCAACGTGAGAGAGAGGGGAAGACGGGCTACCTGGGGAGAAAATGCCAAACATGCCTTTTAGCAGATTTAGCAGCATTTGAAAGAAAGAAAGACTTGTCTTTATATAGCGCCTTTCATGACCTCAGGACGTCCCCAAAGCGCTTTACAGACAATGAAGTACTTTTTGAAGTGTAGTCACTGTTATGATGTAGGAAACACGGCAGTCAATTTGCCCACAGCAAGCTCCCAGAAACAGCATTGTGATAATGACCAGATAATCTGTTTTTAGTGATGTTGGTTGAGGGATAAATATTGGTTCAGGACACCGAGGAGAACTCCCTTGCTCTTCTTCAAAATAGTGCCGTGGGATCTTTTACGTCCACCTGAGAGGGCAGACAGAGCCTCGGTTTATGCCTCATCCAAAAGACGACACGTACAACAGTGCAGCGTTCCCTCAGTACAGCCTAGATTTTTTGCTCAAGTCCTGGTAAGACGTCAATGGCTCACATTGAGTGCTTCCTCCCCTCCCCTCCTCAATACCCCCATTGGAAGGTATCAAGAGTGAACATGGCCAGGTGTGGAAAAAGAGACCAGTTAGAAAAATTGTACGATAAAAGTATAGGGTAAATGTAATTCGACTGCTCATAGGGAAGGGACTTAAAGCTTTGTGAAGAAATGTTTGACAATTTTTTTTTTGTCTGGGGTGAGGAGCTATATTTATCACATGGTTATAGTAGATAGATGGGAAAGTGGGGTTGAGGTCACAATCAGATCAGCCATGATCTTATCAAGTGGCAGAGCAGGCTCGAGGGGCCGAATGGCCTACTCCTGCTCTTAATTCGTATGTTCGTACGTATGTTATACTTCAGTGATGAGATGGATTTTAACACCACTTACCTCACTGCATCACCTGTTTCCAGACAAAAGGAAAAGTTTTGGGTGAAGGAGATGCCCCTTTAATACTGCTGGTGTTTGAATTCTGGAATTGTGGGGAAGGATGGAGGGCAGATGGGAGGGGGAGGGTGGGGTGCGATATAAATCTTGATCCAGGTTGATGCTGGATCCCACACTTTTGAACTTTGCTGTCCGTACCTGCGGGTGCGGGATGTGTGTGGTGACGCCACGTTAGCGCACACTGTGAGCTTCGTACGTTCAGGGAACTCAGCTCTTGACGTTTTGAGTTTTAAACACAACACAATTCCCCCCTTCCCCTCCCCGAGAAGACCCCTGAAAACAAAATAAAATGGGTGATATGGAGTCACGTGAAGCTATACAGATTCATCAGGTTAACAAGGCCATAAAAAATGCATGATGTGGAGATGCCGGTGATGGACTGGGGTTGACAATTGTAAACAATTTTACAACACCAAGTTATAGTCCAGCAATTTTATTTTAAATTCACAAGCTTTCGGAGGCTACCTCCTTCCTTTCCACATCGTTCACCTGAGGAAGGAGGTAGCCTCCGAAAGCTTGTGAATTTAAAATAAAATTGCTGGACTATAACTTGGTGTTGTAAAATTGTTTACAATAAAAAATGCAAACATGGGGTTCATTTCTTGAGAAATAGAATTGAAAAGCAGTGAAATTATGTTAAACTTGTATCGAACCTTTAGAGTACTGCACACAGCTCTGGTCTCCATATTACTAAAAGGATATAGAGGCACCGGAGAAGATGCAAAAAAGATTCACAAGGATGATACCAGAACTGATTGGTTGTAACTATCAGGAAAGACTGAACAAGCTGGGGCTTTTTTCTCTAGAAAAGAGAGAAATGACCTAAATGGGGTCTTTAAAATTATGAAGGGGTTTGATGGCGTTGACGTAGAGAAAATGTTTTCACTTGTGGGGCAGTTCAATACCAGAAGTCATAAAGATAAGACAGTCATTAATAAATCCAATAAGGAATTCGGGAGAAAGTTCTCAGAGAGTGGTTAGGACGTGGAACTTGTTACTGCATGGAGTAGGTGAGGCAATTAACATAGATGCATTTAAGGGGAAGCCTGATAAGTACATGAGGGAGAAAGGAATAGAAGGATATTTTGACAGGTTTAGATGAAGTAGGGCGGGAGGAGGCTTGTGTGGAGCATAAACACTAGTACCGACCAATTGGGCTGAATGGCCTGTTTCTGTGCTGTAAATTCTATGTAAGTATAAACATGGTGAATTAGCTGTTGAAAATATTATTTGAAGTTTTGTCCAACCTGTGCGCCAAGCTCTAAGTAATTGTGTTTTGCTCAAATCGTCCTGCAAAGGAGAGAATTCACTTCCTAGCAAAATGGAAGATTTATGAAGATAACCTAAGCTTGTGGCAGACAGACGGGACGGAGAGCTCAGCTTCTATTTCCCTCGGCGCCCCCGCCCCCCTGCACACACACCCCCCACCCCCCCTCCCCCCCCCCAGTGCTGGCTCTCGCTACCACCAGTGGGATTAATAAATAAACAAGCATGAAATTGTGCATGAAGTTTACCAGAAAGGGCCTCTTGGGCCTTGCCAGTATTTTCTGGGTTTGAACTAGCGAGGAGAAAAAATGTGGCAGAGTTTAGATGGACATGTGGTCAGCAGACTAAAACAAGCTGTAGTTTTGTTTTTGCGAGAGAGAGGGAGAAAAAAAAAAATTTTGAAAGGAAGCTGGATTGCTCAGCTCGAGAACTCTTAAGCGGCAGAACATGCATTTAACGCACATCTTTTCAAGAGAGCAAATTGCAGCAGCCTAAAGGTAACATTCAGAGCAGTTTAGGCAATTTAAGTAATTATTGCTTTCTTCAAAATAAAAAAAAATCTACGGATAGCACCAGCCAATTTGCTAATTCTGGATAATCATCCGTCGCTAACACAACAATGCAAGTGTTCATTCTGCCATTGCCCAAGGCCGTCTCACAAAGACTTGATGGATTGAGTTATTACTAACCCCCTATTCAGGGCGTACTTGTCAAAAGTACCAGTTCTTGGTTCAACGCAGAGTGTCTGACACAACTTTCTCGTAAATATTAAACAAAAGCAGCTAGTAAAGTAATGAAGCCACACAAAGCGGGTGCAGGAACAGAGAGACCCGGGGGTTTGAGTACAGGAATCTTTGAAGGTGGCAGGACAAGTGAATAAGGCTGTTAAAAAAGCATATGGGATCCTTGGGCTTTATAAACAGAGACATAGAGTACAAAAGCAAGGAAGTTATGCTAAACCTTTATAAATCACTGGTTAAGTCTCAGCTGGAGTATTGTGTTCAGTTCTCAGCATCACTCTTTAGGAAGGATGTCAAAGCCTTGGAGAGGATGCAGAGGAGATTTACTAGAATGGTATGAGGGATGAGAGAGTTCAGTTACGCGGAGAGACTAGAGAAGCTGGAATTGTTCTCCTTACAGCAGAGAAGGTTAAGTGGAGATTTAATAGAGGCGTTCAAAATCAAGTTGGGTTTCTTCTGGCAGAAGGGTCAGTAACCAAAGGACACAGATTTAAGGTCACTGGCAAGAGAACCAGAGCTGATATGAGGAGAAATATTTTTACGCAGCGAGTTGTTATGATCTGGAACATTCAATAGTAACTTTCAAAAGGGAATTGGGAAAAATACGTGAAGGGGAGAAAATTGCAGGGCTATGGGGGAAGAGCAGGGGAATGGGGCCATTTGGATAGCTCTTTCAAAGAACTGGCACAGGCACGATGGGCCGAATGGCCTCCTTCTGTACTGTAAGATTCTATGAGTCTATGAATTCTTGTCACGGTCCCGCAGGTTCATTGTTTCTTGCTTCTTAGGATCGGTTTTCTATAGCTGTTTCAATCAAAAATTTCATCTCCAGCCCAACCGCTAAACCCAGCCCATCCTGGGGCATGCATCATTGATGCTGTCAGTGCCACAACTTGGCCGATCTACTGGGTGAGGGACCGGAACCGTGTAGAAAAATGACCACCTCCCCAGTCAGGTTTCTCTTCCCTCACCTATATGCTCAGGACTGGTTTTTGCAAATCAGCCCTAGGTCCGAGGAAGCTCGTTTGGAAACGTCAGTGGAGATTTGGATTTAAATTCAAACTCTGGGGGATGGATTTTGGCTTCGAGTGATGGTGTAAAATGGGTGACAGCGAATCAGCAGCCCGTTTTATATATCTCTCCTTATTTTTATTTCAGTTCAATGAGTGAGTCGACAACTGATTCAGAGAACAGCCACGTAAATTACTTACACAGGTTAAATTTGATGAGGTTTCAGCCTTGGTTCTCCAGGCTGCAAATTCTTTATTTTGCCATCGTTGATGCAAATGATCTGTTGCATCAAGTGATTTCTTTTTATTGTCAGATCGATTTAGAAAGAAGAAAAGAACTTGAATTTATACAGCAGCTTTCATGACCTGGTTAGAATGTGGAACTCGCTACCACGTGGAATAGTTGAGGTGAATAGCGTAGATACCTTTAAGGGGAAGCTACATAAGTACATGAGGGAGAAAGGAATAGATGGATATGCTGATAGGGTTAGACGAAGTAGGGTGGGAGGAGTCCACTGTGGAGCATAAACACTGGCACAGACAGTTGGGCCGAATGGCCAGTTCTGTGCTGTAAATTCTATGTAACCACAGGACAACCCAAAGTGCTTCACAGCCAATGAATTAATTTTGAAGTGCAGTCATTGTTGTAATGTAGGGAAACATGGCAGTCAATTCGTGCACAACAAGGTCCCACAAACAGCAATGAGATAAATGACCAGATAACCTGTTTTAGTGATTTTGGCTGAGGCACAAAAATTGGCCAGGACACCAAGGAGAACTCCCCCGATCTTCTTCGAATAGTGCCAAGGGTATCTTTTACATCCACCTGAGGGGGCAGATGGGGCCTAGGTTTAACGTCTCATCTGAAAGACGACAGTGCAGCATTCCCTCAGTAGTACACTGAGGAGTCAGCCGAGATTATACATGTTCAAGTCTCTGGAGGGGCTTAAACCCACAACCTTCTGACTTGCAGATGAGAGCGTTACCGGTGAGCCAAGGTTGACAATAGTTAAACCTGCAGGACTTTTTAATGCAGTGTTGCAGAGCTTGGTTGGTAAATTGAGCTACACGTAGAAAGTTTACAAATTTACACAATGTCGCATCACATCAAATCACACGGAGCTGGTCGTTGTGAGGAGGGACTGAATGGAAGAATGGTTCCTCCGCCCTCCCACTGAGAGGTAATGTCGAAGGGAAAGCCACCCCTGGGCTAGTCTTGCCCGATACCAGCTGGTCACTTAAAGAGCTGCATCAGCTCGGGCCTAGGAGAAGGCCAACTGCTCGAGCATTTGGTCAAGGAAGGCGTATGACTCAGGGCTTCCACAGAGGCAACGCAGAAAGAAACCCCACATGTTTCAGCAAAAGAAAATCAAATGATGACTGGCACAAAAACACTTGTAGGGAGTGGAAGCTCATTCCAGCTTCAAGAACGTTTGGAAGGAAGAAAGCCTCTACTTGGTGGAATCTGCTTGTACCCATAAGAATAAAATAAATGGATTGCATGGATCCTTCAGCTGTGTCTACTGCCCAGTGACTATTGAGACCAGGAGTGTGTTACATACTACAGTATGGTGTTTGCTCTCACATACAGCTGTTTTGCAGGCCTCACTTCTAAGGTTGCTATCGGTTTAGATTGGAATGTCTATAAAGTTCGAGAGATAATGGGACACCAGAGGTTTTCTGTGGAGATTCTAATTATTGAGGTTATTAAGCATTTTGATTAACTTTTTATCATGGACAAAGTAGACGTCTGAACTCGAGCCTTGATCTCAACTCCTACCTCACTCCACCCTCCTCCTGTTTGTCTTCAAGTTGGCAAAAGGTGAAGATCCCACGCTAAGTCCTTCCAGAGCTTTGTCACACAGGCCTCACTATGGCTCAGTACTAGTTATACCACTTCTATATCACACAGTCCTTTTAAAAATATCATTCTGGGGATATGGACCTCATTAGAAAGGCCGGTATTTCTTGAACCGCTGCAGTCCGTGTGGTGAAGGTCCTCCCACAGTGCTGTTGGGTAGGGAGTTCCAGGATTTTGACCCAGCGACCATGAAGGAACGGGCGATATATGTCCTGAGTTTCAATATGGCTCAGCACTAGTCACACCTCATCCATATCACACTGGCCTCAAAAGCATCTTCCCCCTGCCCCCACCCCCGGTCTATTAGCAGAAATGTCATTCAGGCCTCACTGAAGTCTGACTTTGGCATGCAGGCTTCACTACGGCTAGTGCTAAGCTGTTCGGCTTTCATCGTGGTCTGCTGCTAATTCAGCCATAACTGTGACTTACACCTCTCATTATTTTCTGGGGGTAGTCCAACCGCAGCTGTTCCATACCAACCATGACTGTGGTCTGGCAATGGTGCAGCTTCTTACAATTCCCATGGGCTCTTGTCTCCTTGGCTGGGAGGATAAACAACATCAGTGCCAGATCTATCAAAGTGAAACAAACCATTTTAGATATTCTCTCTTCTTTGGCATCCTTGAGGTGAGACAAGCTGCTGCTTGGTGACATTCACCTACCAGTCTGGCCAAGAACTGATGATTGCGAGCAAGGTTGGCAGCTCAGTGACTTCTTTCAACAAGCGTAACTGCAGATACCTTTTAGACGGTCGTTAGCATTTTCAAGCTTCCCTCAGAAACCCTGGCTGAGCAGAGGCCTTTCAGCCATTTTGAATGTTACAGCCAGCATGACAAGTCCTTCAGTAGCATGAGATTCTAAAAATGCTCAACACCAAACCAGGACACAGTTAGACAGGCCCTGCAGCTTTGAGCTCCATCCACAGGTTTGTGGAACAAGCACTTGAACCGTTTGAGCACTGGTGTGAGTGCTAGAGTAGGACAAATTTGGATATGACATAGTGTAGTGGCTGTGGTGCTGGACTATCAAATTATCAGTGGGAGTGCAAATGCCACCAATTCAAAAAATTTGATAACCCATGGGCTGGAACCAGAAAAAAATGCCCATGAAAGCTGTTGGTTTGTCATAAAAAAACCCAATTGGTTCACTGATGTCCTTTCGAGAAGTAAACCTGCCAACCCTACCCAGTTTGGCCTACTCTTGGCACTAGTCCCATACTACATGGTTGACTTTTAATACCCTCTGAAGTGGGCTACCAAGTCACTCGGTTGTAAAAACAATCACGTGTAGAAGGCCCACCTTCTCAAGGCTTCGATCACCTGAGGGGGTCGGAGATGAACTGTCCAGATTTTCTTTTCCCTTTTTGGCCCTGGGTTTCTTTTTCTGTTCTTTTTCGTTGCCTCTCCCAGGAGGTTACATGGCTGCTGCAGTGTAGGAAGTGTCTAATCACGATGTTCTAGGCGGGCTTGATGGACCAGCTGGACTTTTCCTGCCCATCATTTTTGTATGTTGGTATGTAAGTCGGGTCGAGCAATAAATTCGGCCCATTGTTGCTCGTATCCCATGAACAAATTTGAAAGGTTTAATCAGAGCCAGTCAGAGTCACTTTGCCCCATCTCTCATTTGTATCTGACAATGTTCCTTCAAGTGGCAGGCCTTTGAGAATTGGCTTTCGTTTTTTACATCGTACAGATCCAGATCCCAAATTTAGGGTCCCTATGGAGATCAGAGGTCGCTGGCAAATATCTTCATTTCCCCGTCCCCCCATCCCCCCATCCCCCAGGGAGGTCAGACATACCAAACTGATAGCCTTCCACTCCAGAACACCAGATAAACAGATGTCGTGAACTTGTAACTGCCACATAATTCATGAACAGGTACATGTCCACCTGCATCTCCTACCCACTAGGGAAATGGAGGACATGGGTTCAGGGGCAGTAGATCACCATGCCAGTCAGACAAACTCAACACAAAATAATATTATAGAGCAAAGTAAAATCGCTACCAGCCAAATGCCAGCACCAGAAACCGTTTACCAGTGCGTTACGTTAAAAGGTTCCAACAAAGAACCTTTTATTGACAGACAGAAACTATCAAAAATAAATTCAAGAATTCAAAGTCATTCTGAGGATTAATTTGCAAGAAATGAGCTTCAACTTTAACATTCTGGAGCAGCTGAAGTCTTTGTTCAGTACTGTGACCCAAGCTGCAGTGACAGGATGTAAGAAGGGTAAGGTCGAAGGTTAGTACAGGGAAGAGAGCCACTTGTAGTTCATTGTTTTGCTACTAAAGCATCCCACAGCTGTGTACCTCAAAGAGTGGATGCCTGAGGCCTTGCTTCCTGTCAGAAAATGACAGCCAGGTTTGGCTAATAATGGTCAATGCCATCACTCTTCAGAGCTAGTTTTTGCATTTTTAAATATTCACAGGTGCTACAAGCCTCTGATAGAGTATCTCTTTCATGTGAGAAAATATATATGTAAAACATGCGTGTGCTGTAAGACTGAAGGATCCTTTTGAAGTAGGTTTTGATTTTTAAGCCATGTCTCTCCTGAGCTTCCAATCAAAGCTTGCGTTTTGCATTGTCTGGGATGCATAAGCAACTGGGTTTATCAAGAGGTGAGTGTACACTGTGTAAAAGCTGACAGTGTTGGTCCAGTGACAGGCCGGTTGGTCAGTTCAAGTTGTTATGATCTGGAATGCACTGTCTGAAGGGGTGGTGGAAGCAGATTCAATCGTAAGCTTCAAAAGGGAATTAGATAAATACTTGAAGGGGAAAAATTTGCAAGGCTATGGGGAAAGAGCAGGGTAGTGAGACTAATCCGATAGCTCTTTCAAAGAGCCGGCACAGGCACAATGGGCCGAATGGCCTCCTTCTGTGCTGTATGATTCTATATTGAGCGGGATTGAGCCATACTCAGCTGCAAAAGTTTGAGTTCAGTGCTCCGTACACACGGAGATGGCTGATCTTGGTTGGGGCGGCAATAGAGCATCAACTGGTCTCAAGTCTCCTGCACTACCAAACGGACTGCAGCGGTTCAAGAAGGTGGCTCACCACCACCTTCTGTAGGGGGTTTAGGGATGGGCAATATATGCCGGCCTTGCCAGCGACGCCCATATCCCATGAATGAATTTTAAAAAAACTATGGGAGACGAAAATCAGCAAGAGTTTAATCTGGAATGTGGGTATGTGCGGTCATTCCGTGAGAAGAGGATCGGACTCAATTATTTTGCCCGTTGTGGTCAAATGCTCGATGTTCAGCTCAGACTTGAGTGGGGCACTAGATGGTTGCCAGCTCTCATTCAATGTATTCCAGCATTAGTCACCAACTTCAAGACAGGAAACAACAGCAACAGCCTGCATTTATATAGCACCTTTAACATAGTTTAAACATCCAAAGGCTCCTCACAGGAGCATTGTCACCACCGTACCACATAAAAAGATATTAGGACAAATGGCCAAAAGCTTGGTCAAAGAGGTAGGTTTTAAGAAGCATGTTAAAGGAGGAGAGGGAGGCGGAGAAGTTTAGGGAGGGAATTCCAGAGCTTAGGGCCTCGAGAGCTGTAGGAACGGCCGCCAATGGTGGAGCGAAGGAAGTCAGGGATGGGCAAGAGGCCAGAGTTGGAGTAACGCAGATTTCTTAGAGAGTTATAGGGCTGGAGGGGTGAGGCCATGGAGGAATTTGAACACAACGATGAGAATTTAAAATTCAAGGCATTGGTGGACCGGGAAATGGGAAATGGGAATGTGATATGGGAATGGCAGACCATTTCTTATAGTAGACGTACCCAATTTGTACAGTAGCTGAGGTATAAAATAATATGATTGGCTTCTCAATTATTAATTCAGCTTCTCTGCCTTTTAACATTAGGTCCTCAGCTATGTGGCCATTCACTCAGTTTACAGAAAGCACGTAATGGAATTGCCCTGGAGGCATCTGTATATCTTTCAAACCCCGTTGAAACATGTAGCAAAGTTAGAAATGCTTGTTTTGCTTACTTAAAAGATCAGACAGTGTCTAAAAGATCAAATTGGATTGTTGTCTTGATTTAATTAACTGCACTGTTCCCCTGACGGAAATAACTAGTATCCTCTTTACTAAAGATTAGTACATTTAATGCAGGCATTTGAAAGTATTCGTACCGTCTTGGGTTTTGGTCGCTGCATTTATGAGATCTGTTAATTCTTTATGTCTGTATGAGGCACTATTGAGATTGTCTAAGAAACTCTACATCGAGGAGTTAACATAAGTGTTGGTTTTGATATTTCAGAGGTTAAAAATAGAAGTTTGAAGTAATGTGGGAGTCCTTTTGAAAAACCAACGGTCGATCAGTATGACAGATTCAGATCATTCCCTACTTGCGGAATAAGCATGCGACAAAAGGTTTGCAAGAAGGCAAAAAGACTGAATTTGCTGCACCGAGGCAGAAACTTTTGTTAAGTAAAATTTAAAGACTTTGGCTGGCAAATTCCTCAGAGCCTCAGGGTCTCTGACACACATCCGGCAAAGTAACGTCGACAGAACGGGAGAGGCCGCGATTAATTCTCCCGGCCTTCAATGAACTGAAAGTGAAGCCATTCTTACAAAGGGTAATTGGCATTACAGGTTTTCTCATTGTGTATATAGATTGTATTTTTATTAGTTGCTGATTTTTATAGGAACATAGGAAGAGGAGGCGGCCATTCAGCCCCTCGAGCCTGTTCCGCCATTCAATTAGATCATAACTGATCTTAACTCCATCTACCTGCCTTGGTTCCGTAACCCTTAATAGCCTTGCCTAACAAAAATCTATCAATTTCAGTTTTGAAATTTTCAATTGATCCCCAGCCTCAACAGCTCCTTGGGGGAGAGAGTTCCAGATTTCCACTCCCCTTTGTGTGATTTCACTCCCGAACAGCCTAGCTCTAATTTTAAAGTTATGCCCCCTTGTCCTAGAGGAAATAGTTTCTCTCTATCCACCCGATCAAATCCTTCGATCACCTTAAACACCTCAATTAGATCACCTTTTAATCTTCTATACCCATATATATTTATATGCTTCATATTGCTACATACTTCTAAATAAAAAGATATTAGCCCAGATTTTGCTGGAATGGGGCATCGGTTAGTTAGAATAGCGCAGTGAGAGCATCAGGGCATCTGGGGCTTTGGTGAACAACAAGTCAAACAGGATATCTTCCTTAACCAAAGTGATTAAAGGATTGAGAAATAAACAGTGGAAGGACTGAGAGCACGGGTGGATTAGAGTGGGTGAGTTCAAGGTCAAATCAGGTACAGAAAGAGCAATAGAGGGAAAGAAAGATTGGATTCAGAGAAAGAGAAAAAAGAGACAGAAAGGAAATGTAAGAAAAAAACGTAAAAATTTTAAATTTGACATTTTTAAAATCTGCAACAACAATTCACAACCTTAAGGAATGAGACTCCGCACTTTTAATTGTTCACTTTCTGGGCCAGAGATGTTGATTGGCAACAATTGACAATTATCCCTACGTTAAAAGGGCACTTACGCTGTTAATTACCAGACTTAACTTTCTGCGGCGAGTTTAATGGGCAATTAATGTGCAAGTGCAGCAACTTCATGAAAATCCAGGGAGGATGAGGGCGAGATGCAGTTTTCGCGAAGCTAACGACAGAGCAGAGGAAATTGTCCCGCAACTTGTGGCGATTCGCAATTCACCGGGGTATCTCTTCCTCGCCACAAGTTGCGGGACGATTTGCGCATTCATAACGGCGAGCGTCATTCAGGCACCATTAATTTTTTCGGCAAAAATCTGGGCCGTTAGTGGTTTCTGTCAGTAAATCTTTCGGGCTGTGGGATAGCGTCTGTCACCCAGAAGAGAGTTTAGTTTAGTGGTTCCTTCAGCCAATACCACCAAAAGAAAAATACTTATTAAAATGGCTATTCATCTCACTGCTGGTCGGGAGACATTATTGGAACTGCTGCAATGGTCTACTTAAAATGGTCAATGGAGTCCAAAAAGTCCCATATGTATGTGAAGATGTTTCAACAGTGTGATAAGGCTTCATATAAATGTATTATTTTATTATGTTTAAAAGAATCTGGTGTGCCATATGTTCTTATGCCTCATTTAAGTGGCATTTAACGTTGCATTTTTCACAAGAACATAAGCTTTTTGTATATTGACACAAAAGCTGCTCTGTGGTGTGTTTATTCTCACTGGGACCACTTTCTGCAGGTGTGAAGAACTCATCTGGAAACATCGGAGCTGACAATATATGGCCCTTAAAAGGCGCGTGTTCAAATCCAGACCTTTTGCTCGTCCCTGGATAGTGTGAGGGCAACCATGACATCCTCACCGGAGAGGTGCTCGTAACGTCTGGAGGCTTGCTCTGGTTGGTCTGCCTCCCTGTTTTTGTCATGTTTGTACAGCTGCCCCCTCACCACCCCCGTCACTGATCCATCCAGTGAATTTTACAAAGTAGCAGATGTCTGTCTTTCCCCTGATTTAAAAAAAAGCCCTTTCAGGTAAAACGCTTCACACACACACACACACACACACACACACACACAGAGCTGGGCCGCCGCAGGCTCTGATCAGTAAGTTGCACCACTGTGACCTCGTGGTTGTCCTTCCCTTTGGTTAACCATAGGGGCCCGTCATATATCTCATACGGCCTTAGAAACGTCAGGATCAAGGCCAGATTGCCAATGTAGGCATTGAAAGAGCCAACAAAGGGGGCAAGTATCCTGCAGCTCACACAGAGCTACTGTCAATAGATGTGAAGTGACCGAAGAGCTGGTCCATATCTCTTTAAAAATATTTATCTGGCCGGTGCAGTGGGCTAGCACACTGCTCTTTCACCTCTGGGACCGAAGGAGGCTTGAAGCCTGTCCAAACTGATGGGATGAAAGCCTCCTCAGTCTGTTAGCAAGGGTCCCACATGAAATAACTTTCGGCAGACTGATCGCAGATCCACTTGAACATGAGCCTTACAGCATAATTGCCCAAATTTAGAGCCAGTTGGCAACTTCATGTCCACAGGGATGGCTGGTATGGGAAACGGATATCTTACACTGGTGCAGTAGAAGGCTAGGGCTAAGGTACATTGTTGAGGCAGAGTAGAGGGAGCTCCACTCTGCAACTGGTTGTGTTGTGCCTGACTTGAGAGCGCCCAGCGCAGTTACTGAGTGCCTGAAATGGTGAAAAGCTCCAACTATCCCTCACCTTGTTGAGTGCAGAATATCATCAATTCTTTTAACATGTCTGCAGCATGAGCCCTGCATCAATTAGACGTTCAGAAACCGTGCAGGCCGAGCATTTTTGACAAGCACATCATTACCTAGACAACCGTACCTCGAGCGTTGAGACGGTATGTATGTCAAGAAATATGTTTGTCTGCCACAAAAATATCTTTAAGCTGAGCTTTATTTGTGAGCGGTATGTTGTGAGCAAATATTTTTGGTTAAAGAAAAGAAAAATTGGCAGGATCATGGCGGGAAAACAAACTGCACCGAGCCGAGTGAGTGATGTACAGTTGTCAGCGATCACCCAGGCCAAATCCGGGAACAGAGAGGCCATTTTCTTTGGGAGCTCTTTTTTTATTTGGCCAACCAGTCACTCCCTCCGTCTTCCTCTTTCCCCCCCCTCCCCCCGGCAACCTCCTATTTTATTCCTGACTGTGTGTGCGTGTGTGTGTGGTCCTTTAACTTCCCATACGTAGAACTCACATCTGCTAACGTCAGCTGCTTGACATAGCACGATTGGGTTTTTACAATCAAGTGTCTGTGCACAGGATGAATGCTCACGCGCATCTCGCAACCCATGCTCAGGACAGCTGGACCTTCACAGTTGGAAGACCGAAAGTCAATCTGGTCTTGTGCTGCACCAACTGTGCATCAGATCTCATCAACTTAAAAGTGGGAAACACTTGGGGGATGAAAATGGAAGTGGGGGGGGGGGGTGGTGGGGATATCTGCATAGGGAACAAAGGAGGAAGAGAGAGAAAAAAATAGAAGGGAAAATAGACAAACGATGCATAGGGAAGATAGTAAAAAGAGACAAGTGGGGAGGGGAGTGGGATGTTTTAGATCAGGGGTGTCCACAGCTTCCCCCGAAACATGATAATCTAACATTCAAAGTCAGGCAACTCAGTCCTATTCGCACTTAGATTTTTATTTCCTGGCTTGTCATGTTTGAATTTCATGAACCAGGAGGTTTGGAAAGGGCTGTTAATAGCACTGTTTCCTCATCAACGGATAAATCCTACATCAGAACACCAATACGTTAGTATCAGCAACACCCAGCACACACTCGTAGAGACACAGAAAGATACACACACATACTCATAACTCTGATTAAAGGCCTTCGACCTGAAACATTATCGCTATTTCTTTCTCCACAGATGCTGCTTCACTTGCTGAGCTTTTCCAGCATTTTCTGTTTTTACTCAGGATATGGGCGTTGCTGGCAAGGCCGGCATTTATTGCCCATCCCTAGTTGCCCCTTGAGAAGGTGGTGATGGGCCTTCTTCTTGAACCGCTGCAGTCCGTGTGGTGAAGGTGGTCCCACAGTGCTGTTAGGTAGAGAGTTCCGGGATTTTGACCCAGCGCTGAGAAGGAACGGCGATATATTTCCAAGTCAGGATGGTGTGCGACTTGGAGGGGAACATGGAGGTGATGGTGTTCCCATGAATCTGCTGCCCTTATCCTTCTAGATGTGGAGATGCCAGTGATGGACTGGGGTTGACAATTGTAAACAATTTTACAACACCAAGTTATAGTCCAGCAATTTTATTTTAAATTCACAAGCTTTCGGAGGCTTCCTCCTTCCTCATTTACCTGAGGAAGGAGGAAGCCTCCGAAAGCTTGTGAATTTAAAATAAAATTGCTGGACTATAACTTGGTGTTGTAAAATTGTTTACACTTATCCTTCTAGGTGGTGGAGGTCGTGGGTTTGGGAGGTGCTGTCGAAGAAGACCTGCTCAGCTTGGCTCAGACTTGAGCCAAGTTGAGGGTCAGACTTGCGCTGTGCTGTTCCAGAGTCCCTTTTCCAACTGGCGCTTGCCAGGTTCCAGGAGATTGGCTTCTATGAGCCAGTTCCCAGTTAAATCCAGGCCCTTTCTCCCAGGGGCAGACTCGGAGACCCAGCTTTTTATGGGCAGGCTCGTGGGCTTCATCAGTTACTGAGATTACAGAGCTCGATTTAGCCGTCTGAATACCAGGAGTCAGCTCAGAGACTCCAGCCTCCTTGAATCTGATCTAAAAATGTCTGTATCCCAATGAGCTTCTTCCACATCTAGCACCAGCACCAAGCCTACAGAACAATTCGAAATATCGTAATTAATTCCGTAGAACTTACAGCACAGGAACAGTCATTCAGCCCAACATGTCTATGGTGGTGTTTATACTCCACACGAGCCTCCTCCCATCTTACTTCATCTCACCCTATCAGCATATCCTTCAATCCCTTTCTCCCTCATGTGTTTATCTAACTTCCCCTTAAATGCTATTCGTCTCAACTACTCCATGTGGGAGCGAGTTCCACATTCTAACCACTCTCTGAATAAAGAAGCTTCTCCTGAATTCCTTATTGGAATTATTGGTGACTATCTTATATTTATGGCCCCTAGTTTTGGACTCCCCCACAAGTGGAAACATCTTCTCTACCTCTACCCTATCGTTTATAGTTTTATAAATTATAATCGTTATAAGATATAGATTGGTTTTTACTTTCAGAATCCACACAGAGTCACCAGGGAAAAGATTCTTGGGTCGATTTTGACTTTTCAATGACCCACCGATGTGCTCCCCTTCCCCCGCTCCCACACTCCTAAGGTTTTGCAGGGCCTTTATTTGACTGTTTTCGGGTGCAAACACATTTTTCCGCCATGCACTGCCTCAAAGTGTTCAACGACATCATGAAAATAGTCCAGTTTGTAGCGCTGATATCCTTTATATGTCAGCCTTGGCTCAGTTGGTCGCACTCTTGTCTCTGAGTCAGTAAGGGTCAGGGGTTCATAGTCTCACTCCAGAGACTTGAGCACAAAATCTACACTGATACTCCCAATGCAGCGCTGAGGGAGTGTTGCACTGTCGGAGTTGCCATCTTTTGGCGTGAGATGTTAAACTGAGGTCCTGCCTGATGTCTCAGATGACCGTAAAAGACCCCATGGCACTATCTCGAAGAAGGACAGGGGAATTCTCTGCGGTGTCCTGGCTAATATTTATCCCTCAACCAACATCACTAGAACAGATTATCTGCTCGTTTATCACATTGCTGTTTGTGGGAGCTTGCTGTGTGCAAATTTGGCTACACGTTTCCCACTTTACAACAGCGGCTACACTTCAAAAAAAGTATTTATTGGCTGTAAAGCGCGTTGGGACATCCTAAGGTCGCAAAGGATGCGATGTAAATGAAAGTCTTTTTTATTTTAGAACACCTCAGCTTCACAGTGTAAATACTTCACTTCCAGTGTTATCACTAGTATTCTAGTAATGTTTAGTAGTGAGCTTGGATATTTTTTCTATTGCATTCATTTGACTTCTGAAGAACACCCAGCAATAAAATTCGATTACAGGCTGGTGCGCTGTGTGGGCATTGGTTGATATGAATGCGAATGATGGACTGTGTGACATTGGTAATGGTCACGAATGAAATAGCGGGCAGCAGAATTTCAACTGGGAGAATGGCTTTGTTAAGTGGTAGAAAGTTTAATTTTGTACTGAAAACATTACCGCGTTCGTTGCTAATGCCGCACAGCCCACGTCTGGATAGAGGAAAGCTGATTCCCCAATCAGAAGCTCCCAGAAAGGAGCAGCATTCACTGGGAGCATTACTCAGGAATTCACAGGCCCTTGATTTCCATCCATTGATTGTCCTCACTGGGACTGTCCGATTGGAGAATCAGCCCTAGTATTTCAAGCTGTAAAAACACTCCGGTGATGTACTGGTGATTACAGCCTGCCATCGGTGGTGGGGGGCAATTTGAGATGGTGAGGTGTTACTGGCTCTATCTGTAGCAAGTTTGCCTCTGAGTCAGAAGGTCGTGGATCTGAAGCCCACCATGACCTCGAGTACGTAGTCAAGGCTGCTGCTTCAGCGCAGTACTGAGGGAGTGCTGCACTGTTAGAGGTGCTGCCTTTCGGATGAAATGTTGAACCGAGGCCCTGTCTACCTGTTCAAGTGAAAATTTAAAAAATTCCCATGGCGGTATTTGAAGAAGAGCAGAGAGTTCTCCCTGGTGTACTGATCAACATTTACCCTTCAACCAACATCACTATGACAGATTGGCTGGTCATTTATCTCATTTGCTGTTTGTGGGATCTTGCTGTGTACAATTGGCTGCTCCGTTTGCCTAAACAACTACACTTCAAAAAGTAATTCATTGGCTGGGACGTCTTGGGGATGTGAAAGGTATATAAATGCAAGTTCGTTCTTTCTCTTTCATGAATTAAGAAGAATATGGTGCATCAAAGTGTGATTTTATCCCCCCTCTTATTATGTCTTGGTATCAATATGAGTGTCTGATAATTCACACAATCATTTGACAATCCCCTGGCCACAATTCTAATGCAGGTGTTGCCCTGTTTATTTTAAACTGATTAACGCCCCTTTTAAAATATGACAGGGGAATGTCATACTAATGCATTAATCACTCACCTTTTAATATTCAACAATAATTCCTAGGCTAAGCTAAATAGCCCTCAGGGGAACACTGATGCCTTCCGTTTTATTTTCTGCAATAAAAAACAGGAAGTGCTGGAAGCGTTAGTCAGCGTCTGTGGAGAGAACAGACAATTCGAGCTGGGTCCTTCTTCAGAACTGAAATGAAAGGTAAACAATCCCGAGCCATCGATTCCATCCCCCTCCCCAACCACTGCCTCAGGTCGAACCAGACTGTTTGCAACCTGGGCATCCCATTCAACGCAAAACTGAGCTTCCTCCCCCACTTCCTTTCCATCACAAAGACTGCCAACTTCCACCTCTGTAACATCACCCATCTCTGCCTCCAGCACACAGTTCTACCTCTCCACCACTTATCTCAACCTCTCCACCACCTCTGTGCTGTCAGACTGCTTGTCCTACTTGGATAAGCCGCAGTTTTTTTTGCAGTTAAGCTTCGGAAAGCCATTGTCTTTACCCCTCCTCCTCTCCCCACAAGCTCCGTACCCTTGCTACCAATTCCACCCCCTCTCCCCGGCCACTGTCCAAGGCTGAAACCAAACTGTTCACAACCTCGGCGTCCTATTCAACACTGAAATGAGCTTACGACCCCATATCCTCTCCATCACTACTTCCACTTTCGTAACATCATCTGCTTCTGCCCCTGCCTCAGCCCATCTGCTGCTGAAACTCTCATCCATGCTTTTGTCATCTCCAAACTTGACTATTCCAATTCTCTCCTGGATGGCCTCCCATTCTCCATCCTCCATAAGCTTTGCTCATCCAAAATTCTGCTGCCATCTTCTATCCTGCACCAAGTCCCGCTTGCCCATCACTCCTCTGCTCGTTGACCTACATTGGCTCCTGGTCCAGTAATGCCTCCAATTTAAAATTCTCATGCTTGTGCACAAATCTCTTCATGGCCTCGCCTCTCCCTATCTCTGTAACCTCCTCCAGCCCTACAATCCCCCCACCCATAACTTTCCATTCCTGCAACCCTGGCCTCTTTTGCAACCCCCCCCCGGGTTCCCCATTGCCCTACCATTGGCAGCTTTGCCTTCAACCATCTAGGCCCTATGCTCTGGAATTCCCTCCTTAAACCCTTCTGCCTCTCAATATCCCTCTCCTCCTTTAAGACCCTCCTTAAGCTAGGCTGACGCTACAGTGCATTATTGAGGTAATGCTACCCTGTCGGAGTTACCATCTTTCAAACGAGACGTTAAACCGGGGCCCCGTCTGCCCTCTCAGGTGGACTTAAAGATCACACAGCATTATTCAAAGAGCAGGGGACTTCTCCTGGTGGCCTGGGAAGCATTCATCTCTCGACCAACACCACCAACAAATAAATGACCTGATCAATGTTCTCCCTGCTGTTTGTAGGACCTTGCTGTGCACAAATTGACTATCACACTTCCCTACATTACAACAGTGACTAGACTTCAAAAAGCACTTTATTAACTGTGAGCCCTTTTGGGACATCCTGAACGGTGCTATGTAAAAGTAAGTTTTTTCTTCTTTATAAATCCAAGTAGTTGTTTAATAGATTCAGAAAAAGAGGAGGGAGAGGGGAAAAAGAACAAACAAACACGATCGGAGAGGAAATATCGGTAGAGCAAGCTGTAACCCGCTTAAAAGAAACACAGGGGATTGTTAGATGACTGAGGTAATCTTTAAAGTATTGAAGAAAGTGAAGACATTAGAGAGACAAGGAATGTGTGAACAGCCAAGGTAGTGAGGGGCACAGCCAGGGAAAAGATTAGAACGTGATAGAAATTGAAAACATAGAAGGCTCGCAGATCAGGTGTGGAATTAAAATAGCAAAGGCTGGCAAAACAAAGGTGGGTCTGCCAGCCCCGAAAAGAAGCAGGACAACACCAAGGACGCAGAGTCCTCCGAATGTTCTAGAAAGATCTCCACCCTTTATGTCAACTCTCCTCCCCTCCACCCTGGACGCTGAGAATTAAATTTTAAGCAACGTCAACCCTAACAATCTGCACAGTTAAAGAGTCAACGATATTGGCCTGGACTAGGGTCCTTTCTGATGCATATCATGCCCTGGAGCCTCCAGAAATTGAAGATTAATCTCCCAGGCACTGCTGCGAGCAGCTCCCGGGAGAAAATTCGTTAGTAGGGGGGGGCTTAAAATAAAATTATACGCTTTTTTGTTTCGTTCTCTTCGAACGCTTTTGTTTATTAATTATAAAACTATTGGAGATGGAGGGGGGAAAAAAGGATGTTTGACTGGGGGAGGGGGGGTGGTTGGAGGAGGGAGGCCATGTGATGGAACGTCCAGGAATTTGCCCGACCAGAGTTGGCAATTAATGGATGGAAAATGGTGTGTGCCCCACCACCGGCTGCCTAATGCCCACTGCCACCGTGCAAAGCTTTGCCCCAGGACCATTACAGATAAACATTCGCCCCTCTGTGACAGGAGGCAACATTCCTGACCTTTACCTGTTCTTTTCTTCCTTCTTCCCATCACCCCCTCCCCTGCCCCCCTGCCATTTTGTTGAGCCCTATATAAAGGCCTTGCTTTTTCTCCCAGTTTCCACCTCAAATAAAGGATCGGTACCTAAAACATTACCTCGTCTTCTCCCTGTCCACACTTGCTGTGTATTTTCCAGCATTTTCAATTTTCCTCTTTTTTGTCTATTCGGAGTATTTTCAACAGGTTTCATGATTTTGAGGCAGTGGGTGGGGTTTGGGAATGGAAATTTGAGCCTGCCATTGGAAATATTTTATCTTCTTGTTGTGGGGAGGGGTAGGGTTAGAACAGAAGTTGTTTGCTGCTGAGATTTGGAAGGCTGCTTGGATAGTGAGGGGAGGGTCACTGAGTGCTCCCTATGTGACGGTCATGGCTCAGTGGGTAGCATTCTGAGTCAGAAGGTCATGAGTTCAAGTCCCACTCCAGGGACTTGAGCACAAAATCTAGGCTGACACTTCAGCGCAGCAGTGAGAGAATGCCGCACTGTCAGAGGAGCCGTCTTTTGGATGTCAAACCAAGCCCCCCGACTAGACTCTCAGGTGGACGTTAAAGATCCCAAGGCACTATCCCGCAGAAGAGCAGGGGAGTTCTCCCTGGTGTCCCGCCCAATATTTATCCTAAACCAACATCATTATCTGGCCATTATCACATTGCTGTTTCCGGGATCTTGCTGTGCGCAAATTGGCTGCTGCATTTCCTACATTATAACAGTGACCACACTTCAAAAGCACTTCATTGGCTCTAAAGCACTTTGGGACGTCCTGAGGTTGTGAAAGGCGCTATATAAATGCAAGTTCTTTCTTTTCTTTTCCCATTGATGTATGTACAGGTTTATTTCCCTACCCCCCCCCCCCACCCCGTACCCTGCCCCCATCCACCACCCCCACTCCCCATTGCCATTCAAAGTCACGGAGGATCCCACTTGACCTCCTAGAAGGAAGAAAGGATGCCCGGAGGTGAGCAGCTGTTTGAGAGGAAGGGTGGGAGAGGGCTAAGCGGGGGAAAAGAAAATACAGAAGACACTGTAATGGGCAGCACAGTCACGCAAGACATATTGCTTCAGTGAAGCAAAGAAATGCTGCCCCTCCCTTGAAAATGAAGGAACTTAATTCGGAACGTATGGCGTTTTAGAGGCATTCAGCACGATATGAATCATAGTTTCCAGGTTTGTGACATTGTCACTGATGTCAATTTGGAAGGTCAAAGAGACTATTTGAGTCCCGTCCACCCACTCGCGTCCTCTTTATAATAAGTCAGAGAGAAATGCTAACAATTTGTACGGGGAGGAGGTATCAAAGAGGCCTTGTGACTGGAAACAGGGCTTTAAATGTTCCCACGGATGATAAATCCAGGCATGCCTCGGCAGCGTGCTATCTGTCTGACTGCTAAAGTAAAGACAGGTGGAGATGATTCCACTGAACTGAGCAACGACAACAGCTGAGAAAGCAGACCTTCCTTGCCCTCTCTCTTCGGGCTATTTGTAGAAGCCCAGCTTCTCTCAGCAGTGGAGCAGGGCCCCCACCGTGGGTTGTTGTGGAGGGGGGGCCGGGGGGTGGGAGAATGGGGCCACCAAAAACTTTAAAGTCACAGTAACACTAAAGCTGCTTCCATCGATGTACTAGGGAAATGTTCAAAATTTATGAGCTTGGGTGGTAGCTGTGGCTCAGTGGGTAGCACTCTCGCCTCTGAGTTCAAGAAGGTTGTGGGCTCAAGTCCCTCTCCAGAGATTTGAGCACAAAATCTAGGCTAATGTTCCCAGTGCCGGTACTGAGAGAGTATTGCACTGTTTGGAGGTGCCTTCTTTCAGATGAGATGTTAAACCAATGCCCTGCCTGCCCTCTCAGGAAGACGTAACAGATCACCTGGCACCATTTTGAAAAAGAGCAGGGGAGCTCCTGGACGATATTTAACTCTCAACCAACATCACTAAATAAAAAAAAACAGATAATCTGGTTATTATCGTATTGCTGTTTGTGGGATCTTGCTGTGCGCAAATTGGCTGCTGCGTTTCCTACATTACAACAGTGACTACACTTCGAAAGTACTTCATTGGCTGTAAAGCGCTTTGGGACGTCCTGAGATCGTGAAAGGCGATGTATAAATGCAAGTTCCTCCTTTCTTTCTATAAATTAGAAAGTTTTCCCTTTCCAGTTTTCTTTCTTCATGTGGTAGCTCAAGCTGGGTTTGCAGTTCCAGAGACACTGGTCACCCATTGGCAGCTTATCCAAGTAACCATTCTTCACGTGTGAGTCTAGACGGTGAGTACAGGTACAGACAGGGTATTGAACCTAGGACCGTCTAGCTTCCATGGCTCAGTATTTATATCACACAGCACCCACTAAGCTATTGGGGGGCGATGCTGCCTCTTCCCAGAATTAACCTCAATCATTACAGACAGTCAAGTCTTTCTATGGTGCTCAACAGACCCAAAGATTTCGCACCCACCTCCCCCCGACCCCTTTCCATGAAAACCTGACTCACCACATTCAAGCATCTCCAGTCACATCTGGGAAGCATCTAGAAGATTCTCACAACTACCCTAAACATAGCATGTAGCCGTTTTTAATGCGAACATCCTTTCCAGCTTTAAAAACAAAGACCTTTCTACCACACAACATCAGTAAGATGTCTATTTCCTGTTTAACAAACGATGATAATTATCAAGTAAAGTTTCTCACTTTACTGCAGAATATGAGCGAGCTTTGTTGAATTTGCAATGACCCACTCAGCGCTTTTTGATTTATTGATCCACACGGTGACTTTATTTTATCATGAAAGAACAGAACGGAAAAAGACAAGAAAGAGAGATATCGAAACAAATGAAAACCAGGAATAAGGATTCAGGAGGTATTTGTGAAGTAACTATAACTCACAGCTCGGAGGCCTGATCTGAGGAATGATTTGTCTATTCCTATCATTATTTCCTTCTTCAGGATTGTATTTGTTTTGGCATCACTCAGTACTTTGGAAAAAAAGAAAGCCTTGCATTTATTTAGCACTCTGTCACATCTCTCAGAAATTAATGACGGTTATATGAACAAACGTGGCAGCCATTTTACACTCTGCAAGGTCCCATTAGCAACATTGAGTTGACTGACTGCATAATCAGTTTTGTTGGTTCAGGGAAGGATGTTGGTCAGTTCAACTCACTGCTCTTCTCTGAATAAATAAAGAAAGGACTTGCATTTATATAGCGCCTTTCTCATCCTCAGGACATCCCAAAGCGCTTCACAGCCAATTGAATTACATTTGATAATTACAGTCACTGTTGTTATGTAGGAAAACATGGAAAACAATTTTTCGCACAGCAAGGGCCCATGAACAGCAATGAGATTAATGACCAATAAGAAAGAAAGACTTGCATTTATATAATGCTTTTCACGACCTCTTGACGCCCTAAAGCACTTTACAGTTAACAAAGTACTTTTGAAGTGTAGTCACTGTTATGATGTAGGAAACACGGCAGCCAATTTACGCACAGCAAGGTCCCACAAACAGCAATGCGGTAATGCCCGGATAATCTGTTTTTTTGGTGATGTTGGTTGAGGGATAAATATTGGCCAGGACACCGGGCACAACTCCTCTGCTCTTGTCCGAAATAATGCCATGGGATCTTTTACGTCCACTTGAGAGGGCAGACGGGGCCTCGGTTTAACATCTCATCTGAAAGACGTCACCTCCGACGGTGCAGCGTTTCTCTGTACTACGCTGGAAATGTCAGCCTAGATTTTGTGCTCAAGTCTCTCGATTGGTCCTTGATGTCAATGACTGGCAGCATCTTGGAACCAAACCATTAAATGCAGCGGGGTCCTTGGTCATGAGCTGCCCTGCCCTGGGAAAACACAGTGTTGACTGGGTAACCTGCACATAGTATTTCAATAAATATATATCGAATTATATATAACGGGGAGGCACTTTGAACACACAATATCCTCCTTAGCCTTTGCTTCTCTTTCAAACAAGTTTCATTTCAAAAACTGCAGCAGACTCAGTTGGTTAAGCATCTTTTCTGTCGGTGGAGTGTGTTAAATGAATTCAGATGTGCCAAATTAATTCTTCACACCTGTCTTCAAGTGAAGACTATGGACAGGTTCCAGATCCAGTTAAACAGGCTGAGGAATCTAAAACAAATGTAGAGGTCAGCAAAACATGTGCTGTGAAGAACCTCAAAGCATCCGTGCTAGTGTGATGCCTTGGAATTCTTTTGGCACTGAATTTGCACCTGTACATCACATTCTGCTTCAGTTCCTCCCCCTGTGCTCACTGTCCTATGTTGGTCCACCAACGTCCCAGTTTTAAAATTCTCATCCTTGTGTTTAAATCGCTCCATGACCTCGACCCTCCCCATCTCTATAATCTCCTCCAGCCCTACAACCATCCGAGATCTCTGTGTATGTCTCCAACTCTGGCGTCTTGGGTGCATCCCCCCCTCAACTTCCTTCGCCCCGCCATTGGCGGCCGTGCCTTCAGCCGTCTGGACCCTACGCTCTGGAATTCCCTCCCCAAACCCTCTTACCTCTCCACCCCTCTCTCCTCCTTTAAGGTGCTGCTTAAAACCTACCTCTGACCAAGCGTAATATCTACTAATGTGGCTCGGTGTCAATTTTTGTCTGATTACGCTCCTGTGAAGCACCTCGAGATGTTTTACTATGTTAAAGGCACTATATAAATGCAAGTTGTTGTTGTTGTTGCCTCCACCAATATAGCTTCTTGTATTTATACAGGAAATACAAGTCTTACGGTACCTTAAAAATAGAACAACATAAGGGAAAGCTGAGTCGTAAATTTTTTAAGGCAGGGAGAGAAGTGGAGAGACGAAGTTGTTTATGGGAGGGAGTTCCAGAGAATGGAACAATGGCGGCTGAATCAATCGGACATGATTCTCGCTCCCAGCTGATGATCAATGACCCCTGATGGAAAGTCCGTATTTGTGGACATCGGGCGAGGACACGATTGGATTCAGCTGTGATGGTCCCCTTGCTCTAATAGCTTGCCAGCACTCCCTGTGCTGGCTAACACATGAAGAATAGCCATTTGATTGAGGTCTACTGCCCACCCCCCACCGTGGAATCGGACCTCAGCACGAGTCACGCCTTCAGGGGAGGAGGGGGAGAAAGCACTCGGTAGGAAAAGTGGAAAACAACTGGAAAACTGAGAGACCCGCAAATCGAGAGCGCAGATCTCTGCGGCCAAATCTCCGACCTGCAACCCCGTCAAACGAGATTCCACCGAAAGAAAGCCTTACATTTATATAGCACCTTTCATGATCTCAGGACGCCCCAAAGCACTTTACAGCCAATGAAGTACTTATTTGTAGTGTGTTGACTGTAATAATGTAGAAAACGTGGCAGCCAATTTGCGCACAGCAAAGTACCACAAACAGCAAAGTGTTAATGACCAGATCATCTGTTTTAGTGATGTTTGTTGAAGGATAAATATTGGCCAGGACGCTGGGGAGAACTCCCCTGCTCCTCTTCAAGATAGTTTTTTTTATTCATTGCCCATCCCTAATTGCCCTTGAGAAATTGTGCCATGGGATCTTTTACATCCACCTGAGAGAGCAGACAGGACCTCGGTTTAATGTCTCAGCCAAAAGATGGCACCTCCAACAGTGCAGCACTCCCTCAGTAGTGCTAGTCTGGATTATGTGCTCAAGTCTCTGAAATGGGACTTGAGCCCACAACCTTCTGAATCAGAGGTGAGAGTGCTACCCACTGAGCCGCAGCTGACTGAAGGAGTGGAGGAGCCAAAGATTTGCTTGGAGAACGTCAAAGAACTGAGCCTAAGCACTGAATATCTGCAAGCTAACTTGTCGCGTAAAGCACTATCTCACCACGAAGCTGAGGTGCTTGATTACAGAGTGAAATCCAAATCTACACATGACTAATCTGTCAGGAAACGCTATGTTTGGCTCAGCATTACATTTTCTGTGAACTGGGGGATGGAAATGGACAGTTTTCAAACCATTGTAGCATCATCGAGCTAATCACTCAGCTATATGTGCTAAACAAATCCAAGAGACAGCATGTCAATGTCATATAAAAACAGATTATTTAACATAAAAGGAATATCCAGCTGTCTCCCTGTTGTATTTGGCGATGAACTTTTTGTAAATTTTTTAACGCAGCAATTTGTTATGATCTGGAATGTGCTGCCTGAAAGGGCGGTGGAAGCAGATTCAATAGTAACTTTCAAAAGGGAATTGGATAAATACTTGAAGGGGGAAAATTTGCAGGGATGTGGGGAAAAGGCAGGGGAATGGGACTAATTGGGTAGCTCTTTCAAAGAGCTGGCACAGGCACAATGGGCCGAATGGCCTTTTTCTATCCAATGTCATGCTATGATTCTTTGATTCTATGAATTGACTACATCTAGCAGCTGTGTATAATAAAGTTGATAACTAGCATTTTAAAAAAATACATATTTTCTCCCCTCATCCATCTCTTGAAGGAACAGACTAGCACCGGGCATGTTTCCACATGCGCTGGCATCTCTCGCCCAACTGGATAGATAGTCTTCATCCCGGGCAAGTGATTGTCAGTAAGCTGTTCAACTGTAGAGGGCATCACAGCCAAACCTTGACTCAGTCTAAAGAAGGCCTCTACGCACATGCTCGCTACCCAGCGGGGAGTCACTGGATATCGATCGAGAGCAGGAACCCTGCCTGGAGTATCTCCTCGCCAGCTGAAGATCGCTCTGGCTAATTAAACCTTCCTTTGATCAGCATGAGTGTGAATGGAAAGCGTCTTGGTCCCCCGGAAAGCAGTGCTCAGATTAGCTGTTGGTGTATCTGCCATCGACAGTACACGATAACACTGTAACTAATGCTTAACATATGAACATACGAAATCGGCAGGCAGGAAAAGACCAGCTGGACCATCAAGCCTGCCCCACACACATCATGACTAAACATTCTGGTCTACATGCCTCACTCTGACACCAGCGTTCACCTGATCTAGTCTGGGAAATAATTATCACAACAATAACTTGCATTGATTTAGCACCTTTAAAGTGGGAAGACATCCATCCCGAGGCGCTCCACAGAGGTGTGAGGAAATGGAACATGGAGCCAGAGAAGGAGAGATTAGAACTGGTGACCAAAAACTGAAAACAATTAGCGTTTTTATTACGTAATATACTTGACCACGGATCTGAGATTGTAACAGGGTGAGACAAAGGTGCAGTGACTAGACAGCACGACAAGTTCACTGTGTACAGTTGCTAAATATATATAAAGAAAGAAGTTGCATTTATGTAGCACTTTTCATGATCTCAGATCATCCCAAACTGCTTTACAGCCAATGGAGTACAGTCACTGTTGTAATGTAGGAAACGCAGCAGCCAATTTGCACACAGCAAGGTCCCGCAAACAGCAATGTGATAATGATCATCTGTTTTATTAGTGGTGTTGGTTGAGGGATAAATATTGGGAGAACTCCCCTGCTCTTCCGCGAATAGTGCCATGGGATCTTTTACGTCCGCCTGAGAGGGCAGACGGGGCTTTGGTTTAACGACTCATCCGAAAGGCGGCTCCTTCGACAGTGAAGCTCCCTCAGTATCGCACCTTCGTGTCAGCCTAGATTTTGTGCTCAAGTCTCTGGAGTGGGACTTAAACCCACAGCCTTCTGACTCAGAACTGAGAGTGTTATCACTGAGCCAAAGCTGACATCTTGGAAAAACTATTCCCCACATAATGTTGCCTGTGGAAATATTTGCTTAACATTAAAAGAAAAGAGAAAGAAAACAGTATACACATAAATGTATCGGCGTGTCTCCTAATATACAAGTGACTTAATTCAAATAAAGCACTTCAGGTATGTCTGGGGATTTACTACCTCTTAAGCTGCTTTTCACATCCTCAACACTTCACAGATAATGAATTACATTTGACGTACAGCCGTTGGTGTTTTGTAGGCAAATGCCACAGCCAATTTGCACACAGCAAGATCCCACAAACAGTAATGAGGTAATGAGCAGATAATCCATTTTGGTGGTGTTGGTTGAGGGATGAATGTTGGCCAGGACACCGGGAGAACTCTCTGCTCTTCTCCGAATAGATCTTTAACATCCACCTGAAAAAGGAGACGGGTCCTTGGTTTAATATCTCATCCAACAGTACAGCACCTCCGGTGGTGCAGCACTCTCTCAGTACTGCACTCGCCCCTCCATATCTCTATAACCTCCTCCAGCCCTACAACCCTCCGATATCTCTGCGCTCCTCCAATTCTGGCCTCTTGCGCATCCCCGATTTTCATCGCTCCACCTTCATCTGCCTAGGCCCTAAGCTCTGGCATTCCTTTCCGAAACCTCTCTGCCTCTTTTACCTCTCTCTCCTTCTTTAAGACGCTCCTTAAAACCTATCTCTTTGACCAAGCTTTTGGTCACCTGTCCTAATAGCTTGTTACGTGGCTCAGTGTCAAATTTTGTCTGATTAATGCCCCCGTGAAGCCCCGCAGGAAGTTTTACTACTTTAAAGGCGCTATATAAATGCAAGTTGTTGTTGTTAAGTGTCAGCCTAGATTATGAGCTCAAGCCCTGGAGTGGAGTTTGAAACCCACAACCTACTGAGTCGGTGCTACCACTGAGCCAAACTGACACTCATTAAATAGGCCACTTTATAGCAAGTGCGGATGTAGGACTCATGATTAGAGCTGATCTATTCCACCAAACAGACTTCCTAGAAATTAAAAACACGAAAAAAAATGTAGGCAATGGACAGCAGGCCCCGTAACTCCGAAAGAAAAGATTAGCTAACGTGAACATTTCCACAGAGACCCTTAAAACAGACTTTCCAGAGCATTTACAAGCCGATGAGTGCATTTCCACGGTTGCCATGGCAAACGGCTCTGGATGTTCCCCACCTCTTCAGTCACAAGACAGATAACTCCTTTGGGAGAGTAAGGCATCTTGCGTGTAATTACCATTTCGATGCACAGAGATGGCAAAGACTAGCCTCTGCTGTGAGAGAAGTCGCCTGAATCTGGTTTCGCAGCTCAAATGCAAAATTCAGCGCTAAATTTCTCAAAGCCACCATGTCTCTGTTTGTTGTTCTGCGCAGGGAGACTTAAGCCCTGTACAAGTCGATTGTGAGCTTTAAATGTTTTCTTTCCCTCTCTCTCTTCCCTTCCTCTCTTGAAGCAGCTGACTTGTGACATTGGCTGCCCTCCGGCACGTCCCCTGCTCATTCTTCA
The DNA here is from genome assembly GCF_035084215.1 of Heptranchias perlo. Taxonomy (NCBI): domain Eukaryota; kingdom Metazoa; phylum Chordata; class Chondrichthyes; order Hexanchiformes; family Hexanchidae; genus Heptranchias; species Heptranchias perlo. The sequence goes on from NC_090353.1 coordinate 32,376,319, forward strand.
CGTGTGAGCTTAAACAGCGAAGAGGTGTCAAGCTGTTCGACCATAGGGGGCGTCGCACCGGCATCTGATCCTCCTTCAGGTTTCCACCAGTCGAAACCTTTCACTATACGAAACATATACCCCCCGGGCAAGGTATCTGAAGTGACGTAACTTTTCAAAACCAGACTAAATGATGAATGCTACACCAGTAAATTCTCGACAAATCAAAATTCTTCTTGAATGAGAATAGAATGTTACAGTGCTCCATTCTGCCTGCATTTAAGAGTGTTGAGACTATCGAAAGACCAACGTGACAGTTTGGAGCCTGGTGTCTGCAAGTATGTGTGTGAGAGAGAGAGAGAGACAGAGAGACAGAGAGATGAAGACATTCCATCCTCTGCATATCCCATAAATCAACTTCACTGGCAGATCATTCCCAGTTTAGAAATGCGGGCACCTCAAGAGTCAGGTTTGAGGGAAAAATCCCTGGTGACTCCCTTCACTCACTGAGGCATCACATTTAGCCAAGTGTAGGCCGCAAAAAGAATGCCTTCAGAAACCATCAGAGGCTGGTATTCTTTTCTTGTTTAGCTTTGTTTTAATGTTGGCACCAAAACCTATAAATAAACTTTATTAGCAACGAAATGGTAGATGAAATGAAAACCCTTGGAAGAATGATAAAGACAGATGCTTGTAGATTTTGCGTCCCAGGATGGCATGTAACAGATACATTGCATTAGCAACCTGGACAAAACACAAAAGATGTCAGAGTTATGTGGAAAGACTGGCTGACACCAACAATGTCTTTCATGAGTGCAGCTGGCAAGGGAGTTAAAGGGGAAAAAAACTTTGGGATTCCTGGTGTTCTTTGATCTTTGACTTTTTCCAAGGCCTCTATCCCTTTTGCTAATTAAAAAGATTGGAAGGATACCTTTTTTAGTCATCAACTGGATTTAGTCTTTGTATTGAGAGGCTCATTTGACCTTTCTGAATTTAAGATGTAATTTTATCCAATTTTAATCACAAATCGCGTCCAATTAGAACAAAAAAAACCTGCCCTTGATCACAACAAGGCTAAATATTTAATCAGAGATAATCGCTTTAATCTATTAAATCCATGCAGCGATAATGAAGGGTCACAGTTGAGTACAGTGAGGTAGTTACACAAATTATAGCGTCTGGGGATGGTTAGAACATTATCTTCAGCTGATCTTATACAATGTGAGGCCTGTGTTAGCACAGTTACTTCCCCAAACATGGGACTTGTGCAGCTGGCTGGAAACGGCCAGCTTTAGTGAAACCTCCGTCAGCTTTACCTTTGGGTTACAGCTGGCTGTGAGGGTCAGGTATCAGGAAACAAAAGGCCCTTATGGCCTGTCAGTTGTGGCTCACTGGGTAGCACTGCCACCTCTGAATCAGAAGGTTGTGGGTTCGGGTTCCACTCCACGATCTTAAATACAAAATCTAGGCTGATACTCCAGTGCGGTACTGAGGGAGTGCTGCACCGCAGGAGGTGCCGTCTTTCAGATGCGACGTTAAACCAAGGCCCTGTCTGCCCTCTCAGGTGGGCAGAAAACATCCCATGGTACTATTTCAAAGAAGAGTAGTGGAGTTCTCCAAAGTGTCCTGGTCAATATGCATCCCTCAGCCAACATCATCAAAACAGGTTAGCCGGCCATTATCTCATTGCTGTTTGTGGGACCTTGCCGTGTTCAGCCAGCTGCTGTGCTTTCCACATTACAACAGTGACTACACTTCAAAAAGTACTTCATTGGCTGTTCAGCACTTTGGGACATCCTGAGGTCGTGATAGATGTTATATAAATGTTAATTCTTTCTTTCTTAAAAGTCAAAAGAGAGAAAGATTGCATTGCACTATTTTGAAGAAGAGCAGGGGAGTTCTCCTTGGTGTCCTGGCCAATATTTATCCCTCAACTAACATCACTAAAAAAACAGATTATCTGGTCATTATCGCATTCCTGTGGACCTTGCTATGAGCAAATTAACTGCAGCATTTCCTACATTACAACAGTGCAGTACATTAAGGATGGGCAATAAATGCCGGCCTCGCCAGCGACGCCCACATCCCATGAACAAATTTTTAAAAATTGGCTGCCCATATCCTAATTTGCACAAAGTCCTATTCACCCATCAACCCTGTGCTCTCTGACCTACATTAGCTTTAAAATTCTCATCCCTGTTTTCAAATCCCTCCATGGCCTCACCCCCCCCGCACCTCCCCCCCCATCTCTGTAACCTCCTCCAGCCCTACAACCCTCCGATATCTCTGCGCTCCTCCAATTCTGGCCTCTTGTGCATCCCCGATTTTCATCGCTCCACCATTGGCGGCCGTGCCTTCAGCCGACTAGGCCTTAAGCTCTGGAATTCCCTCCCTAAACCTCTCCCTCTCTCTCCTCTTTTAAGAGGCTTCCAAAAACCTACCTCTTTGACTATCCTAATATCTCCTTATGTGGCAAGGCATCAAATTTGTCTGATAACCTCCTGTGAAGCGACTTGGGACATTTTACTATATTAAAGGCCCTATATAAATGCAAGTTATTGTTGTTGTTTTCGACTCTAGGTGTCCGTGGGCACAATTGCCGGAGATGAGCTTCCTGGGAGTGCCTCAACCCCCCCCCCCCAACAACAAGGAGCACAGAATCAATGTAGATTTCAATGCAAATAGCAAAGGGAGAAATCCTCCCTTCACCCACCCCAGAAAGATCCATTTTCCGGAGTTAACACTGTCTTAAAATGAACCCCTTGAGTGACAGTTTAGTTGTGTGAGAAAACCTTCCTTGCACCTAACAAAGTCCCTGCTACGTGCGTTCTACATTCCTGGAGGGTCGGAGCAATTTGAATGCAGCTCGAGCAGGCCATGTTGGTTTTTTTACATTTTTTTTTTGTTGCCCTCATCTTAAGTTTGACAAGTGTTAGGTTTCGGAGTTTGCTAGAACTGCTGAGCATGTGTGAAATGTATTTTTCATGGTGTTAATTAGCTGTGACTTTTGGCACTTTGTACATTTTTTCTGTTATGTGTTGCTTTCATTTAATATTTCCAGTTGGAATGATTTATCAGCCTTTTGTAACATCCAGTGTCTGTAATTCTTAGTTTTATTTCTGATACTATTTGACTCGGCCCTACAATCTGGAATTCCCTCCCTAAACTTTTCCGCCTCTCCACCTCCATCTCCTCCTTAAAACCAACCTCTTTGACCAACCCCTCCTAATATCTCTTTCTCTGGCTTGGCGTCCATTTTTGTCTGATAACGTTTCTGTGAAGTGCCTTGGGACGTTTTTCTATGTTTAAGGCACAAGACGTCCTTGTTGTTGTTGATGCTGTTTCCCCTATTTCTTTGTACCTGTGAGCACTGGTTAATAACAACCCCTGAAATTCAAGTGGGTGGGTGGAATGATGCAACCTCTTTACGAGGCCTCCTTAAACTGCCCCAAATCAGGTCTCGTAAAATCGGGCCTACAGGCTTCACCCCCAGAGCACAATGCCCCACTGGCGATAACTGAGAATGAGACACCTCTTTGTTAATTGAGAACTGGCAAAAAGATAAGGCCCAACGAGCAGCTCATCACTAAAGTTGAAAAAGCAAAGAGAAGATGAGATGAATCAGGTCGTGGTGATTGAGTGATGCCAAGCTTTGAGTTTTAAAGCCTAAAGGATTCTAAGAGAAAGGAAGAGTAAGGGAGCTGAGGAGATGTCACAATGTTGAGATCCTGGGATAGAGTTTGAAGAATGTACAATGAGCTCATCCATAACTTTGCTGCCCATATCCTAACTCGCACCAAGTCCCATTCTCCCATCACCCCTGTGCTCACTGACCTACATTGTCTCCCGGTCCGGGAATGCTTCGATTTTAAAATTCTCATCCTTGTTTTCAAACCCCTCCATTGACTCACCCCTCCCTATCTCTGTAACCTCCTCCAGCCCTGCAATCCTCCGAGATCTGTGCCCTCCTCCAATTCTTGCCTCTTGCGCATCCCCAATTTTCATCGCTCCACCATTGGCGGCCGTGCCTACAGCTGCATCATCCTAAACTCTAGAATCCCTCCCTAGACCTCTCCACCTCTCTCTCCAACTTTAAGACGCTTCTTAAAACCTACCTCTTTGACCAAGCTTTTGGTCACCTGTCCTAATATCTCTTTACGTGGCTCAATGTCAAATCTTGTTTGATAATCACTCCTCTACAATTGCCTTGGGACGTTTTACTACATTAAAGGTGCTGTATAAATGCAGATTGTTGTTGTTTGTTGTTGTCTTGATTTTAACACCGGGAGGGTGCAGGGAGGAGGAAGGCAGTGAAGATTGTTCATTTGCAGCTGGGTGGGAGCAAGAGGGGAAAGTCCGAAGGAGCACACAACCGTGAGATTAAAATTCGAGCCCTCAGCCTCATGAGCCAGTACACGGAGACTTGTAACCGATTCTGCAAAAAATAAAAAGAAAGTCTTGCATTTATAGAGCGCCTTTCATGACCTCAGTACGTCCCAAAGCGCTTTACAGCCAATGAAGTACTTTTTGAAGTGTGGTAATGTAGGGAACGCAGCAGCCAATTTGCGCACTGCAAATGCAGTATCTGTGAAAAATATTTGGATCGGAAAAGGATCAGCAGAAACTAATTAAAACTTCAAAGAAGTCGAAGGTAGAGAATTCATGGAGCGCCTGCAGCACTGCCAAGGTTATGACATTCGTTCTTTTCATTCCCGTGCTTGGCCCAAAGCTTTTCCCCCCTCCGCTCCCCCCCCCACCGCCCCACTTTAACTATGTGGCACTGTGGGGGGGTGCGGCTGGGAGGCGACAAGGTGAAATCCACCAAAGCTGACGCAACCCCTCAGTGGCGACCTCAGAGAACGTCCCCTCCAGTTGTCCTTGCACCGTCCGCCTGTTAGCAGGTGCTGGCTCAGCTCAACAAATCCAGTCAGCAAAGGCTCTCTGAAGCCCTTGTTCCCTTCAGTGTGCACTAAAGCCCTAATGCTACGGGATAATTTCCAAAGTGACACATGTTCAATTTTTAATTACCATCCCTTGTGCCTGGGCATCAGGGAATGCTGTAATTTGTAAACCCCCTAGCCCCCCGCCCCTACCTACAACCCCCACCCCCTCACCCCACCCCCCCCCCCCCCAGTCAAGCCTAGCTTCTTAAAAAGACAACTGTTGTCATTTGCTCTCTTTAGAACTATCTTGCTTTCATGTCATCATTGGACTAACATATACCGGGTGTTCACTCCGCAAGCCCTCACACTCTTGGAGAGAGTTCGTGCCTTTCGGTTTGCTCCTGACCTGACGAGACAGTAACACTTCAGCATTTCTGTCAAGGTAAGGCTGTTTTTAATTACTCTCTTTGTCATTACCATCTGGAAACCTCACGAAACGAGCCGTGCTTATCATTCGCCTCAACCCTGTCAGGGGCGAGCTTGAGTTTTAATGAAAATTTGTTTTAAAAAAAATAGATATATTTTTGACATTTCAGAATTCTGAGGCTGGACAAACGATTACGTTTTGGTTTGGTACGTCTCTTTGATTTTACTAGTGCTAGCTATCTCCGCACCTTTGCATCTCAATTCAGAAGGTCATGGGTTCAAGCCCCATTCCCGGACCTGAGCACATATTTCAAACTGGTACCAAGGCGAAGCGTTGCCTGGTTGGAAGTGCCATCTTGCAGAGGAAACATTCAACCAAGGCTGCCTGCACAGGCTCAATTCAAAGATCCAAGGCTCAATTCAAAGAAGGTCAAGGAGTTCCTCCATATGTCCTGATCAACATTCCTCCTCAACCCAACGCCAACAAAAAAAACTAGCCTTCCATTCATTTGTGGACTTTGCTGTGTGCTGTTGCGTAACAAGAGTGACTGCGTTTCACAAAGTAATTCATTGGTTGTAAAGCACTTTGGGGCAACCTGAGGATGAGTTAAGAAGGTAAATAAATGCACATTCCTTTTTTCTCTACAATCAAGGCCAATTGGTGTTCTGAGAGAAAAAACAGATGGAATCACGAAATCGAAACCCCAAAACGCCATTAAAAATACCGGAATCCCCGAGTAATTTGATTTATTCAGTCACCCATGGCCCTGATTATCGGTCCCTTTCTGTATTACAGGCAGGGCACAGGTTGTCCACTTTTTACAATTAAAACCAAAAACAGACTAAATTGCAGAATGCGATCGCTAAATCTCTGGTGACAAATCCCATGTTAATAAAAGCGGAATTTGCCTTTCCCAATCACAGCAGACCAGCAGGGCCTGTTAATATTCAGCAAGAGCCACTTAAAGAGAAACCTTATTTTCTGAAGCTGGGCGATGGAAAACACTGGCAACTTTTAAAAGCTGCAAAAGGAAACGCAAAGCCTAGATGGCAAAACACTTTTTAAGAAAGTGCCATTTAACGGCAGTGTAGACTTTGCCTTTTCCTTATTTGCCTTTTTTTTTAATCTCCGTTGCACTCTGGTAACAGGATACCAACTTTATTTCTAGGTATTTAAAAATAACTTTGCACGTTCCCTACATGATGCGATGAGCTAAAATAGTGCTGCAAAATAACTAAGAACGTTTGTTTGAGTTGAGGTTAGGTTATCCGAGGCTGCCTTTTGACCAAAAGTGTTACTCGATTAACCAAGAAAAACAAAACAGTTAGTAAGCAATTCTGAGCTGGGATGTGTACCCTGAACGTTTTGTTTGTTTTTATGCTGTTCTCTACCTTCATTATTCACCTATAAGATGATCCATATACACGACAACCCTTTACTTTCCAACCGAGTGAAAACATTGTTAGATAAAATGGGGCAGGAGAGAGCAGAGGTTGTGTACTGTACTGCAATGATGTGACTGGTCTCCCATTCCACTCTATCCCGCACCAGTCTCTGCTCCACTCTATCCCGCACTAGTCTCTGCTCCACTCTATCCCGCACCAGTCTCTGCTCCACTCTATCCCGCACTAGTCTCTGCTCCACTCTATCCCGCACTAGTCTCTGCTCCACTCTATCCCGCACCAGTCTCTGCTCCACTCTATCCCGCACCAGTCTCTGCTCCACTCTATCCCGCACCAGTCTCTGCTCCACTCTATCCCGCACTAGTCTCTGCTCCACTCTATCCCGCACTAGTCTCTGCTCCACTCTATCCCGCACTAGTCTCTGCTCCACTCTATCCCGCACTAGTCTCTGCTCCACTCTATCCCGCACTAGTCTCTGCTCCACTCTATCCTGCACTAGTCTCTGCTCCACTCTATCCCGCACCAGTCTCTGCTCCACTCTATCCCGCACTAGTCTCTGCTCCACTCTATCCCGCAAGGATCTATCCTTGGCCTCCTTTTCCTCATCTACGTGCAGCCTCTTGGTAACATCATCTGCAGTCATGTGGTCAGTGTCCACATGTACGCTGAAGACATCCAGCTCTATCTCTTTAGCATCTCTCTCCACCTTCTGCTGCTTCTGTGCAGTCAGACTGCTGGTCCAACATCCAGCCTTGGATGAGCTGCAATTTCCTCTGGCCTTGTCACCGATTCCATCTCTCTCCCCAGTCACCATCTCAGGTTGAACCTGACGGTTTGCAATTCAACCCAAGCCGAGTTTCCGACTCTATAACCTCTCCATCACAAAGACCATCTACTTCCACCTCACTAACATCACTCACCTTCATCCCGAACCCATCCATGCCTTTGTCACCTTCAGACTCGACTATTCCAATGCTCTCCTCACCAGGCCACCCTCTGTAAACTCTAGCTCATCCAAAATTCTACTGCCCATATCATATCCCACACCAAGTTATGCTCACTAATCACCCATGTGCATGTTGACCCACACTGGCTGTCGGTGCCCCAATGCCTCAAATTTAAAATTTTCATTATCCTGTTTAAATCCTTTCATGGCCTCTCCCCTCCCTATCTCTGTAACCTTCTCCAGCCCTACAAACCTCCCCCCCCCAAATTCACTATTCTTCTGACTCCGGCATCTGGTGCTTCCCCACCCTCTTTGCTCCACCATTGGTGGCCGTGCCTTCAGCCTCATAGACCCCATGCTTTGATATTCCTTCCCTAAACTCCTCCACCTTCCCTCTCCTCCTTTAAGCTCTTCTTAAAACCCACCTTTTTGACTAAGTTCTTGCTCAACAACGAGACGACTTGCACCTCTAACGTAAAAAAACCTCCCAAGGTCGCCCAATCCAATATCTCCTTCGGCTCGGCCTCCGTTTTCTCCTTACGCTTCTGTGAAGCATTTATTTATTTTTAAGTTGAAGGTACCATTGAACTGCAAGCTGTTGTTGTCACAGAGTGGCACAGTACGAGGGCTTGGCCCGGGATTACCTGCCCATCCTCAAAATGCTGAGGGGAGACCAAAGGAGAACAATAGAGGGAGGCTAAATATTAATTCTAGTTATTATATCCTGCTAAATTCGTATTTTCTTCTTTGCTTTCCTCAATTTACGGATTATATCAGGTTTACGGCTCAAATTATATACAAGGACCATTTAGACACTAGAAAATATAAGAGTGAATATCGGGTGAGAGGAAGATCAGGTTGAATGAACCTGGGAGACAAACTATCCAGGTTCATACATGAAGGATAGACACCATCTGGTAAGGTACCAGAGGCCAACCAGTACCATGGGACTGTACCCGACAAGGATTTTGATGGTGCCTTCAGGGGATGGCTGGAGAGAACTTTTGGTGGGGAGTGGACATATGAAGTTTTTTTTTTATTCGTTCACGGGATGTGGGCGTCGCTGGCAAGGCCGGCATTTATTGCCCATCCCTAATTGCCCTTGAGAAGGTGGTGGTGAGCCGCCTTCTTGAACCGCTGCAGTCCGTGTGCACAAGTTGCTCTGTACCTGAGAAGTGATAAAAGTGGAGGTGAGGAATTAGTTTTGTTTTTACAGTGCATGAGACCAGTGCATGAGACCCGTGTCAGTCCTGCCAATTCCCAGAAGCACAAGGTCTCGCACAGCTGGTTTCAACCAGATGTATATGTCCTGGGAGACATTCGAATCAGCTGCCTGGAAAGACACATTTTTACTAACAGTAAGAAACAGCAAACAGTTCAGATTTTGTCTTCACAATGAGAAATATACAAGAAATTGTACAACTGACACCTCATAACAGTTTTTCTCTGTGTGAATTCCTGATCAGTGACTAACACTCTAATCCACATTGGTTACTCACTCACCAGGAATTTACTGGGAAAGTGGGTGGTGCAGTGGGTTGGTCCTTTCACCTCTGGGAGCTGGTTTTGTATCTGGGCCAGACACACTGTCTCTCTCACTCTCTCCCCTTCCTCCCGTCTCCCCATCACGCCTTCTCCCTTCACCCCCTCTCTCTACCTCTCACTCTCTTCCTCGCTCTCTCTCCCCTTCCTTCCTTCTCCCCATCGCCCCTTCACTCTCAATCCCCCACCCTCTCTCTCCCTCGCTCTCTTTCTCTGCCCTTCCTTCCTTCTCCCCATCGCCCCTTCACCCCCTCTCCCTCTTTCTCTCCCTCTCTCCCTTTCCCTCTCCCTCGCTCTCTCTACCGCTCCCTCTCCTGGCTGTAAGGGTTCTACATGAAATTAATTTTGGGCCTACTCAATCCCGTTCCTAATGGACAGGTCCCACGGCCTGTAAATTGGTACCAACTGGCATTAAATTGTGAGTCTCACTCAGAGACATTACGCAGGTATCTGGTGTGGGAAACAGAAACATTCACACTGGTGAAAACTCTCCTCACTCTCGCACCTTAGCTCATTGTCCATCCCAATAGTTTCTTTTCTCCTCCCTCTCTAAAGCACCTTGAGACGCTTTTGACATTAAGAGACCATATAAATGCAAATAAGTTGTCATGCTGGTGCTGGTACAGTAAAGAAGGACCTTGCATTTATATAGCACCTTTCACATCCTCAGGGGATCCCAAAGAGCTTCACAGTCAATAATGCGCACAGCAAGGTCCCACAGCTGAATAGCCGAAGCATACACACATTTGTTTCGATCCTCCCTCTGTGCTGCCAGCCAGGCTATTCAACCACAGGGGACTGTAATGCTCCTATAGTCAAATAGCCCGACAACACTCACTAGACTTACACATAAATAATGACCACCGGGGCAAGATACTAGAACCCAGCAAGGAGTCAGAAGCTCCAGGAGTAAACGGGGAAAGAAAACCCCCAAAAGTGGAGTTAACGGTAAATACTACAATAATAAAAACAACAGCTTTAATTTATTTAGCATTCTTAATATAGCGAAACAATCCAAGAATTCCCTTCATAGAATTGTGAAGTGGAAAAGCAAGAAGGTGAGATTTGGAGGGGTGACCGAAAGCTTGGTCAAAGAGGTGGGCTTTGAGAATCTTAAAGAAGAAAGAAAGAATTGCATTCAGGACATCCCAACGTGCTTTTGAAGTATTGTCACTGTTGTAATGTAGGAAACACGCAGCCCAATTGTACACAGCAAGATCCCACAAACAGCAATGAGATAACGCCCAGATAATTTATTTTAGTTGTTGGTTGAGGGGTAAAATATTGGCCAGGACACCAGGGAGAACTCCCCTGCTCTTCTTCGAAATGGTGCCGTGGGATCTCTTACGTCCACCTGCCGAGAGGGCAGACGGGGCCCCGATTTAACGTCTCACCCGAAAGGCAGTGCTGCACTGGATCATGTGCTCAAGTCTCTGGTGTGGGGCTCGAACCCATGACTCACTGGCAGAAGTGCTACCCACTGAGCCACAGCTGACGTAAGGAGTAGAAGAAGATGGAGAGGTTGAGAATTCGAGAACACGGGGTCTAGGCTGCTGAAGGCACTGCCTCCAACGGTGAGGCAAAGGTGTTGGGCGGGGGGTGGGGGTATTCACAAGAGGAAAAGTGGGAACACGAGGGGAGATTTTCCACTTTGCCATTCTCGGCACAGAACTGCAGCTGCAGGAGCGCATATCAGAACCTAGCCCGGAAAATGGAGTTAAGATACAAATCAGCCACGATCTAATTGAATGGCGGAACAGGCTCGAGGGGCCGAACGGCCTAATCCTATGCTCCTATATCAGAAAATTGCACACTCAAGATTTCACATTCGCTCACGGATAACGGGCAGAAAATCGCAGACCGCAAGGGCGCGCAGATTCCCGATAGGAGCTCCAGGTGTCCGCGATTCCCAGAACACGGCCATCAGCGTGGTCTAAAAGGTTAAGCATTCCGGGCTGAATTCCGGGCTTCTTAGTTTTCCTGGCGGTTTGATTCTGTCTGGGGAGATACCTGGAAAGTTGGTCATTTCTTTGGCTCTCTGCCCGTTCTGGAGATACAGGGTTGCTTTTCTTGAGGGTGAGACGTTTATGTAGTTGTCACTCTCCGTGTCCAAAAATAATAAGTTCATAAAAAGAACTTCCCTGCTGCCACACACATCCGATCATCTTGTTGACATTTACGCCTGGATGATCTGTCACCTTTATCTAAAATCTTTAGCCCCTATTTCCATGTTACGAATTTTTTCCCTGCCCGCCCTCGCCCGCCCTCGCCCGCCCCCCTCACCCCTCCCCCCCTCAGGCCTCCGACTAATATTTCCACTCGTGTCCCCCCCGACGTCATCGGGATGCCATCTGCATATTTAAAGAAGTATCCCGCTGCCTTCCTGCGGGTATCCCGCTCGTCTGCTTGAAAGAGCAGGTTAACATCGGGGCATGGTGGGAAGACAGCGAGATCAGAGGGGCTAAGTGACCGCCCTCATTTTAACTGCCCCCATTTTTCGGCAGGCAGGGGAGGTGGCTTGGGTTAGTTTAAATCGGAGCCAATATTTTTACTTTTCCCCACTTTTTTTGGCGTCCTCGGAGCCCGATCTGAGTATTTAAAGGGGACGCCACTGGCTTGGGGCGGGAAGGGAGTGGGAAGTCCCCCACTCTATTTTAACTGCCCACCCCCCCCCCCTCCCTCGCCCCGGCCTGGATTCCGCCAGGCGGAGGGGAGGGGGAGAGTGCGGGGAGGGAGTTAAAATCGGGGCCTCAGATATTCCAGTGACGAATCAACAACTTCGGGAGAGGAGGCCAAGAGAGAAAATCAGCAAGAAAGCATAAGTAACCGGGAGAGAAATGTCACGGGGATTCTCCCGTTCTCCCTCCATAACTTCGGCGGTAGATCGGCAGAAACCTCAGAGAAAAGGCGGGGAATTTCCGCGTGGGAGTTTTCCCGATCTCCGGCCGTGATTTCAGTGGGAGATTGCTAGGGTTGCCAACCCTCCAGGAATGTAATGGAATCTCCAGGAATTAAAGATTCCATAGAATTACATAGAATGTACAGAACAGAAGCAGGCCATTCGGCCCAACTGGTCCATGCCAGTGTTTATGCTCCACACGAGCCTCCTCCCACCTTTCTTCATCTAACCCCATCAACATATCCTTCTACTCCTTTCTCCCTCATGTGTTTATCCAGCCTCCCCTTAAATGATTAATCTCCAGGACGCAGCTGCGAGCAACACTCGGGAGATAAGCCATTGGGGGCATTAAACAAAATTGTGCGTTTCTTTCATTTTCTTTGAACATTTTCGTTTATTGGTTATTAAAATATTAGAGATGGGAAAGAAGTCTGTTTGACTGACAGTCAAGAATCGTCCCATCAGGTAACGAAGAGTCTGTTCGCTTTCCAATTGGCCGTAGGAAGGCGGGGAAGGAGAGTCGGGGGGGGGGCGCGGGGTGGGAGGTCATGTGATAAAACCTCCAGGAATAGGTCCAACCAGAGTTGGCAACCCTAGAGATTGGTGGAAACCCCCAAGAAACGAGGTGAACGGCTCTTTATGCCGATTCTCCGGGCTTTCCATCGATCTGAACTTCGGCGGGAGATTGGAAAAATTCCCACGGAAATTCTACCCCACAGTTTCGTTTAAAAAAGAGCTGTGGAGAAAAACACATTTCTCAAAGCAACAGACACCCCCTCCCCCAGCTCGACACCTGCCTCTCTCTCTCTCCCCCTCCCCCTCCCTCAGGCTGTTCAGTTTTCAAAACACCCACATCTCTTTTCTTCCCTTGAAATCGGAAGAAAAATCACTTGAAGTTGTTTTAAAGCACAATTGAGAAATTCAAAAACAAAGAGTATTTTTTAATTTATATGCAAGTTCTTGAATACATTTTTTTTTTAGAAAAACAGTGTGACATTTTGGAAAAAAATCAACAGCAACTCCCGAGGGGCAGGAGGTGCCAGAGTGACACTTGACAGAGGCCACTTTTCCTACTGGTATCCAGGCAACGGTGGTTTGCATTCATGTGGTGCAGTGTCACACATATTGCAGACTTTACTGTGAGCCTTGAATGGCTGACTTCTTCAGGACTGAGCTCCGCTTGTCCGGCAAGATTGTGACTCAAAACCGAAGTGAGGTGAAACCACATATGGAGTGAGTTTTCAAATCACTCCATGGCCGCGCCCCTCCCTATCTCTGAAACCTCCTCCAGCCCCACAACCCTCCGAGATCTCTGCGCTCCACCAATTCTGGCCTCTTGCGCATTCCCGATTTTCATCGTCCCACCATTGGAGGCCGTGCCTTCAGCTGCCTAGGCTCTAAACTCTGGAATTCCCTCCCTAAACCTCTCAACCTCTCTCTCCTCCTTTAAGACGCTCCTTAAAACCTATCTCTTTGACCAAGCTTTTGGTCACCTGTCCTGATATCTCCTTACGTCGCATGGTGTCAAATTTTGTTTGATAATCGCTCCTGTGAAGCGCCTTGGGATGTTTTACTCCAGTAAGGTGCTATATAAATGCAAGTTGTGTTGTTGTTGAGTTCAACTCACCAAAATAAACTTACAGAAGACCTTAGGCTAAATCTGGCTCTCTCCCCTCCCCCACAAATGTACATATTGGGCACGCACGCACAAATGCAGAAGGGATTTTATTTTGTTCTTTTTCCTCCTCCCCTCCTGAAGTATTGGCTCTTTTTTGGAGAACGGTTCCATGAGAACCAATTGCCCTTTGGAACCACTCTTCAAGTCTGGGCCTCGACAATATCGACAAGTTATTTAACTGTAACAGGCACCACAACTGAGTCCGACCCTGTTCTCACCTGGCATCCAAATAGGTGCATGTTCCATTAGGAATCGCTCAGTCGTGATCAGGAGGATCTGCTAATTGTTTTTGGCCGGGGTACTAAATCCCAATTGTAGCACCCCTGTCACCACCTCGGCTTATATCAGCTGACACAACATAGACTCACAATAAAACCTAGGACCTTCCTGATTCGTATGGCTCAATTCCACCCTCCTGCACCCTCTATAAACTTCAATTTGGCCGAAACTCCCGTACCTGTATCCTGTTACGCACTCAATCTTGATCACCCATCACCCCATCCTCACTGACTGGTGATCTGTCCCCAGTGCAGTTAATCCAAACTCCTTGCCCTCATCTCTAAATCCCTCTCTGGCCTCACCCCATTCTTTCTCTGCAATCTCCTTGAGCCCTATATCCCCTACCAAATGTTTTGTTCCTCTAACTCCACCTACCTGTATATCCCCCTCCTCCCTTCTCTTTGCCCCACGATTGGTTGCAGAGCCTTCAGTCGCCTCAGTCCTTCTCGCTGGAGCTCTCTCCCTAAACCCCTGCATCTTTTCACTTCTCTCTCTCCACCCTTAAAAACCTGCTCATAACCCATCTCTTTGACCAAGCTTTTGGTTCATCCTTCTTAATCTCTCCCTTCCTAGCTTGGTGTCTGTTTCTTTTCTAGGTGTCAGTGGAAGTACTCTCGCCTCTGAGTGAAGAGGTTATGAGTTCAAATCCCCCTCCAGAGATTTGAGCACATAATCTAGACTGAGGGAATGCTGCACTGTTGGAAGTACCATCTCTCAGATGAGATGTTAAACCGAGGCCTTGTCTGGCCTCTCAAGTGGATGTAAAAGATCCTGTGGCACTGTTTTGAAGAGGAGTTCTCCTCGGTGTCCTGGCCAATATTTATTCCTGAACCAACATCACTAAAAAACAGATTATCTGGTCATTTATCATATTACTATTTGTGGAACCTTGCTGTATGCAAATTAGCCACCGCATTTCCTACATTACAACAGTGACTACACTTCAGAAGTACTTCATTGGCTGTGAAGGGGTTTGGGAGGTCCCGAGGACGTGCAAGGCACTATATAAATGCAAGTCTTTCTTTCTTTATTGCCAATTTGTGAAGTCCCTTGGGCCACTTTATATTAAAGGTGATATATGAATGCCAGCTGCTATTGTTTAGTCACATTGGGCAGTGCGTTTACCGACTGATCGCTTAAAGCACCCATTTAATGGCCAACTTAGAAATGTCATTGGGGAGCACTCTAACTTTCCTATTAATCCTAACAAGTGTCCTGCTTTGAAGCACTTTGACTAATAGTTTCATTACTGTGTTAATCACAGTCAGTTAGCTCTTGGTCACAGACCAGTGCGATTTCAAAAGCTTTTGTGTAACATTTCAATGATGAACCAAACCACAGAGCATGTTCCAGCATTCGGTACATAGCTTATACCAGAGCTTGGATTTACATAATCACTTCCCCTACCAAAAGATGCATAACTAGAGGTGATTACTGGAGCAGTCAGATAATAGAATCGAATGTAAAACAGTCAGCATTTCCAGTGTGTTCTGTTACGTAACTTCATCTCATTTAGTTAAGCCTTTTTTTTTGACAAGTTTGGTACAAAAGCCCGGCTAATACAAATGAAAATTCATCTAATTTCTGGGATAAAATGGAAACAGCTGTTGGGTTCTGAGCTGAGTTTTGCATGTGTCCGCCTATATTTTATGGCTGATTTTTTTTTACACTTCTTTGTTGAGAACCAAACTGGCAGACTGATATAAATAATACCTAAAGCGTGACATGGAAAAGTTTTTTTTTAATGAAAGCAAAAAGTTCTCACTACCAAAGTCTTTAACCCTTGAAGGGTTTTAAAACTCCATTTGGGTTTTTGCAAAACATGTTAATACTTTCCATCCGTCCTTGAAGGAAGGTGCTTAATTTCCATTTGGTATTGATGGAACCAGCTCGTTCCTAGTCACTCCCATTGTATAAAATTCCAATGGACCAAAGTACTTCTCATTGACTCCCATAGACCAGAATCTCAATGGACCAAACCCTGACCCATTAACTTCCATTGTTTGGAATTCCGGTGGACAACCCCCTTCCCATTCTCTCCCATTGTATAGGAGTCAATGGATCAAACTTCTTCCCATTCACCTTCACTGTATAGAATTCCAATAGAATGAACTCTTTCTCATTGTTTCCCATTGTATAGCACTCCATGGGCCAAACTCCTTCTCATTCACTCACAATGTATAGAATTTAATGGACCAACCCCTTCTCATTCACTCTCAATGTATAGAATTATATGGACCAACCTCATTCTTAATCACTCTAAATGTATAGAATTTAATGGAGCAATCCCCTTCCTATTCACTCTCAATGTATAGAATTTAATGGACCAAAACCCTTCCTATTCACTCTGAATGTATAGAATTTAATGGAGCAATCCCCTTCCTATTCACCCTCAATGTATAGAATTTAATGGACCAATCCCCTTCCTATTCACCCTCAATGTATAGAATTTAATGGACTAATCCCCTTCCTATTCACTCTCAATGTATAGAATTGAATGGACCAATCCCCTTCCTATTCACTCTCAATGTATAGAATTTAATGGACCAATCCCCTTCCTATTCACTCTCAATGTATAGAATTTAATGGATCAATCCCTTTCTCATTCACTGCATATTGTATAGAATTCCAGTTTTTTGGAGCTCTTGCCATTCCTCTGAAGACTGCAGTAAGATAACAATCAATGGGCGATACTTAGTGTGAGAATACTGTGCCTGTGTTACAGTAAGTTCCCCAGAAACATTTATTGGTAAAAAGGTATGGACACCCTATTCCCCCACCAATAACATGTGGACCAAGCATTGATGGGACACATGTCAGAGAAGGTAATTTCCTATCTCCACTTAAGTACAAATGGATGTGGATACCCCCCCTCACCTTCCCGGCACTCTATATGATAAGACCTCTGCCCCTTACCAACTCCACAACACAACACCCAGGGGGAGGGACAGGTGATAGGACTTGAAGCTTGGAGTACACTGTTACCCCCTGCAGATGTTAGAAGAATGGTGACCAAACCCAATTACGTAGCCAGCCTAGGGTAGCCTTGGTGCTCCTTTGCTCAGTTCCCCTCGCCCTACCCTTACATCCCCAACGCTTTTCAAGCAAAAAAAACACACTGATCCTGATGGGATTGGTCGTTCATCTTATTTCTGTTTGTCGGACATAATTCATTGTGTGAAGCGCTTTGAAAAATCTCAACATGCTAGGTGTTAAATAAGTACAAGTATTGTTAGTGGACTTCTCATGGTGTTGCTCATGGTCAGAGAAATGATATCGCTCTTTCTAACAAAAGAGGCACTCTACCATGTAAAGTACAATTCTGCCGGTAGGGTTCAGCTTAATTTAAGATGACCTGTCCCTTTAAGGCCACAAAGTCCAATGGCTGTGAATCTTGGGCTCAATTGCCATTAGTGAGCAAATGTTAAAGAGTGGCGGGTGCTTGTAAATTTCTGGCTCCGGGTCAGAAGAAACTGGTAGGAAATGGTTGGCTTTCTCTCTCATTTTTTTATGTGCTTTTGATACTTTGAAGTATGACAAATATACACTAATATATATATATATATATATATATATAATTATTATTATCCTGAACAAAATCGTATTACCTTACAAGTATATGCAAGCATGCTAACAGATTCAGTGTGCATGTTTGCAGGTCCTGTATAACCAAACTGCAGCAACAGGTAAACTAGTGTCAAATTCAGAAACAATATAAGTTACAGAAAACTCTTCACAAGTTATATATCACTACAGAAAAAACTTGACTCTTATACTGAAAGCTACATAAAACATTGAGTACTTAGGGGGTTAAAAGGTCTGTGGAAATTGTGTATTACACTTTAATTTCAAAAAAATTACGGGGAATTTATGGCTGCAGCTATCACCAGGAGTGAGACTTTACGAGCAAACGGGATGACTGAGCTTTGTTGGTACAGAAAGCTTTGTTTATTTTTTTAAAGAGAGAGGCACAAAAGAAGCTGATTGCCTCACTTAAGTAATATTGGGGACCGAGGCAGAGTGATTGACAGATTTTGGAGAGGATCTTAACAGTCTCATCATTGGTTCCCTTGATATCTCATAGAATGTGCAGCACAGAAACAGGCCATTCAGCCCAACAGGTCCATGCCGATGTTTATGCTCCACACGAGCCCAGTGGGAAAGTGCAGCAGCTAGTGTGGAGCTGACCCATAGAGACCCTCGCACAGCCCCTGCACCAGATAGAGTGGACTTGGGCAAATGGACCCCAGCCCCCAGTCCAAACATTGTGGATATGACCCTTACAAACACTCCGTCCCTGCTCCAGACTGTGTCGATTGGAGTCACTGCCATACCAGGTTCATTCCCTGACCTGTGCTGATTTACGGCAGATTACTTGGAAATTTGCTCTCGATTTCCCCCCCCGCCACCCCCCCGGAGAGATGTCACAAACTCCCACTTCCAACGATATCCTAGTCCCGAAATTTCATGGATCCTGAGAATTCCCTTCGAAGGCCTTGAAAAATGTTGCCTTCTTTCGGATGAGACGTTAAATTGCGGCCGCGCCTGCCCTCTCAGGTGGACGTAAAGGACCCCACGGCACTATTCGAAGAAGAGCAGGGGAGTTCTCCCCGGTGTCCTGGCTAATATTTCTCCCTCAACCAACACCTAAAATAGATCTGCTCATTTTTATCTCAGCGCTGTTTGTGGGATCTTGCTGTGCACAAATTGGCTGCCGCGTTTCCTACATTACAACAGTCACTACACTTCTAAAGTACTTCATTGGCTGTAAAGCGCTTTGGGAAGTCAGAGGTCATACAAGGCACTATATAAATGCAAATTCTTTCTTTCTTTCCTTCTTCTTTCTCCACACCTCCGATGGGCCTACATCAGGACTGGCAAGGTAAAACGGGGAGGGTGAAGCTCGTAGATCACAGATCTCTGTTTGAGGCCCACCCCTACTGGTGCCCTGATAGCAAGTTAAAAGTAGCATTACCTGATCCTGGACAGGCAGTAGTTGAAGTGCCTCAATTGGTTTCATCACCCCTGAGCTAGTTGGGGGGAAATAAATCAGATCAGGGTCCCGCTATTCAATGACTGTCACCCCCCCAACCCCGACCCCGCCATCCCTCTTTGTGGCTATCGGCTAAGGACAGATGAGACTCAGCTGTGAAGTCCCCCATGGTTGAAGATGTTTCCACCTGTGGGCGAGACCAAAACTGGGGGCCATAAATATAAGATAGTCACCAGTAAATCCAGTAGGGAATTCAGGAGAAATTTCTTTACCCAGAGAGTGGTGAGAATGTGGAACTTGCTACCACAAGGAGCGGTTGAGGCGAATGGCATAGATACATTTAAGGGGAAGCTAGATAAGCACATGAGGGAGAAAGGAATAGAGGGATATGCCATTAGGGTTAGGTGAAGAGGGGCGGTGGGGGGAGGCTCGTGTGGAGCATAAACACCGGCACGGACCAGATGGGCAGAATGGCCTGCGTCTGTGCTGTAAATTCTACGTAATTCTCCGCAAAGCCCACCAACATTCACTGCCTTGTCTCACGCAGTGGTTACTCAGATGAGGTACTGAGGGTAATCGGTACTCGTGGATTTGATCGGTACTAGTGGCAAGATTATCAGCAGAGGAGGTGGTGGTGGGGTAGGCCGGGCATTGGGGGGCGGTGGGAATAATCTACATGCCTTAAATGAACTGCAAAGTGTTTGAAAAACAAGAATGTGGAAAGGCTGGCAGAAATAGAATTTTTGAGTGTTTAAGCAAGTATGGAGAGAACATCAGGGTGTTTTAGTACGGCCTGCCATCCCTATAATTATCCTTTATTGTCTAATAAAGACTTTAAAGATCCACGCTCAGATTTTGGCAGCTGAGTCGAGCAATAACTCAGTAGTCATTACAGAACAATTTGTTTGCTGTCTGTTGTTTCCTTCTTGCCTCCAGGCTGCAGTCCACGACGGAAGCTGGGCCTGTTACTGTATCGCTTGACAAAACAAGCCCATAATTGCAGGTTGTGAAGCTCTTGAAAGACAGACGAAAGCCTAGATCAGCGGACACACTGCAAACCTCTGATTCAGGCTCGTCCTGAGTAACTGATCCCTTTTCAGGCCTGATCTGTTTTTTTGCGCGCGAGAGAGAGGGGGAGAGAGAGAGAGAGAGACCATAATTGGAGGGTTGCGATGGTGTAGAAAGTTAAAAGGTTTTTGCTTTTGAGGTTATATTAATGACAAATCGGGCCTCAGTTCGCAGCAGCAGACTTGTGGGACATGATGCTTGGTTAAGTTCTCGTAGCACTCTTGCGCCAGGTTAATAGGCCATGATTCATTGGAAGCAGCCAACACACTAGCCACACTGCTCCCCCAACTATACATTACTCCAGGGTCAGTCCGTAGATGGTAGTGCACCATTATGACAGTGGTGTACAATCAGCTGTGGCTTAGTGGTATCTGAGTCAGAAGGTCATGGGTTCAAGTCCCACTCCAGAAACTTGAGCACATGATCCGGGCCAACACTCCCAGTGCCGGTACTGAGGGAGTGCTGCACTGTCAGAGGTGCCGTCTTTCGGATGAGACGTTAAACCGAGGCCCCATCTGCCCTCTCAGGTGGACGTAAAAGATTGCATGATATTAATCGAAGAAGGGCAGGGGAGTTCTTCCGATGTTCTGACAAGCATTTATCCATCAATCAACATCTAAAAACAGATTATCTGGTCATTTATCTCATTGCCGTTTGTGGGACCTTGCTGTGCTCAAAATGGCTGCCAAGTTTCCTACATTACAAGAGTGACTGCACTTCAAAAGTACTTCATTGGTTGTAAAGCGCTTTGGGACATCCTGAGGTCATGAGAGGCGCTATATAATTGCAAGTCTTTCTTTTTACTGCTAGTTTTATAAAGTCCAAATCATTCAAAGTTTGCAATTTGTCTCACCTGCTGAGGAGCTTTCATTGCGCATTGAACCTGCAGTTCAAAGGTCGTACAGGCACATCTGAGGCCTGCAATGCCAAATATATAAAGGCAGAAGGCGGAGATCCTGCTGGGGAAAGGGCTCCACATAAAGTGATGGGGGTCGCTGGATTCCGAATCCATCTGAGACGTAGAGTCGCCAACTCTGGTTGGACGTATTCCTGGAGGTTTCCTCAAACGACCTCCCTCCTCCAACTGCCCTGCCCAGTCAAACAGCCCTTTTTTTATTTCCATCTCCAATATTTCAATAACTAATAAACAAAAGTGTACAAATAAAAACACTTTTTTTTTTAATGCCCTGTTGATTTTTTTTCCTCCTGGGTGTTGCTCGCCCCAGTGTTCCGGAAGATTAACCTTGAATTCTCGGAAACTCCGGGAACAATTCTGGAGGGTTAATGATCCCTACCAGCGAGGCGGCTTTGGAGAACGGCAGGCAACGACTGCGCGCGAGTGAACCGTACACACGCACGCACAGTTACTCCAAAGACACCATTTTGCAATTTCAGGCCATGGGCCCCCCCCTCACACATCACAGGAAACTGTGCAGAGCCTGGTCATGTAAAGGTGTTGTGTCTGGGAGTCGATTGAAAATTTCAAAACTGAGATTGATAGATTTTTGATCTGGACCATGGTTTCCTGTTTTAACGTTCGGTGTGTCTGCTCTCTACAGAGAACCAACAGCCGGGAATTGGGCCTGATCAGCCACCGTAACCTCGGCAGGAGATGGTCTGGACAAACCCTCTTTAAGAACATAGGAACGTAAGAAATAGGAGCAGGTGTGGGCCATACGGCCCCTTGAGCCTGCTCCGCCATTCAATAAGATCATGGCTGATCTTCTACCTCAATTCCACTTTCCCGCCCTATCCCCATATCCCTTGATTCCCTTAGAGTCCAAAAATCTATTGATCTCAGTCTTGAATGTACTCAATGACTGAGCATCCACAGCCCTCTGGGGTAGAGGATTCCAAAATTCACGACCCTCTGAGTGAAGAAATTTCTCCCCAAGTCAGTCCTAAATGGCCAACCCCTTATCCTGAGGCTATGCCCCCTAGTTCTAGACTCTTTACACGGTGTATCCGGGACTTCCACCAATCTCCCGCCAAAGTTACATCGGCCCATCGCGAGAAGCCGCGAGGAAATTCCCGGCGCCCAGCCACCAATCGTAAAAAAAAACCGACGGTGCAGTTGGCGAAGTCTTGCGTCTAACTGAGTCGCACTGGCCGAAAGGTCTCTGTCCGCTGATCCATCTCAAACAACAGTTGGCCTCAGCACCCTTGGCGTAGGCTGATGGAAATGTGCCGAGGCTCTTGCTCCTGATTGTTATCCGGCAACTTTTGGAAAGTGTGCGTGTGTGTGTGCGCGTGTGTGTGCGTGTGTGTGCGTGCGTGTGTGTGTGTGTGCGTGCGTGTGTGTGTGCGTACGTGTGCGTGTGTGTGTGTGCGTGTGCGTGTGTGTGCGTGCGTGCGTGTGTGCGCGTGTGTGTGTGTGTGTTGGTGGGGGGCGTGGAAGGGCAGGGAAGCGGGGGTTGGGGAGGGATTAGGATCTCAGGTGAGGACAGAACAGGCTCGGCTGTGATGCCTCCATAGAGCGAATAGCCCACTGGCGCTCACGGATGAAGAATTGGCCTCCCAGGTGAGGTAGCAGTGCCCGTACAAACACACCCCAGCAACGGCCCACAGAGGAGAAGGGACCCTCGTCCGCCCCCGGCAAAAACACTTCTAAATCTTAATTTTTGCTTCCACATCCAGCGATTCTCCCAGATGCAGAAAATAAAATCTTTACGCTATTTCTTCGCAGGCACCCGAGTGTTTAAGTAGCAAATGTTTTTCCACACAGACCCTTTACACAAAGATGCTCTGATGATGGATAGATTCTGTCGTACTACAAGCAAGGCAATAATGTATCTATTGAGAGCCGGCAGCAGAATGAAGCCATTCATGAGGGCCAAGGGGGGAGGAGACCGAATGAAATATTTCCCATAAACCAGTCTCAGTGGGCATTTTAAAATGAGGCCCATTAACAGGTGGCAGGGAAGGCAGCTCAGGCCCGAGGAGAGAGAGTGTGTGTGTGTGTCACCCTCACAATCCCCGGGCCTTTTTCTTAATAAGACATGACTATTGCAATCTTAAACATTCGTTTACTGTTCTCCCTTCCCCCCCTCAACTCTCCCTCCCCCACCACACCTCTTTTTCTGTCATTTAATTTTACTTCAATAATGAATGCTGATGACAGATGGGATTGGCTCAGTTTACATTGCATAACCAAAGCTAAACCCCCTCTCGCTACCAGTACCCCAACTAAAGGCATTAATACTTCTCCAGGCCTACATCCCCCCTCCGGGTCCCTCCCGCTAATAATATCATCAGCATTCACTGTTTCGTTTTATTTTGATTTATTGAAAGATCGTCCCCCTATCTCCCCTCCACACCCCCCCCCCCACCTCCCCCGACCCCCATTCACTGGCTCAGTAGGTAAATGGACATCCCGGCCAAGTAGTGAGCTGTATGGACCAGGCAGGTCCCACTTTCCTGTCCCTGGTCTGTGCTGTGGTAGCTGCTCTCAGCAAGGGCAGCGGTTGGTGCTCTATAATTGGCGCCAGTGAGCTCGGGCCGGGCAGAGAGGGACTGAGAGAGGAAGAGGACAAAATCAGGCACTCTTCCCAGTCCTGATCACTTTCTAGTGACACCTGCTGTAGTGTGAGTGTGTGTGTGTGAGAAAGAGAGAGTGAGGGAGAGAGAGAGAGTGTGTGTGTGTGTATGAGAGAGAGTGTGTGTGAGAGAAGTCGTGTGTGTGTGTGTGAGAGAGAGAGAGAGTGCGTGTTGGTGTTCAGAGAGATTTGGATGTCCTCGTACAAGAAGCACAAAAAGTTAGCATGCAGGTACAGCAAGCAATTAGGAAGGCAAATGGCATGTTGGCCTTTATTGCAAGGGGGTTGGAGTACAAGAGTAAGGAAGTCTTACTACAATTGTACAGGGCTTTGGTGAGGCCTCACCTGGAGTACTGTGTACAGTTTTGGTCTCCTTATCTAAGGAAGGATATACCTGCCTTAGAGGCATGCTATGAAGGTTCACTAGATTAATTCCTGGGATGAGAGGGTTGTCCTATGAAGAGAGGTTGAGTAGAATGGGCCTATACTCTCTGGAGTTTAGAAGAATGAGAGGTGATCTCATTGAAACATATAAGATTCTGAGGGGGCTTGACAGGGTAGATGCTGAGAGGATGCTTCCCCTGGCTGGAGAGTCTAGAACGAGAGGGCATAGTCGCAGGATAAGGGGTCGGCCATTTAAGACTGAGATGAGGACAAATTTCTTCACTCAGAGGGTTGTGAATCTTTGGAATTCTCTACCCCAGAGGGCTGTGGATGCTCAGTCATTGAGTATATTCAAGGCTGAGATGGATAGATTTTTGGACTCTAGGGGAATCAAGGGATATGGGGATCGGGCGGGAAAGTGGAGTTGAGGTTGAAGATCAGCCATGATCTGATTGAATGGCGGAGCAGGCTCGAGGGGCCATATGGCCTACTCCTGCTCCTATTTCTTATGTTCTTATGTGTATGTGAGAGCACGTGTGTGAGAGAGCGAGAGAGAGAGAGCGTGTGTGAGAGTGCGTGAGAGAGCGCGCGCATGTGAGTGTGTGGGATAGAGTCAGGCTCAGCTCAGATTCCTTTCATGATTAGATAGCCCACCAACAAATACCTACTGAAGAACGAGCTCTAGGACAAAAGTACTAGGGGGGCCTGTGGTGGCAGTGGAATGGTACCCAGCCCACGTGAGCACCTTTCGAAAAGGACAGGATGAAATTGGAGGGAGAAGAAAATAGGAAATCGACTAAAAAATGTAACTCTGTTTGATTTCGTACCAAGAAATTCCGCTCTAGTTGTTCGTTAACGAGAGGCACTCTCCTTTTAAGCTTCTCATTTCCACCACCCGTCAGTTTTCTTCCAGTTGCCTATGCAAGTCGGTAAATAAAACACACGGCCATTTTAATTTTCCACTGTAACAACCATAATTAGCACAGGCATGGCCCCAGAAGACTCGGCTAATCCAGCCCTGGGCTATAAAACTAGGCGTCAAACCAGAATTTATAAAATGACTGAAAGGAAAATGCTGAAAGGAGTGTGATAGATTCAACACTTAATTGAAGCTTTTGTGATACAATCGAGAGGGCTCCTTGGTGGGTTGATTTTTTTTTTAGACTTTTCGATTGCAGGTTATAGCTCTATAAAGGGACCTATTACCAAAGTCCAGTTCCACACGAGGACAAATTGCGGCCCCCAACTAACACTGGTTATTTATAGCGTTTGCGAGCGGTATGTTATGACTAACCTATTTTTGGCACTTTTTTCGTAAAGTAATTTTAACTTTTTAAGAGCGGGTGACTCATGCACTCATCACACTTTATTTTTTTAACCTTACTCCAGCCGCAGTGTTTTAATCGCGGGGAGGGGGATCCTGTATCTCCAATAGTACGCTTGATTTCTGAAAGAGGTCCGAACGGTAAAAAAAAAAATCCCTCTTTTACGTTAATGTACTGTTTTTTCCCCCGATTTTCCTTTCTCCTCTCCTCTAGGCCTGAGCTCTGGCAATCCTCCAGTACCTCATGGTAAGATGAGGGACTTCAGTTATGTGGAGAGACTGGAGAAGCTGGGATTGTTCTCCTTAGAGCAGAGAGGGTTAAGGGGAGATTTAATAGAGGTGCTCAAAATTATGAGGGGTTTTTGACGGAGTAAATAAGGAGAAACTGTTTCCACTGACGGGAGGGTCGGTAACCAGAGGACGCGGTTTTTAAGATAATTGGCAAAAGAACCAAAGGGTAGATTAGGAGAATTTTTTTTATGCAGCAAGTTATGCTGATCTGGAATGCATTCCCTGAAAGGGCGGTTGAAGCAGATTTAACAGTAACTTGGAATTGGATAAATATTTGAAAAGGAGAATTTGCAGGGCTATGGGGAAAGAGCAGGGGAGCGGCACTAATTGTCTAGCTCTTACAAAGAGCCGGCACAGACAAGATGGGCTGAACGGCCTCCTTCTGTGCTGTAAGGCTCTATGATTCATCCAGCGACCATGCCTCACGTATAAATCTGGACGGTGAATGTTGGCAGGCTATTTGACCATGAAGTGCATCACAGCAGACCCGATTCTGACCTCACCCGACATCCACACAGTGGGGTCGTTGGGCGGCGATCAGGAGTGGGAGCACTGGTTGATATTCCTGCTCCTACTCCAGGAGGCACCAAGGTCTTGCTCCACCCTGGTTGAGATCAGTTAAGTCAGCACGGAGCAGGAAACAAACCTGAGACCTTCTGGTCTGTGTAGCTTGCTACCAAACCCAGGTGGTACCATGCCATGGGGCGGGGGAGCCAGTCACTTCTTTTTTCAATTGTGCTTTCATTTCAGAACAATCCCTGAAACAGAGGCTATGGTTGGGCATCTGTTCCTTAGCCTTCAATGTTGCTTCGGAATTACCCTCAAGGAGGGGTATAAAAAGAGCCCAGGATGACTCTTTGTCCAATATTCTGCCCTGTCCTCCTTGGTGGGGGAACATAGAAAGAAAGAAAGAACTTGCATTTATATAGCATGACCTCAGGACACCCCATAGCGCTTTACAGCCAGTGAAATACTTTTTTGAAGTGTAGTTACTGTTGTAATGTTGGAAACGCGGCAGCCAATTTGCGCACAGCAAGATCCCACAAACAGCAATGAGATGAATGACCAGATAAACTGTTTTTAGTAGCGTTGTTTAAGGCTAAATGTCAGCCAGATCCTTGGGAGAACCCCCTGCTCTTCTTCATATAGTACCATTGGATCTTTTAAGTCGACCTGAGAGAGCCTCAGTTTAACGTCTCATCACCTCCGACAGTGCAGCACTCCTTCAGTATTGCACTGGGAGCGTCAGCCGAGATTATGCACTCAAGTCTCTGGAGTGGGACTTGAACCCACAACGTTCTGACTCAGAGGTGAGAGTACTAGCAACGGAGCTCACTTTAAAACACAAACCATGGCTGATTTTTTTTTTCCCCTCCATAACCCTGGGGCATTGAAGTCAATTGTAATATTCCCAACAGCTACTCCAGCTGAGATCAGTTCACTCAGCGCAGACCAAGAATCAAACCTCAGAGGCCGTCCTGGCTCAGATCCACCTGGGAAGTGGGACATAACAAATGAGCCATTGGGGAAGAATTTTGATTCAATCCAGACTGTCGGAACCCTTCAAATCCGAAGCTCCTGGTTGGGAAAATCCCGATTTCAGCCCCTTCAGATTCCAATTGTCTGATTTCATCGTAACCTAACAAATCCAGAAGGGTGTGGATATATCTAAATGGGCTGAGTTTCAATACGGAAAGGACTTTGGAAATACATTTTTAATTCCAAGGCTGTTATACAGGGCATCTATATATCCAGGACTGAACAGTGTCAAGCCTTCACATTGGTATTTATAAGTCACCGGTGACCAAACTACAACTTGCCTACATCACCAAATGGGAGTTACAGCTGTGTCCAACTCAAAACACATGTCGGCCTCTCCAGAATACTCGTTCAAAAACTCCGTTACGGCTCTTCAGTGAGATTACAGATACGAGCATACAGGAAGAGACCAGCTGGTCCATTAGACCTGCCCCATACTGCATGCCATCAACCCCACCCCGTCTTTCCCCCATCAGACACGCAATCTCCTGGGAGAGGCCAAATAAAACAACAGGGAGAAAAAAAACGAGTCCGTGAAGGATTAAACTCTTTCCAGTTTTGTCCCGTATTAAAGCCCGACCATAACAGAGGTGTTTTAGTTCCTAATTCAAGTCGTCTTTGATGTTCTCTTTCCCCAACAACCATTGATTGCTTGGCGAGCTCATGCGGTAAGTTTTTAAGCCATACAGAATAGGAAGATCCCAGGTTTGATCCATAATCTGTGCCAAGTTAGTTGATCTAAGATGGAGTGGTTGTTTGGGGCGCTACAGTTGGTCCATGTACTATGGAGGAGGGAAATAATAGACAGGTTTCCTGTTCACAAAAACCATCCAGAGATCCCTGCTGGAAAGTACCTGTGTGGGTGGACTTCTGGTGAGGATGAGATCAGGCTTGGCTGTAATGCCCTCTACAGTCAAATAGCATGACAAACCCTACTGTTTAGGTTCACACTTGAGGAATGGCCACATGGGCGTGTTAGCAGAGAGTTACCAACACCCAGGGAGTCATATCAACTTTGATGCTCGTTGCCTCTCCATTAAGAAAGAAAGAAAAAACTTGCATTAATATAATGCTTTTCACGTCCTCAGGATGTCCTAAAGTGCTTTATAGCCAAGAAGAACTTTTTGAAGTGTAGTCACTGTTTTAGTGTAATGAAAGCAGCCAATTTGCACACAGCAAGCTCCCACAAACAGCAATGTGAGAATAACCAGATTATTTGTTTTAATGGTGTTGGATAATTATTGGGCCGGACACCAGGGAGAACTCCCCTGCTCTTCTTCCAAATAGTGCCACAGGATCTTTTACGTCCACCTGAGAGGGCAGATGGGGGCCTCAGTTTAATGTCTCATCTGAAAGATGGCTCCGACTGAAAGCCTAACACTCCCTCAGTACTGCACTGGGAGTGCCAGCGTAGATTTTATGCTCAAGTCTCTGGAGTGGGGCTTGAACCCACAAACTTTTGACTCTGAGGCAAGAATGCTACCAACTGAGCCAGGGCTGACACCATTAGCTTAGCTGGAGGCAAAGCCACCAATGGTGAAGTGAAGGGAATAAGAGGAATGGAGAGTTTGGTGAGTGCGGGGGGGAAGGGAGGTTGCGGGGATGGAGGAGGTTACAGAGATAGGGAGGGGTGAGACCATGGAGGGATTTAAAAACAAGGCTGAGTTATGAATTTGAGGTGTTGGTAGACTGGGAACCAATGTGGATCAGCAAGAACAGGGGTGATGGGCGAGCAAGAAATGGTGTGGAATCGGATACAGGCAACAGAGTTTTGGATTCAATTTTTTATTCATTATTTTAGTTCGCAAATATTTTATGAAATGCAGCAGGCAAGATTAGCATCGGGAAGATGTCCCATCACATAGTTGGTGAAGTAATCGTACGTTTTATATTTATAAACAAGGTAACATATAATGTGAGAGATCCTCGTCTTCACCATCTTGTCCCTGGTCACAAAGAGAGAAAATGTACACAAAGCAGTTATGAAATGATTTCAAGTTCTTTGATGCCTTTTCTTAAAAATCCGAAAGAGACCACTGGGTTGTCCAAACCAAAAAAAAATCTAACACGAGTGCCCCCTTTTCAGAGGAGCACAACTAATAGAAACCTAAATCATAAGAAAAAAACAAAGGAAACTGATCAAATTTAATAATATTATTTACACCATTCACTATACACTCCGGTCCCTGTGGTGCCCACCAGTCGCGGAAGGCCTCAAGAGTTCCAATGGACACCACGTCCGCCTTCTCCAGGGCCACCAGTTCTTTGATGCATAAAACCTGACAGGAGGACACTTGATTTTTTTTTTCGCTGTGGTTTCTGCAGCTCCGGTTCTTAATAAAATTCCCAACGACCCCTGACCCCCCCAGTGTTTGAACGGGTTTGAAGAAACAGTCGAGAGGTAAGACTTAAAAACTAGGAAAAAAAAACATCTTTGTAGAAGGAGATTAAACTTTGAACCAGTGTGATTTTTTTTTGTGTGAAAACCAATCCTTATCTTGTGTTTTCAAAGCCCGGCAACAGCCAAAGGAAAGCTTTCTACCTGGGCTCAGGTACAGGTCATTTGGGGTCGGCCTGCTCACCCAGATAAACTCTTGAAGAGAGGGGCTTTATTTTGACTTTGTTGAATGTAAGTCAGCTTTTGGGGCTTCAGTTACATCTGGAAAGCAAATATAAAGCCTGTTTGTTATGCTTTGAGAATCGAAGATTTGCTGCAGTTGTAAAACTGCTGACTGACATTTTGACATCAGGGTTAAACTTTTTAAACGACTCAAAAAAGAGTTTGTTTTTTAAAAGAAAAAAATCTGATTTAAAAAAAATAATCTAACTTCTCAAATGCAGAAATCTTCGTCCAACCATACCTCTTGTCGACAATTAAAGACACTTGCTAAGGTAAACTGATTGCCAGCACTGAGACTCTATGAGAAGCCACAGCTTGACAGATTGCAAACCCATTCAAAATGAAGAGAGCTGGCCTTCACTTTCATAACGAGACAGATTGCAGACCCATTGAAATGAAGAGAGTTAAGATCAGTTTTTTTTTTAACGCCAGAAAGGATCCATTTCACCACGAAATGCGCGAGTCCTACCCCAAAAAAAGACTGTATTCCAACACGTACGAAACAATTTGCATTGATGTTGCCAGACTGTGTATAGATTCTTGGCTGCCTCCGTGTTCCAGAGAAATTTGGCTTAGCTGCGTACTCGGAGCAGTCCACTCACTGACTTGGTGCCGAGGGTCACAATCCCAACCAAGTTGTCTCGCTCGAGGGTCCCTCTCAGGAACGTTGTAACCCACCACAGAGCGAGGGGACGCAGGTGTGAGCCTGCGATTTCAACCCCCCCCCCCCGCCCAGCACCCCCAACCCGCACAGTGTGTTCCTGATTTCAATCTTGCAACGGTGGCCATTTGCCAACTAGAGGCCAGGAGTTTCCCTGCAGGAAAGATGGGGATGGAAATATAAGAATTAATAGTTGCATTTTAATAAGGACCTTTTAACTTGCTATGTAGAAGCTGGGACAAACCTACGCCCCAATAGCATTTAGCTGTGGCTCAGGGGTAGCCCTCTAGGTTGGCACTCCCAGTGCAGTACTGAGGGAGTGCTGCACTGTCGGAGGTGCCGTCTTTCAGATGAGACGTTAAACCGAGGCCCCGTCTGCTCTCTCTGGTGGACAGAAAAGAATCCCATGGCACTATTTCGAAGAAGAGCATGGGAGTTCCCCCTGGTATCCTGGCCAATATTTATCCCTCAACAACATTGTTAAAAACAGATTATCTGGTCATTATCATGTTGCTGTTTGCAGGACCTTGCTGTGCACAAATCGACTGTTGTGTTTCCTACATTAAAACAGTGATTACACTTTGAAAGTACTTAATTGGCTGTAAAGTGCTTTGGGATGTACTGAGGTCATGAAAGGTGCTATATAAATGCAATTCTTTCTTTTTATTTGCTTTTGCCTGGAAAACAAAAAAAGGGAATGGAGTGGAACGGTAACTAGATCCCAGCTCAGTCGACATCTCACAGCAGGGGCTGGGCAAGAACGTAGGCCCATCAGCTCATGGGAATGAGGTGTTCTTATAACGCACCAGTATCGCTGGGCTCCCAAAGCTCAGGTCTTGAGCAGAGGCTGGAAGCCTAATGTAAAACCGCTAGGCCTCGCGAAAACCATCGAGACCTTTTTTTTTAACAAGCCGTGCAGATTTACATCTGGCTAGCAGCTGGCTGCGTGAGACCCCAACTTTACAAACCCAGCGACCCTCGCGCAGTATAAAAGGCCTTTTTAGTTAGGACACTGGAAGGCCAGCATCTGTAAGCCAGCTCCCAGCGCTTACACTACTAAGTCTAGCACCCAAATTCCATCGGCAGATTCGTAGACCCACTAAAGTAAATTCCAGGAGCTGGTTTATGGACGCAGGTCTCTCAGAATGTATTTCGTTCACTCTAATTATCCATGTATTCTGTACTCTGTATTCTGTATGCTCTAGTTATCTATGAATTCTGTACGTTCTATTTATTCTGTACGCTCTAATTATCTATGTATTCTGTACGCTGTATTCTGTATGTTCAAAAAAGTATACTATTTTGTCCTTGTACAAGACCTTGGTTAGGCCACAGTTGGAATACAGTGTCCAGTTTTGATCTCCTAACATGGTGGGTGATATTAAGGCTTTGGAAAGGGTGCAGAGGAGGGCCACAAGATTAATAGCCAGTTTAAAGCATCTTAGTTACCAAGATAGGCTCAAAGAGCTGGGACTACAATTTAGAGAAACATAGATTTAGGGGTGGTTTTGATTGAGGTTTATAAGATGATGGAGGGAATAGATTGTATCAGAAACAGGAAGGGGGCTGAAGGCCTCCCCATGTGATTTTCCCAAATTTCTTCCCACTGTACCTCCTGATTTGGAGCTGTGTAGTGGAGGAAAATCCAAGCCCTAAGAACCATGAAGGGGTGTGTTCCATATATGTGTCAGCTTGGCTCATTCGCCTTAGTCAGAAAGTCGTGGGTTCAAGCCCCTCCCCAATATGTAATCCAGGCCGACACTCCAGTACAGTACGGAGAGTGTGCTGCATTGTTGGAAGTGCCGTTTTTTGGAGAAAAGTTAAATTAAGGAGGCGTTTGCCTGTTCAGGTGGACGTAAAGCATCCCAAAGCACTTTTTCAAAGAAGGGCAGAGGAGTTCTCACCAAAAGCCAAGACCACTAAAAACAGATTAACTGGCCATTTATCTCGTTTGTTGCTTGTAGGATCTCATTGTACGCGAAATAGCTACTGTGTTTGCCAATGTAACAACAGTGACTAAACTTCAAAAGTAATTCATTGGATGTGATGTTGGCTGAGGGATAAATATTACCCAGGACACCAGGGAGCAACTCCCCTGCCCTTCTTCAAATAGTGCCATGGGATCTTTTACGTCCATCTGAGAGGGCAGATGGGGCTTCGGTTTAACATCTAATCGAAAAGACGGTACATCCGACAGTGCAGCACCCCCTAAGTGCTGCACTGGAGTTTCTGCCTGGATTATGTGCTCAAGTCTCTGGAGTGGGGTCTGAACCCACGACCTTCTGATTCAGCAACAACAACAACTTGCATTAATATAGCACCTTTAGTAAAACGTCCCAAGGCGCTTTGCAGGAGTGTAATCAAACAAAATTTGACACCGAGCCACATGCGATATTAGAACAGGTGATTAAAAGCATGGTCAGAGAGGTAGGTTTTAAGGAGCGTCTTAAAAGAGGAGAGAGAGGCGGAGAGTCAGAGAGATTTAGGGGGCGAATTCCAGAGCTTAGGACCTAGGCAGATGAAGGCACAGCTGCCAATGGTGGAGCAATCAGAGGCGAGAGTATTACTCACTGATCCAAGGCTAACGCCAGTAACCCAGCAGTTGTGAGTTCAAACCCCACCATGGCAAGTTGTGAAATGGAATTCAATAAATCTGGTCACTTGTGGATCAGTACCAAGGGAAACCAGATTGTTGTAAAAACCCAACTGGTGTCTCACCCACATCCAGTCTGGCCTATGTGGTCGTCACTTGATGCCATCTGAAATGGCCAAGCAAGCTGTAAAAACAATCCTTAATTCAAGAGGGGCAAAGAGGGATGGGCAACAAATGCAGTGTTAGCCACATCCTGAGAACTAAAGCAAACTAAAGCGGATGCTGGAAATCTGAAATAAAAATCTGAAAATGCTGGAAATACTCAGCAGGTCAGGCAGCATCTGTGGAGAGAGAAACAAAGTTAACATTTCTGGAAGAAGTTAGAGATTTAACAGTTTATAAAAAAAAGTGTAGAACCAGGGGGGAAAAATGGGCAGCAAGGCTGGTGAGGGGGGGCGGTTGTGTAGGGGGAGAAGGAAAGAACAAAAGGGAAGGTCTGTGATAGGGTGGAGGGCAGGAGCGATTAAATGACAAAAGGGATGATGGTGCAAGGCAATAAGGTGTGGTAATGCAACAGTATCACCCCCTTTTGTTGGGTGTTCCCAGCATTTTCTGTTTTTATTGCTGAGAACTAATATAGAAAGTTAAAGTCACAGACCTATCTGGTAATAATGTAATCCACCCCTGAGCTTTTGTGATGGCAGATGACAGTGAGCAATCAGTTTATAAAAAGGAAGTGTTATCTTGCGCTAAACTCCTCCCTCCATCCCATTTGCTTGCGGCGTTTTTCACTCCTCTTTTGTGGTGTAATGTGTGAAATAAACCTGTTTTATTGTATTCCTGCATGAACTTCAAGCAAAATAGACTGCCTTATCTCTGCAATACAGATAAGCGAGTATACTGTACCTGAGATAACACTGCACCTTGGAATGTCTCACTTATTACTGTGGACCAGACAACACACTTATTGTTGTTTTAATGACTGGTACAGAGTTGCACTATCACTTCTTATTTGCTGGGACCAGTATAGTATTTAATCAAGATTTACTCCTGACGAATCTCACATTTACTATCTAGTGCTTTGCACACAGGCAGAATGGCGATTCAGTATTTATCACAATACACCTCTCGCCTAAAGCCACTGGTAGCTACTTTAACCTTTTAGAGCCCTCTAACCTTCCACTGGGAGCCGTTCTATTATTGAATTGGTTTCAATTGGTGCCGAATCACCTAGGGCCCGTATTCAGCAACTCCCCCCCAAAAATTCTCACCAGTCTGGCTGATCGGAAATCAAGAGCAGGTCCTTGGAGTAACCGCGCATGGGCAAATCTCTCACCGGCGCAAGGTGGTGCAAAGTTGCACTGGTGACTTTGTCGGCCTTGCTGCTCCCTGATGTTTGATGGGGTGGTCCGAGCAAGCTGACGATGGCAGAAGCACGTCGCTGCTCTGTAAGTGCAGGCTCAGAGGTCAGGCCCTAGGTTGCAAAAGGGGAGGTGTTTAGCTTTGTCACTACTGGAACTTTCAGTTGGAGCCCCCCCCCCCCGCCCGCCATCCAAAGAGTGTTTCCGAGACGCCATCGGTGCTGCTTTTACATGGCAAGGTCTTCTGGATGCAACCTCGTAAAGGGGGTGAGGGGGTGAAGGCTGGGGGGTTGGTGGCATGAGTCCATTCACAAGAACTGCCACTCCATTTATAAGGTACGCTTAGATCATTTGCACCATTTCCTTTTTAATCCCCCGCTTCCTTTGCCCCAACATTGATTGTAAACAATTTTACAACACCAAGTTATAGTCCAACTATTTTATTTTTAATCCCACAAGCTTTCGGGGGCTTTCCCCTTCCTCAGGCAGTGTGAAACACTGCCTGAGGAAGGGGAAAGCCCCCGAAAGCTTGTGGGATTAAAAATAAAATCGTTGGACTATAACTTGGTGTTGTAAAATTG
This sequence comes from Heptranchias perlo, assembly GCF_035084215.1. NCBI lineage: Eukaryota > Metazoa > Chordata > Chondrichthyes > Hexanchiformes > Hexanchidae > Heptranchias > Heptranchias perlo. The sequence goes on from NC_090353.1 coordinate 32,411,306, forward strand.
TTTACAATTGTTAACCCCAGTCCATCACCGGCATCTCCACATCATGCCCAACATTGATGACTGTGCTTTCAGCCATCTAGGGCCTAAGCTCTGGGATTCCCCCCCCAAACCTCTCCACCTCGCTCTCCTCCTTCAAGACGCTCCTTAAAACCTACCTCCCTGTCCTAATATCCTAATATCCTCTTCTTTGTCTCAGTGTCATTTTTTGTCTGATTGCGCTCCTGTGAAGTGCCTTGAGACGTTTTCCTATGTTAAAGGTGCTATATAGATGCAAGTTGTTGCAATCTGCAGAGCATCTGAATACTACTAGCTGCTTTTGACTGCTGGCTCTCACTGCCTTGGAGCCCTGAATGTGGCAGCCATGTGAAGCTAAAACCAATGGATTTTGTTAGACGAGCAACCTGGAAGATCTGTTTCATCCCTGATTCTCTGTGCCCACCATCCATCGGCGCAGAGTGGCTGTAACAGAGTGGCCACTACAGCATAATTGTGTCATGAAGTTTATCGACTAGTGACGCCATGGGACACAAAGTGTACACAGGATGGGGGAATACAGGTGTGGGGCGAATCATGACATCATGGGGGGACAATGACATTATAGCCCCCTATGAGGTCATGATATACCCCACCCCCATGTGTCTGGATTGTGCTTAAACCCTCATCCATGCCTTTGTTAGCTCCAGACTTGACTATTCCAATGCTCTCCTAGCCGGCCTTCTGCCTTCCACCCTCCGTAAACTTGAGCTCATCCAAAACTCTGTCTGTATCCTGACTCTCACCAAATCCCATTCACCCATCACCCCCTGTGCTCGCTGACCTACATTGGCTCCCAGTCCGGCAACGCCTCAATTTAAAAATTCTCATCCTTGTTTTCAAATGCCTCCATGGCCTCGTCCCTCCCTATCTCTGTCACCCCCTCTCTTCTTTGCCTCGGTGTAATTTTTTTTTGTCTGATGTTGTTCCTGTGAAGCGCCTTGAGACGATTTACTATGTTAAAGGCGCTATATAAATGCAAATTTTTGTCGTTGTTGCCACTGGTGCAGCCGCTTTCCTTTGCCACCCAGTTCTTAGGAAGATTGACAGCCTCGTTTAAGGGCAAACCCGATAGGAGTGGAACTCTTCGATTTGCTCTCATTCAGAAGAATCTTGCACAGATCTAAACTTTCTCTACTTTGTCCCTGTTAACACTGCACTATCTCTCTGGGGCCTGCGGGGCTCCTTGTGCAGTCTGCTGAAGGTGAACGTGCCCTTTCACTCCCATGTACTCAGCCAGGAAAGGCTGTGCTCCCTGTCTCACTCAACTCAGTTTAATCGAATTAGCAGCAATCTACCGATTTATATCACAGTTGCCAACCCTCCAGGATTGTCCTGGAGGCTGCAGGAATTGAAGTTTAATCTCCAGGACAAGCGAGCAACTCCGGGAGAGAAATCATAGGGGCATTAAAAAAAAACGGTGTACTTTTTCTTTCATTTTCTTTCAACGCTTTAGGTTATTAGTTAAAGAAATATTGGAGTGGGGGAAGAAAAGGTTGTTTGACAGTCAAGAATCATTCAGTTGAGTCATGAAGAGTCTGTCCGCTTTCCAATTGGTGGGAGAGGTGGTGCACTCTGAAGATGGACGTGTTGGGTGACCAATGGAGGGAGTGTGGGGGTGGGGCAGTGGGAGGCGGGGCATCATGTAATGAAACCTCCAGGAATACATCCAACCAGAGTTGGCAACCATAATCAAAGCCCTTCTTTGCTGAAAACAGGATACACGCCCAGTTGGCCTGATTCAAATCCACTTATGACGGTAATTCCCTTTCTGCTTCTGGAATGGCTTTTGCTATGTTATGTTCTCCTGCCTGCTTACGCCCACTCCAACACAACACTCCCCATCCAAAATGGCAGCCACACAACCTGTATCAAACCCTTTGTCCCTGATGCTTTCAAACCATTGCTGGGTAACAGATTCTCAATGTTTCGCTGTCTCTATATCCCTTTGAGGATAAAAGGTCTCCCTCGGTGTCCTACCTTTCATCAGTTGTGGTTTTTCAGTACATTGAGGAGTTTTACTTGGAGCTGATGTATTTGGTCACCGCCTTTGTCCCTTCCGACATGCCGTATTTGGCCAGCTCCCCCCCCACCGAGGGCAGCAGCAGCGGCCGCACCACGGTCTGGATCTCCCAGGAGCTGATGGTCGAGCACTCGTTGTAACGGGCCAGGCAGGGAGCCTCACCCGCCACGCGCTCAAAAATATCGTTCATAAAGGAGTTCATGATGCTCTTGGCCTTGGAGAAGATGCCAGTTTTGGGTAGTGAACCTGCTTCATCACCTTGTAGATGTCAATGGACTAACTCTCCTTCCTCGACCTTCATTAGTCGCACCTCCTTAGACGAAAGGGACCCGTGCAAATTTGTTTCTCAGGGCAGCCCAGTGTCACCTTTATGGATCAATTGAAAAAGAAAGGTTAACTGAAGCCTTCACTGCGATCTCCGCACTTAAATGTCAAGGTGAATGCCGTCATCAGACAAGGTTAAAGCTCAAAAGAACAATCAGCTGCCAGTCATTGAGCAACAGTAAGAGACCAGTTCTGGTCTCCATATTATAAAAAAGGATATAGAGGCACTGGAGAAGATGCAAAAAAGATTTACTAGGATGATTCCAGAGCTGAGGAAAGATTAAGCAGGCTGTGGCTCTTCTCTCCAGAAAAGAGAAGACTGCGGGGTCACCTGATAGAGGTCTTTAAGATTATGAAAGAGTAGACGTGGAGAAGATGTTTCCACTTGCAGAGAAGACCAGATCCAGGGGCCATAAATCCAATAGGAAATTCAGGAGAAACTTCTTTACCCATAGAGTGGTTATAATATGGAACTCGCTACCACATGGAGTAGTTGAGGCAACTAGCATAGATGCATTTAAGGGGAAGCTAGATAAACACATGAGGGAGAAAGGAATAGAAGGTTATGCTGACAGGGTTAGATGAAGTAGCGAGGGAGGAGGCTCGTATGGAGCATAAACACTGGCATGGACCTGTTGGGCCGAATGCCTGTTTTTGTGCTGCCCAATCAAAGATCTCTCTAAGTGCTTGTGGGTTTTGGGAGGGTGGTTTTGGAGCAACTGGAGTGTGTTGCTCTCCCCCATCTATACTCCACTGTGCCTCCCCTCTATAGCAGGGCCTTTTTGTTTTGTATTGTCAGCCAGATAATTGATACATTTGGAAACCCATCGCCATGGGCCAGGAATTTCCTCGGATCTGCTCCAGTTTCACAGTCGTAACTTCGCCTGAAGACTTGCATTTATATAGCGCCTTTCACGACCTCAGGATGTCCCAAAGCACTTTACAGCCAATGAAGCACTTTTGAAGTGTAGTCACTGTTGTAATGTAGGAAATGCGGCAGACAAATATGCGTCCAGCAAGGTCCCACAAACAGCAATGAAATAAATGACCAGGTCATCTGTTCTCGGCATTGGTTGAGGGATAAATGGTTGGCCAGGACACCGGAAGAACTCCCCTGCTCTTCTTCGAATAATGCTGTGGGATCTTTTATGACTTAGTTGATTTCAAGTGGATAAGATGTTAGAAGCGGCCTCAGTACCTCTGAGTTAGGAAGCTCCTTATCACAACGTAGGAACCACTATAAGTGCGCCATGCGGACCCTGGGTGAAGGGATTGGCTGTGATGCCGCCTGATGGTTGAATAGCCTGCCAGCACTCACCGTCAAGGCTGACACATGAATACTGGTGATCGGCCTGGGATCTATATCCCAGCAAGGGGTCAATGCCTTCAGGGTAGGAGGGGAGGAGAAACAAATCACCCAGAGGCACGATAGGATGGCAGGGTCAGTTTTACAAGAAGATTCGATAAAGCCTTCATTACCACAAAAGCCTCTCCAGCTTTGCAATCAGAAAGCCGAAGTGAAGGATGAGTCAAACAGCATCTGATCCCAAGAAGGCAACAACAACTTGCATTTATACAGCACCTTTAACATAGTAAAACATCCCAAGGCGTTTCACAGGAGCATTAATCAAACAAAATTTGACACCAAGCCACATAAGGAGATATTAGGACAGATGCTTAAAAGCCCGGTCAAAGAGGTAGGTTTTAAGGAGCGTCTTAAAGGAGGAGAGAGAGGCAGAGAGGTTTAGGGAGGGAATTCCAGAGCTTAGGGCCTAGGCAGCTGAAGGCACGGCCGCCAATGGCGGAGTGGTGAAAATCAGGGATGCGCAAGAGGCCAGAATTGGAGAAACGCAGAGATCTCGGAGGGTTGTAGGGCTGCAGGAGGTTACAGAGATAGGGAGGGGCGAGGCCATGGAGGGATTTGAACGCGAGGATGAGAACTTTAAAACCGAGGCCTTGCCGGACAGGGAGCCAATGTAGGTCAGCGAGCACAGGGGTGATGGGTGAACGGGTGCAAATAATATTGTAAATGGAGGGGGAATTTGAGCTGTTACGGAGGCTGGAGTGGCATCGTTTGATTTGCAGCTGTTACCAAAACGAGCAGCATGAGGTGCGCAGAGTAAATAGGGAACAGCTGCAGGGGGGGCTGGGGAGAAACTGAGCCAACAGCTGGCATGTCACCAGGGCCGGGGAGGGGCGCCAACCAGACTGGCCTCCAGCCACGATTCACATGGGTCCCTGCTACTTCGAGCCGCTGCACAGCAAGAGACTCGCTGTTGATTAGGGATATTTTCCCGCGACTCTTTGTCATCGGCATGCGGGCGATGCTGGCTAGGCCGCAGTTATTGCCCATCCCTAGTTGTTCTGATTGTTTGCACGACCAGGTGACTTGCTAGGCCACGTCAGAGGGCATGAAAAGTCAACAACCGTAGGCCAGAGGTGGGGATTGCAGGTTCCCTTCCCTGAAGGACACTACAGCAGCAGCTTTCATGGTCATTTCTGTTTTTGTTGCTAGCCCACAAATTAGATTTATTGAACTTAACGTCATACTTTCCCACAGTGAGATTTGAACTTTCAACCTTTAAGATTGCTAATCCAGTACCAATAACCACTGTAATCCAACTCAGGCCACTTGCGCTTCCCTACCTTCCTGTGCCCCAACATTGGTGGCCATGCCTTCAGCTGTCTAGGCCCCAAGCTCTGGAATTCCCTCTCTATTCCTCTCCACATCCCTCTCCTCCTTTAAGATGCGCCTTAAAACCTACCTCTTGTCCTAATGTTTCCTTCTTTGGTTCAGGTGTCAATCTTTTTGTCTGATTACGCTCCTGTGAAGCACCTTGGGACGTTTAACTACATTAAAGGCGCTATATAAATGCAAGTTGTTGTTGTACCAATCTTCAGTGTCTCACAACATGATAGCCTCAGGTGGTTTGATTGCTAACTAACCAAAAGTAGAAGGTTTAACAATACTGCAGTTATATTACATCACAGCCAGTAGAGACAGTCCCATCTTCAGTGTCCCTGCAATACCCAGAATAAGGTGGCTCCAGTTTCTCCAGAGGTACAGAAACCCAGAGATGGTTTCTCCCTGCTCAGCTGGAGCCAAAAAACCACCGCCCGCCAACAAAACCGGCTGCCTACCTCTTTGTTCCGCCCGTAGGTGGGCTGAGCCCTCGGCATGCCCTCGATGCCGACAATGACCTGTGTGGACCATCTGCCTGATGTCGAGGAAGGCCCAAGGGCGGAAATGTAAAAGCCGATCATAAGTCCCCGAGCAACTGAGCAGGCACAAGATTGGGCACGCTGACGGGCATGTCGGTGGTGGCCGATTGTAAACTGGCTGGTCTCATCACACCTGACACCAGCGCAGACTGTGTCTTTCAGGAGCTTCCCAATCTGCCGTCAGTATAACTTCTAAACATACCGAAGCAACACGGAAAAGCAAAGTTCTTTTCTCTTAATTGGTCTCCCAAAAGTGAGTGGGGATGCAGGTCGGTATAGAAGAAACAAGAATGCAAAACTTACATTTCTATAGCGCCTTTCAAGATGTCCCAAAGCACTATACAGCCAATTAAGTACTTTTGATGCACAGTCACTGCTGTAATGTAGGAAACGAGGCAGCCAATTTGCGCACAGCCAGGTCCCACAAACAGCAATGTGATAATGAGCAGATAATCTGTTTTAAAGATGTTATTTGAGGGATAAATATTGGGCAGGTCACCGGGGAGAACTCCCCTGCTCTTCTTCGAAATAATGGCCATGGGATCTTTTACGTCCATCTGAGAGGGCAGACGGGGTTTCGGTTTAACATCTCATCCAAAAGAAGGCATCTCCGACAGCACAGCACTCCCTCAGCACTGCACTGGGAGCATCAGCCTAGTTTCTGTGCTCAAGTTTCTGGGGTGGTGACTTGAACCCACAAGTTTCTGAGAGTGCTACTGACTAAGCCAGTGGTTGGTGATAACTCCAGAGTTAACATGCCAGCTTGGCTAAAGGAGGAACAGGAGGACCGATTTTACAAATGGGTGCTGCCAGAAAAATTACATGATCAGTGAACCTGCAATTTCCTGATATGAGGGAGAGTGCTCTTATAAAATCGGCCCGACGTTGTAAGTGGGTAAAAGTGCTTTAAATGCACCATGAAGCTTTAACACATCATGCCAGCAATTCCTCAACACACCTACAACATCCAATAACCGTTAAAATTAGTCTACAAAAATGATCCTTTGTCTTTACAAGGTGCCAACAAATCATGGAAACTCTTTACTAGACTAATTAACAGCTTCTATGTGAAGCAGACATTGGTCTTTGGGGTTTCTGGCTTCAGGGGGTACAGCAGATGTTGACAATTGCCAGAATGAGTCAGTCGTCTGAGAATTGTTGAAAAGCCGGACTAGCAAGGACCATTCTTCTGTCGTGAATTGTTCACAAGAATTAGGCAAGTCAATGAGGAAACTGACTTTGGCCGTGTTACAGCGTCTCGGTAATCAGTTTTCGACTTTTTCTTTCCTCCCTCCACTTTTCTCCCGAAAGGAAAGAAAACTTGCATTTGTACCTTCACGACCTCAGGACGTCCCAAAGTGCTTTGTAGCCAATGAAGTACTACAGTCGTCGTTACAATGTGGGGGAATGCGGCGGCCAATTTGCGCACGGCAAGGTCCCACAGACAGCAATGAGATGCATGAGGGAGGTGGAGAGACGGAGGCGTTTAGGGAGCGAGTTTCGGAGCATGGGGACAAAGTGGCTGAAGGCACAACTGCCAATGGTGGAGAGAAGGGTGGGATGTATAAGAGGCTGGAGTCAGAGGAATGGAAAGTTCGGAGTTTGGGAGGGTCAGTTTTAATATTGGAGAGAGTTACCGAGATAAGGAGTGGCGAGACGATGGAGGGATTTAATTTTAATAGATTTTTTTTTATTGCTATTAACAAATAATATTACTAAAAACCCTTTTCTGAGCAGTATGCTCATTAAGGATCTTATTTTACTCCACGAGTGGCCGGGTCCTGCTCCTACTTCTTGTGTTCTTTAGATTTGAGGTTAGGATCAGATCAGCCATGATCTTATTGAATGGCGGAGCAGGCTTGAGGGGCCGATTGGCCTACTCCTGCTCCTATTTCTTATGTTCTTATGATGAACATGAGACTCCCTCTTTGGAAAGTACTTTCCCTCCTATCCCAGGTTCTACTCTTGGTCTCACGCTTGAGGCACTACAGTTAGCCTCCAAAGACCTGGGCTAGGGAGGGGAAATTCTACCCAGGACTCCTGCCCAGTTCACTACCCAGCTGGAAAGTACTTACTTGCGGATGTCAGGATTATGCTCGATTTGAGGGCCTCCGAGTGTTGCGGCCTGTGAAACTGCACCCGAAAAAAAGGAAAGAAAGCCGAAATAGCGTAAAAAAAAAACCAGAGGCCTGCTGACCGAGGCTGGATAATCCCTGTCTGAAAGGGGCCTCAGGTCAGATGTGCTGCTGTTATTGTTGACTGCACTTCAGCTTGGATTATTGACAGCCATAAGTGCGGTCACAGCCCTGAATGAAGACGTCTCCTGGGTATGTCAAAATCACAAAGGCCCCAAGGAGCCAGGTCAGGTATCCTGAAGGTATGAGAAATCAACAGTGGCAGCTAGAATGAGATTATAGGGTCTTCTTGTGTCTGTCTATCACAGGCCTACTCCTGCTCCTATTTCTTATGTTCTTATTTCTTTAGTAACTATCCGTAGGATTCAAAAAAACTCTTATTCCAAAGGGTAACACTGCCCGTAACCATTGAAGAGACAAACACACCTTCCAGCACCTCTAATCCCTTCACCGAGACAAATAAGTGCCCCACAGGGCATTAAGTGTGAGATTCCATCTTTTCAGTATATTTTCTGTTCTTCCTCTTTCTTGAATGTCCTCATGCCAGATTTGAAGAGGAGCCCTTCCAGGGAGCCTGGGGGATCGTACCCAAGCGACAATCAGCATCTTCAAGAGAGAAGAGAGGATAATTGTGAGACAAGTAAATAACTCTGCCTGATATAGAGTTGGCCTCAGCCAGAGTTCAGTATGATTCCTCGCGTGGTGTCAGCTAACATGTTAAAGGTATATACGCAGAGTTGACATCATGAGATCAAAGTGCAGGCACAATACTCATGTACAAACAAAGCAACTTTAGCTCCGTGTAATCAGTACAAGCCAAGGGAGTTAAGCAGTGAACAGAACAGCTTCAGGTCAGATCAATGCAAGTTGGCTAATAGCCTCGGGTTTTAAGAGTATTAATGTACTTAACCAGTTGTCTGTCCATTTTGAGTAAGTGATCACTGGTTAGCCTACTGCTGATGGAGCTCTGGGTCTTCATTAGAAGCTGAGGAATATTGAAGAACACTGCAGTTGAATTGGTAACACCCTGATTCATTTCCCAACCACCCGTACATAGGGTTGACCTCCTGGTATGCTGTGTTGCGGAGAGGCAAACTGATTTCCCGTGTACTTGAACTCAGACGAGCTCTCCAGGGAAGCACCTGACTGAAGGCCAAGGTTTTACTGCACAGAAGATGGAAATGGTGGCACGAGTTACCCAGGCCTGTCACTGAGGGCCTAGGCGGAGGTACTGCAGCAAGCCTGTCCTATTGGCTGGAAATTGTTGGTCAATAGACTGTTGCTATGAACCACCTGAGAGCAGCATAGGTCAATTGGCTTCCTGTCACATTGTAGAACTGAGTGTCTGAAGGACTAAAGGCTTGACCCTGCATTCTGAGTTAGGGTTCCACAGTGCTACCAAGACACCCCGCATGGTATACATTGTGAACATACGAAAACTAGGCACGAGAAAAGTCCATTTGGTTCACCAAATCTGCTGCTTGCAGAGACCACATACAATCATAAGCTCTACTTATTAATTTGCTATGGCAAAGCTCTACCTGACTCCCCATCCACCAAGGTAAATAAAGAAAACTCTAGAACATCTATTCTTCGCCAGATGTCAGCCATGGCTCAGTGGTAGCTCTCCCACCTCTGTGTCAGAAGGTTGTGTGTTCAAGCATCCACTCCAGAGATTTGAGCACATAATCCAGGCTGACATTCCAGTGCAGTACTGGGGGAGTGTTACACTGTCAGAGGTGCCACCTTTCAGATGAGATGTTAAACCGAGGCCCCGTCTGCCCTCTCGGGTGGATGTAAAAGATCTCATGTCACTATTTCAAAGAAGACCAGATGAGTTCTCCTTGGTATCCTGGCCAATATTTATCCCTCAACGAACATCAATAAAACAGATTATCTGGTCATTATCTCATTGCTGTTTGTGGGTCCTCGCTGTGGGAAAATTGGCTGCTGTGTTTCCTACATTACAACAATGACTACACTTCAAAAAGTACTTCATTGGCTGTAAAGCGCTTTGGGACATCCTGAAGTCGTGAAAGGTGCTATACAAATGCAAGTTCTTTCTTTTCTTCTTCTATTCAAACCTGGTTACTTGCTTTCCTTAGTACCATTGCCTTCCAGGATTTTAATTGTCTATACTTATCTATTCAACAATCAGAGAACTACTAAGATGAGCCTGCAAATTCAGGGATGGTTCGGTCCTCCACTGTAGCTTGAGAGGGAGCTGGAATCTGAGTAAAGTAATATGAGGTATCAGCCATGGCTCAGTGATAGCACTCTCGCCTCTGTTACAAGCTTGTGGGTTCAAGGGACTTGAGCACAAAACCTAGGCTGACACTCCAGTGCAGTACTGAGGGAGCACTGCACTATTGGAGGTGCCAAGGCCCTCTTGGGTAGATGGAAAATACCCTACTGAACTATTTTGAAGAAGAGCAGAGGAGTTCTCCCCGGTGTCCTGGCCAATATCTATCCCTCAACCAACGTCACTAAAACAGATTATCTGGTCATTATCACATTGCTGTTTGTGGGACCTTGCTCTTGGCAAATTGGCTGCCGCGTTTCCAGATTACAACAGTGACTACACTTCAAAAAGTACTTCATTGGCTTTAAAGCGCTTTGAGACATCCTGAGGCCAATTGCTTTATAATTGCAAGTTCTTTCTTTTCTTCTTCTATCCAACCCTGGTTACTTGCTTGCCTTGGTACCGGCAGCAAAAGAACTATTGCCTGCCAGGATTTTGATTGAATAGATAATATAGACAATCATCAATCAGACAAATACAAAGATGATCCTGCAAACTCAGGAATGGTTGGGTCCTCCACTGTAGCTTGAGAGGAAGCTGGAATCTGAATAAAGTAGCGTGATGCTGACAGACGAAAGTTAGGCAACTAAGGAGAGAGCCTTATCTATAGCTGAGTAGCTCCCCCTCCCACACACACACTTTAGTTTCCTTTTCAGATAAGCACTTCTTGTTAAAGTGAAAATGTAACCTGTAGGCAGCAATTGATTTTTTCTGCAATAAGCAGCAACGTTCTTGTTATATAAAGCGTCAGGTTACACAGCGGGTTAGTATACGCAAAGAGCTGCTTTTAGAATGTAAAAGATGCGTGGAATGCTAGCTCCTGACACACACCTGCGGGGATTGGCCAGCCTGGGATGAGGTGAGAAGATTAAATAGGCAAGAGGAGAGAAAATATTAGTGATATGTCTTTAATACTATTCCTTTGTGTTGAAGGTGAGAATGGGGGCTTAAGAAAAACAAGTGAAAATACCTTATATTCCTGTGTCTGCCTCTTCCTCTGGGTATCCCAACCTCTTGCCTGATGAGATGATTGTGGTGGTCCCTGAGCTGAATGGTCCATAGGAATTGTAGCCTGTTGGGGGCTGAATAGATTGTATTTTTATTTTAATTGAGAAGCCTAGGTGAAGGGTCAAGGCCTTTCATGCAAGACTCCACCATTGGGATTGCCAACCCTCCAGGATTGTCCTGGAGTATCCAGGAATTAAGGATTAATCTCCTGGATACTGCAGCAAGCAACCCGGGGTGGGGAAGATCATAGGAACATTGAAAAAATCTTTTTTTTTGTTGAACAATTTCATTCATTAAATTGGAGATGGGGGGGAAAAGGCTGTGACTGACCGTCAAGACTCATCCAATCAGGTAACAAAGAGTCTTTCCGCTTTCTTGACGTGACGTGGCCTTGAGAGTGGACGCACCAAGCGACCAATGGCTGGAGCTTGGGGGCGGGAGATCATCCGATGAAAGCTCCAGGAATACATCCAACCAGAGTTGGCAACCCTACTCCACCAAGATTAAAAAGAATAGGAGCGAGGATGAGATAAATCAAGAAGCGGTGGTTGGATGATGCCAAGCTTGAATTTTCAAAGTCTGGGCAGTTGTAAGAAGGACGGGAGGTTGAGGGAGGTAAGGAATCCCACAGATCTGAGCTCCTGGGGGGTGGGGGGGGATGAGTTAAGAGTATGGGTGTAGATACTCTGCAAGTTGTTCATTAATTTACTTCTCGGGAGGACAAGGAGGCATTTTACAGAATCTTTCCACAGGAGATTAAAAGGGTTGGACAGAGCCCATGAGAGTGTGGATTGTACATGATCTGTGGAGTCAGTGGGGTGGTGATAATAGAATTATAGATGTTACAGCACAGAAGGAGACCATTTTGGCCATTGTGCCTATGCCAGTGCTCTTAAACTAGACCTATCTACTCTACTCACATTTCTCAGCCCTTTCCTTGTATTCTTTTATATTCCTTTTCAAAAACGAGTCCATCTCTCATTATGTTATAGTCTTTGCCCCAATAGCTATCTGTCTGACAGCGTTGCATTGTTCTAATAACCTTCTGTATGGAAATAACTATCTTCTGACAGCTTTCTTTTCTATACTTCATCATGTTTAGAAATAAAGGCAAGATTGTTTTGATATTCAGCTTCTCTGGTTCGCTCCTCCTCCCCCCACTAGATTAGAAGATCCTTTGTCTGCCAAGCTGCCTCCACCTCCAGGAATGTGCCATGGACAGAATCTAATGGGAATGAAGGTGTAATATATGTGGGTGCACAAGCAAACACGTGGTACAATTGAAAAGAAAGATATGCATTTATATAGCCCCGCATCATAGCTCTGAGGAATGTTTGATGTGCAATCACGGTAATGTAGGATAAAAATGCTAGTAGCCAATATGCGCACAGCAAGATCCCACATACAGCAAATGAGAGGTTGGACCATATAATCTGCCGTTAGCGGTGCAGGTTGAGAGATGAATGTTGACCAGTACACCAGGAGAACTCCCTGCTCTTTGAATAGTGCCATAGGGTCTTTGATGTCCATCTGCATAGGTGGACGGAGCCTTGGTTTAATGTTTCATCCAAGAGACGGCAGCTCATCCTTGGCAGTGCACTGTAGCATCAGCCTACACTGGAATGGGATTCAAACCCACAACCTTCTGACTCAGAGATGATAATGCTACCGACTGAGCCAAGCAGACACTCGAACCGTACCAGTAAACTTTTATTGTCCAATAAAACATTTTTAATTATACTTTTGTAATTCTTTTAGCGATTCAATCTAAACAAAACCCGCAAACACTAAAGTAAATCCACAGGCACCTTTTGGGAGAGTGTTGCAACACCAGCCTCCTGCTACCACTCCCCTCCGAGTGCATTTCCACCCTGTGTGGTTATCCATTTGGCACCAGGGTCAAATGGAGTCAGCCAGACCGGTGGCAGTTTGCCAGGCCAACTAAACAGTGAATCTCCTTTGCCACCGGAATAAGGCAAATTAGATAGTTTATAGTTCTAACTGCAGCCGAAGGAGAGACAACCAGGCATTGGCAGTTGGCTCGGTTTTTTGAGTATTACAAGCACCATAAATTTTAAGGAATGCACTTGTATTTCTATAGCGTCTTTCACAACCTCAGGACGTCCCAAAGAGCTTTACAGCCAATGAAGTACTTTTGAAGGTTAGTCACTGTTGTAACACAAGGAAACGTGGCAGCCAATTTGCGCACAGCAAGGTCCCACAAACAGCAACGAGACAGTGACCAGATAATCTTGTTTTAGTGATGTTGGCTGAGGGATAAATTTCAGCCAGGACACAGGGGGAAACTCTCCTGCTCTACTTCAAATAGTGCCATGGGATTTTTTTTTCTTCTAATCACAATTTCACACCTCTTTTGGCTCTCTATGAATTAAATAGGGCCAACTCCATTAAGATTTACCGCACGCACAAGAAAAAAACCAGAAGGGAAAAAAAATCCTCTGTGAAAAGAATCATGTCAATTAGCAACAAAGGCAAATGTTAAACACAACAGCAGTGGGAGCAGAAGTGCTTTTCCATAAACACAATGGGAAAGTGTTCGGGTTAAGCAATGTGTAAAACTGCATGTGAGTGAAATGCGGTGAAATTCTCACTGAAGCTTTTCTCTCTCTCTTCCCTTTCAGGCGATGAGGAGTGTGACTAGACACCGGACTTGCTTGCTGCAGTAAGTTCTTTGTGTCTCCTTGGAGTTCTGCTTCGTTCCGGGTTTCATTAGGACACAGTTGGGAGTAAAGATGGTGCAGGTTGGCGGGTTGGGGGGGTGGTGGCAGGGGTTAAGATGACAATGCATAAAAGCAATCTAGTCCCTAAAAGATCCTAAAAGTTTTTTTTTATTCGTTCACGGGATGTGGGCGTCGCTGGCGAGGCCAGCATTTATTGCCCATCCCTAATTGCCCCTTGAGAAGGTGGTGGTGAGCCGCCTTCTTGAACCGCTGCAGTCCGTGTGGTGATGGTTCTCCCACAGTGCTGTTAGGAAGGGAGTTCCAGGATTTTGACCCAGCGACAATGAAGGAACGGCGATATATTTCCAAGTCGGGATGGTGTGTGACTTGGAGGGGAACGTGCAGGTGGTGTTGTTCCCATGTGCCTGCTGCTCTTGTCCTTCTAGGTGGTAGAGGTCGCGGGTTTGGGAGGTGCTGTCGAAGAAGCCTTGGCGAGTTGCTGCAGTGCATTCTGTGGATGGTGCACACTGCAGCCACAGTGCGCCGGTGGTGAAGGGAGTGAATGTTTAGGGTGGTGGATGGGGTGCCAATCAAGCGGGCTGCTTTATCTTGGATGGTGTCGGGCTTCTCGAGTGTTGTTGGAGCTGCACTCATCCAGGCAAGTGGAGAGTATTCCATCACACTCCTGACTTGTGCCTTGTAGATGGTGGAAAGGCAGAAGCTCGAGCTCTGTAGTTTGAAGGAGGTTGAAGGGGGACCCCATTTCGATATATATATTTAATATTATAAATGGGGTTGCCAACTCTGGTTGGACGTATTCCTGGAGGTTTCATCACATGACTTCCTGCCTCCAACCACCCCACCCAGTCGAATAGCCATTTTTTTCTCATCTCCAATATAACTAATGAATGAATGTGTTAAATGAAAATGAAAAAAACATTTTTTTTTAATGTCCCTATGATTTTTCTCCCGGGTGTTGCTCACAGCAGTGTCCAGGAGATTAGCCTTTAATTCCTGGAGACTCCAGGACATTCCTGGAGGGTTGGCGACCCTAATTATAAATGGTACAGATATTATTGAAAGTAAGTCGGGATCGTGGAACCTGACCGCAGAAGTTTAAATTAGTGAAGAGTAAAATTAAGACAGAGTTTAAAAAGAATTTCTTTACTCAAACGGGTGATAAATGTTTGGAATAGTTCACAAGTAAGGTAGTGCAGACTAAAGGGGCTTTCATACTGCTGCTTGTTTATGTTGGTTTCTCTGAAACAGGAGTCTGTGAGCCAATTCTCAGCATTTATACAGCTAACTCTGGCTGCCTTATGCTGCTGGGAGATTCAATTAAGAATTCTGTTGGGAAAAGGGAGCCAGATTTAGCAGTGTTAAAGCTGGGACCTGGCTCATGAGATCTGGACTCTCAGAAGCCGACTTTTACAAGTGTCGGTATAAAATATTGAATGCTGGACTGTGGGAGTTAAGGTACTCAGGGGGGTGGGGGGAGGTTTGATGGGCTGAAGGGTCGTTTCTCATCCTTGACTTTCTGTTACGGTCTCGTTGATCAAAAAAATGCTTCCACTCTCCCACAAACACACAGCACACTCGCACACATACCCTCCGCAACTACACACTCACACTCTCTCCTTACATATACATTTACACTCCCTTCTCACACTCACACTCGTTCCACACACACGCTCACATAAACTCTCCATACACTCTCCAGATATGTCCTTCTGGTTTTCTGACCTTGGTAATATGGCCCATCCCCAAGCGCAGAATTTACAAGCAGCTGTCAATTTACTGAAACTTCCCTCAACAATCTCTTCTAATTGACCTCAGGGTGTGACTAATTAGACCACTTCTTCACAAGGAGTACCTGCACAGTAGCCTCAACATGATAGGTCAGGTTAAACACATCTCCAACTCAGCAGCTAATCATCACAACCGTGCTTCAGACACCAGACTACCCGTCAGCAATGCCAGGGGTGATCAGCAAGTAGAGTATTCCTTAATAAAGCCCAAATTTTTCCCCTACTCATCCTCTTATTTTCATAAATACGATAAAGCCACCATTATAATCAAGGGGACCTCCTCCCAGTGGATATGGAAACTGGTAGGTTATCGGTCCCTGAATTTTGTGTTTCCACATAGTGTACAGCAATCTCCTCAACTCGGGAATGAGAAAAACAGAAAGACTTGCATTTATATAGCACCTTTTCACAACCTCGGGACGTCCCAAAGTGCATTACAGCCAATGAAGTACTTTTGAAGTGTAGTCACTGTTGTAATGTAGAAAACGTGGCAGCCAATTTGTGCACAGCAAGGTCCCACAAACAGCAATGAGATAAATGACCAGGTCACCTGTTTTAGATGTTGGTTGAGGGATAAATATTGGCCAGGACATCGGGGAGAAGTCCCCTGCTCTTCTTCGAATAGCGCCAAGGGATCTTTTACGTCCACCTGAGAGGGCAGACGGGGCCTCGGTTTAACGTCTCATCCAAAAGGCGGCACCTCTGACAGTGCAGCACTCTCTCTACTGCACTAAAGTGTCCGCCTGGATTATGAGTTTCAAGTCACTGGAGTGGGGCTTGAACCCACAACCTTCTAATTCAAAGGCAATGAGTGCTACCCACTGAGCCACGGCTGAAACCCTGAAAATGAGCACAAACAACATGTGGATTTATTCACCAAGAAAAGTAGATAAAATACGAATGGCAAAAGAAACTGTGTAATGAAGCAAATGTCCCGCACACATGGATAAAGGGGATGGTGGATAACAGGAGGTTTCACTGCGATTAAAAAAAAAACTATGAACAATCTTCTCTCCACCTGTTTTTTTTTAAACAATCACTTCCTTATTAAGTTTCAAAAAAGTCCGCCTTCCTGTGAAGTGCTTCCATATGGCTACATCCTGAGATCTCATTGTACAGCGGAGAGAGTATGTGCCCCAGAATTATCAGTGACTGGAACTTTGGCTTTCCCAGTGTTTCTAGGTGCCAACAAGGGACTGTTTAAAGGCACGTTTACATTCCTTGTTTTTACTGTCAAGAGAGTTTGCCCTCCCCTTTTACTTTTACCAATTCCACTGGGCTGTGCTGCTGATTGCCAAGGTTCCCCCCCCCCCCCAGTTGTCGTATCAGTTCAAATGGGTGGGGTCTGGTGCCTTGCGTTCAATTTGTTGAAACTGGATCCCTTGATCTAGATTTTCATGGGTCTCCAACGTCATCGGTTCCTGTATTGTTGGAGGAGTTAGAGACTGTGACCTCCCCCTTCCCCTCCCTCCCAACCCGCTCTTACCCCCCTTCTTTCCCCCCTCCCCCCTGGCCAGCTCTGCAATCAAAGACTGAAATGAAACTGGTTCTATCTGGGGCGGTTCTTTGTAGGGAGGAATGGACAGGTGCAGAACGGTATCTCAGGCTCCTCTGAAGTCTCAGCGGGTTTACTCGGTATATAGCTGAGCCGTATAGACTAAGTCTAACTGAGATAGCTGTTCTCAGCTGGTGTGCTGGCAGTTCAGCAACAATTGACCTTGTTACTCCTGGGGGCAGGGAAGGTAAAAATGACCAGGGTTCCTGCTCCTTATTGTTATCCCATGGACCCTGCTGGAACCTCCATGGGAGTGATTTTAAACCCCAAGAACGGGTGGGTTGGGGGCGAGAGTTGAAAATAGTTGTCTTTTTGGGTCGCGACCGCAAAGTTTTTGGACATGGCATTCCCAGTGGGAAGCCTGTTCTTTTCCGCGCTGAGGTTAAACCCGGAAATAAAACCGGGTTGCAGTCGCGACCCAAAAAACAACTATTTTCAACTCCCACCCGTCCCCCAGCCCAACCCAACCCAACCCACCCGTTCTTGGGGTTTAAAATCAACCCCCATATGTGTGAGGAAGCCCGGTAGGAACAGACCGGGATGTGTAACAAGCAGGAGCAGGCCCAGGACCCACTGGTCAATCAGACACTCAGACCAGAGCTTAATGATTAAAACAAGTGACGTTTATTCACCCGTGGCAGGTGTGTCTTTAAGTGCCGTGATGAACAAAACAGTAACAGGGATTACTTTCCAGCCTACACCTTCTCACTCAGTTCCTTCCTCATTTCCCTGCCTTTTACCCTTCCAGGCTGGGAGCCGTTCGTGACTAAAGGCAATTAAGGTCAACAATTTCTTCAAGCTATACCTCCTTGCCTTGGTCATTCTGACATTTTATACAACTTCTTAAAGCTGTACCCCTATCGCGGGATACAGAGCTCCCAAAAGCCTATGGACCACATATCGTCCCTCTCTCACGCTGTTACAGCGGCAAGTAATTCCCCTACATTATTGGGGCGCTACCACCCTGTTTCGGCTGGGCGGGAGGCATCAAAATCTCCAGCACCCCCCCTCCCCCCACCATTCATTAAAATGATGGCTGCATTCAAACTGTTGTGCGTGCAGGCAATGTTCTTGGCAAAGTTTGGAAGTTGCTTTCATTGAGTGGCATGATCGGAGGCCAAGTGATTTGATGCACACGGAGCAGGGTGTGTCGACGATGGCCTTATCAGCGGTGGGAATGGGGAAGATGTGCACAGGAGTGGTCAGGTGTGGTAACCAAGAGAACGTCACCTGTATCAGTGCGGCTGCTGCTCTTCCTGATCCTCTTGCTGCCAGAGGGTCTGTAACACTCCAGGTGTCGCCCATGCAAATATTTCTCTCAGTCATTTCCAGTGTACAGGGAAACTTCTCCACCAACAGAAAATACCTTGTACTTGACTCCTAGAGTCAATGCTTAAAAAAAAAGCAAAGAAAGAAAGCCAGCCTGACCTCTGTTTGACCCAAGGATTGGCTTAAGAACAATTAGCCTCTAACTGACCCAAGGATGCTAAGAACAGTTGGTCTTTAATTAACCCAAAGATTGGCTTAAGAACAATTAGCCTCTAACTGACCCAAGGATGTGAAGAACAATTAGCCTCTAATTAACCCAAAGATCAGCTTAAGAGCAATTAGCCTCCAATTGACCAAAGGACACAAATGTAAGATAATTGGCAAAAAATCCATGGGGGCTATGAGGAGAATTTTTTTTACACAGCGAGTTGTTAGTATCTGGAATGTACTGTCTGAAAGGGTGGTGGAAGCAGATTTAATAGTAACTTTCAAAACGGAGTTGGATAAATACTTGAAAAGGATAAATTTGCAGGGCTATGAGGAAAGAGCAGCGGTGTGGGACTAATTGGTAGCTCTTTCAAAGAGCAGGCACAGACATGTGGGCTGAATGGCCTCCTTGTGTGCTGTATGATTCTATGGTTTGATGAATTAGCCTCCAATTGACCCATGAAAGCCCAGCAATCACAACTTGTGGCCTTAAAGGAACACACTAAGTTACACACAGTTGCATTTTAGCAGCAGAATAATAGCTGACATATACAATCCCTGTCCTTATAAATAGAGTACACAAAGATTTGCCATGAGCAGTGCCACGGGAAATTTGCTAGTTTGATTAATAAATTCAACAAAGTTTCGAACCATTTAAAACTCCTCCATTAGAGGAAAGGGGGTTAATAGCAAACGCTGCCTGGTACTGATGATTAGACTTGGGGTCCTGAATGTAAAGTCTAAAGTTTCCATACGTGAAGGGGAGGAGCACTCTGTGAGGAACAGCTGGGGCTGAGGACAAACAAAACTGCATTCGTTCCACTTGGGTTGCCCCATCCCTGGGACTTGTCTCTTTGGTTACATCCAGGCGCAAGTGAGACTGCTGCCCTCGCCAGAATCACTTAATTGTGTTCCCATCTTGCACTGATAAGTGCAGCAGTGTGATACGACATATTCTTTTGAGAGCACAGTGCAGGAATTGTACAGGTTTTATTATTAGGAAAGGTCAGGGTGAGTTCAAGGCTGGCCAAGGAAATAAAGGCATAAAAGTGCAGGCTGAGAGACAACAGAAAACGACTGCAGTGGGGGTCTATCTGGCTGCTTTTACACTGGTGCTGAGTTCAGATTCCGGGACATGGACATCCACAATTATCCCAGCTCCGCAGAGACCCTCATGGGCAGCGAGCATAGCTCGGAGAATCAGGGCCACGGTGCTATAGCGAGGACCCACACAGGCCCTGAAGCCTCCCAAAGTGACCCCTTACAAGTCCGCAACGACAGAGCCTGATCTAGCGAGTTAGTTGACGGATGCCAATCTCTCCCCAAATCCATGTTAAACAGTGGCTTAGCTCACCTCGAATCTGAACAGCAGTGCCTGCATCATGGACTATTTACAGCTTCACAATCATTTCTCCTCATAAGAAGAAATATTCCTTACCCATGGGGGGTAATTTTAACCTAATCCCACCCAGCAAGAAACTGACGGGATCGGATCGGCTGCCTGTTTTACACCCCCTCCCCGAGCTTACTTTCCGAGCAGAATTGCGTGTGCATAAAGGATGTTAAAGCAGGCAGTTGCCCTCACTATGCTGTAGTCCTGTCTCCAACCTGTGCTCCCTGTGAGTGTGACCTCCCTACTGAGACTGCAGAATCACCCATACTGCCATTCTATGAGTAATACACTACAGTGCAGTACTGACGGAGTGCTGCATTGTCAGGGGTACCGTCTTTCGGATCAAACCACCCGTTTGCCCTCTCAGGTGGGCATAAAAGTTTCCACAGCACTGTTTCGAAGATAAGCAGGGGAGTTCTTCTGATTTCCTGGCCAATGTATGTCCCTCAACCAATGCCACAAAAACAGATTAACTGGTCATTGTCCATTGCTGTTTGTGGGATCTTGCTGTATGCAAATTGACTGCCTTGTCTGCCTACAAACAGTGACTACACTTGTAAAAGTAATTAAATGGCTGTGAAGCACTTTGGGACATCCCGAGAACATGAAAGGCGCTGTATCAAATGCGACTTCTTTCTTTCTTTTATTTATCACAGCAGCTTCCATTTATATCTGACACTTTTCACATGACGAAATGTCCCAGAGGTGCTATACAGGGAAGGAAGTGAACAGGGAGTAGGAGAGAAGCTAGGGGAGGTGAGTCAAAGCATGGCCAAAGAGAAGGCTTTCTGAAGGAGGGGGGAGAGAGGCACCATGGCCAAAGGGTTAAGGAATTGGAACTGACCACTTTTTAGAGGCCAGTGACATTTCTGCACGGTTTTAGAACATCTGTGCTTTACAGCCTTTAGCAGATGGCTGGCGAGAGGTTTAAAGAGACAGTATCGCTTTTGTTTGGGCTACAGTGACTGTTTGTTCCGAACTCATAAAAAACAAATTTCTGTGACAGCCCCTCCCCTTAATAATAATCAAACCTTTTAATTTTTTTTTAAATAGATAATTGAATATTTGAAACTTCAATTTAATTTAAAAAGTAATTTCCAAAAAACTACACAATATTTTTATTTGCGGTTAAGGGCCCAATTTTCTCAGTGGTTAGTTTTATTATGATAAAAGTAAGATGTGAGTAATCGGGGGAGCTAGGAAGAGCAGAGGGACACTGTGCCTATATTAATATCCCTATTCTGAGGGGGCAGGTGTACCATAGTTACTGATTTCAAATCAGCATCTACAGGATGGTAGGAGAATGTTTTACACCCAAAAGGGCTATCAGAATATGGAATATAGCAGCACAAGGGCCATTGAAGCTGACTCAATCACAACGTCTAAAGAAAGAAGACTTGCAGTTATATAGACACAATGGGCTGAATGGCCTCCACCTGTGCTGTATGATTCTATAAACTCATGTAGGGACCATTTGGCATGGTGGACCTTCACCGAATACCTGCTGGTCCATCTGCAGCCAGCATCTCTTCTAGGACCTTCAGCATGTGCTCCCACCCCCATGCAACCGCATCTTCGCCGCTAAACAATGGAGGCAAAAAGCTGGTTTATAATACGTGGAGGTAGTCGTACAGTTCAGGATTAACATGATCCACATCAGGTGCATTCATCCAGCTGTGCAAGTGCAAGAAGCAGCACCTTCCCTTCCCCCCCCCCCCCCCCCTTATTAAATAAACAGTTTTCTCTTTTGTGGCCAGTTAATGAGTCGTGATATCAGGGCCTATCCCCCTCGGGCTTAAGGTAGCAAATTTAAAATTGTGCACAATTCTTCCAAGTGCAGCCCCTACTACCCTTATGCACACAGTTACATGCATTCCTAGGGGGGAGGGAGGATTCCACACACACGGTCCCATAACAACATTTGAATTTTAACATTAAAATTGCTGCATTCCGGTTAATGTTAAACACTTTTTAGCTTTACAATTAGTCACTTTTATTCTTAAAAAGTTTATAGGAAAGGTAAGTGACATTTGAACTAATTTATAATCAATGGCTGCATATAGTGACACCACTATTCCTGGCCAGGTTGGAAATGATTGGGTAATTCCCCTTAGAAGGGATATATTGGCCTTGGAGGGAGTGCAGCACAGATTCACTGGAATGTTACCAGGGCTCCAAGGGTTAGATTGTGAGGAGAGATTACATAAACTAAGCTTGTATTCCCTGGAATATAGAAGGTAAAGAGGTGGTTTGATTGAGGTGTTGGAGATTTTTGAGGGGAATTGATAGGGTAGGTAGACACTTTCTCCACTGGTGGGGGAATCTAGGACAAGAGAACATAACCTTAAAATCAAAGTCAGACCATTCAGGAGAGAAGTTACGAAAAGCTTCTTCATGCAAAGTGTGGTAGAAGTGTGGAACTCTCTCCCACAAAAAACAGCTAGCTCGATTAATAATTTTAAATCTGAGATCGATAGATTTTTGCTAGCCACGGTTATTAGGGGATATGGAGCCAAGATGGGCGGATGGAGTTAGGATGCAGATCAGCCATGATCTCATTGAATGGCAGAAAAGGCTCGAGGGGCTGAATAGCCCACTGCTGTTCCTAATCAGTCCCGGAGATCGCACTGTTATAAGTGACTGGGATTGATTTTACGCACATAATTGACTATCCTCCACTCACTGCATTTTGCTGGAGAAATATTCAATTTGTATTAAGTAACTATTTGCTGGAGAAATCACTCTGCTTTTATCGGGAGACATTGCTGGAGTTTTGATCATGAGCTCCACGGTTTGCTGTATTTTGTAGAGACTCTTTTTAAATAGACTCTGTAGACTGTTTGCTGTTTAAACAGACTCTGTTTGTTGAGTAGATAGACTTTGTTTGCTGTAAAATGCACTGTTTGCGGTGAGTCTTGCCATAAGTCCTGCCCCGAACTCATTGGCTGACACAGCAGTGATATTTCAACAGACCAAAGAAATCATTACTTCCTCCTTCACAAAGAGAACCTTCTCTAACCTATCCTGCAGTTCATGGAGACGGTCTACCCCCCACCCTCCCCCCAATCTCCTTCAGTTGATAATGGAACTTTGCACGCCCCCTCCCCTCACAATTCCCAGAGATACTCTCCTTATTTGGTCATCTTCTCCCTACTGTCCCAGCCGCAGTTCCTATCTGATGCTGCTTGCTTTGTTCGGGGAGTGGGCTCTGTGCTGCTGGTTGGAATTCCCGATCTATTGGAAGAGCAGGAATTCCCACTTGCAGCAGCCGGCAGTGCAGAGTCTGCTCCAGGAGTGAAGCAGTGGCATCAGCTACGAGATGGAGCCAGGCACAGCAATGAGATGGTCATCGGGCAGCAATTTCCTGGCTAGTTTCCTCGGGGCACTGGTTTGCCATTCCAGCACCGAAAAAGCCGACAGATTTGCCTGGCTATGCCCCTGTTCAAGAATTGAACCACTCCTTGGCCTCTTGTTCATTGCAAGTTTGGCTTTTAAACAAAGTCTCAGCTGTGGCTCAGTGGGCAGCACTCTTGCCTCTGAGTCGGAAGTTCGTGGGTTGAAGTCCGACTCCAGAGACTTGAGCACAAAAGTCTAGGTTGACCCTTCAGTGCTGCACTGTCGGAGGTGCCGTCTTTCAGATGAGACGTTAAACCGAGCCTGTCTGCCCTCTCAGGTAGACGTAAAAGATCCCACGGCACTATTTGGAAGAAGAGCAGGGGCGTTCTCCCAAATATCCTGGCCAATATTCATCTCTCAACCAACATCATTAAAAATAAAACAGATTATCTAGTTATTAACACATTGCTATTGTGGGAGCTTGCTGTGAGAAAATTGGCTGCTGCATCTCCTACATTACAATGGTGACTACACTTCAAAAGTACCTCATTGGCTGGAAAGCGTTTTAGGGCATCCTGAGGTTGTGAAAGGCTCTATATGAATGTAAGTCTTTCTATAAAAGCAGCTTGAATTCAGACAGGGTGATGTGAGCCATGTCTTTTGACTAGTACACTTTCTTTGGCAATCTTGCATAGACATTGTAATTTGCCTTCTATTTTCAGTTGTGGTGCCTTGCTTGGTATATTCTTCCTATCATTTCTTGGTGTAAGTACAGCATTTCTTGCATACATGTATTGGATAACATTTTGGGATATAGTATATGAGTAATTTGAGACATGGCATGTGGTAAGTGTAACAGGCTTGGGAGCAACAGGTGACTTTGGACCTCTGGTTCCCAAAGCTCTCCACCACTGGGGGTTTCCCCTCACCTGATGTCTGGGCCTGTTGTAGATTCATTGATAGAGATTAATTGCTAATGATTAGTCAACAACTCCATTATAATTGTATTATGCCACTACCAGGGTGGTAGAAGGCGGACGAGAACCTTGGTCTATTTTTGTCCAGCAATTCCTATGTACAACTTCCAACTTTAATTTCATCATCTATATATATTCTTCACCTCCATATTAAAGAATATTTGAGTTGGCCCTTGCAAATTCCTTCAGCCAACTCTTTTTCTTTCACTAGGCATCAGTGAGTCTTCTGTGCAAAACACCATTGGGCACTCTTAAGCTGGTATCCAGGGGAGAGATTTAGCCTTAATGTTTTCTCACACTCTGTTACACTGATTACGCTCCTGTGAAGGGGCTTGGGACGTTTTACTACGTTAAAAAGCGCTGTTGTTGATGTCATTTCCTAGCATTAACATTCGCTATCACATAACAGCACGAAAGCTTTAAAGAAATCACACAAAGTTCTGTGCAGCATTGTCCAGAGGCATCATTGCATTGGCTTTCAGAGCGAATGATTCGTATATATTCCAACCTGAGCCTGCCCGAATCGTTCCCATTGAGATGGTAACAGTTTAAAAGTTGAAAATGCAACGAGCTAGAAAATAGCCACATTTTCTGTTGGTTTTTTTTTGGGGGGGGGGGGGGGGGTTCAAATAAGCAGACAATATAACGCAAATAAACATTGCAGGCTAAACAGCTCCTAAGCATTTCCACAGAGCGTGTGCCAGGATCTGACCATCGATAAACAGCATGAGAAAAACAGCGAGATAAATTGCAAACTTAAGCAGAGCTGGGTTTACTTCATGGTGAGATACATATAAAGGTTATAAACCCCCTCCCTAAATGGCTCTCGTTGAAAATAAAAGACATGAGAAGTCTGCTGAAAGATCCGCCTCTTTAAAGGACAAGAAACATCATTAAAACGCCTGGCAAACTTTACACCTCGGAAACCTCCACTGCCTTTGAAAGACACGATTGCCCCGATGATCGCCTCTAACCCAACAACCTGCCTTGTCTGATCCGAGTCCTGATAAGAGGGTTTGCAGATTATGTGCTTGTAAATACTCGTCAGTAGTGTTGATTGCACCCAATGGACTCTTATTAAAGGCTGTTGAGCACAGATAGCACTACAGGCACTTGGCGGTAGTATTTGTGCTGTTGCAGCCTCAGCCTAACGTGTTGGATCCATCCCAACCCCGCCCACCCATTTCACATCGGCCTGACTCCACCCAGGCACTTAAAGGGGAGGTGCACTAAACCGCATGCAAAGTTAGCACAACTTTATGTAACTTTTTTAAAACTGCATAAATTGTAGTAGATTGAATCCCAAGTTTACTATTTAATTATTAGGGAAATAATTCAGTTCGATATATCTTTCCCTTGGTTATCTCATTTCCACTTTTGTTTAGGTGTCAATAAAAATCGTCGCATTTTAAATTAATAGAGATTAGCAGAGTTTTATTCCCGCTGTTCTCTCCTATTTGTACCGTGACTGGGCTTCAATTGACATGAGGGTGTTTGCTGTGTTTTTATCCCGTCCCTCACAAACGTCCCACCTACAAATGAATCACTTTGAAAGTGCAGCAACAATTAGTTAGTAAAAAGGCCAAAAGTTGTAACAAATAATATAGTGTAAAGGAATGTTCAGTAGAAAAGATTGTCTCTCTTTAAGGACATTTTTTACCCCCATTCAAATCGTCTGGCCCGCCCCTTTAATTGTCAAGTTTCTTGCTGTTTGTGATTGGCCAGACCGGCTGTCAATCAGACTGGCCCAGCAGGTTGGGTTGTCCCGGGCTCTTTGAGCGACAGGTTGAGGCTGAAATTCTTGAACTTTTCTTCCCACAGAACGAGCGCCGTCCACTTTGCCGAGCAGTCGACAAACTCAAGCGGCGCTGGATGGATTGGCATGGGGAAAGGAAGCCGTTACCCTTTGGCTAAAAAGCTCTGCTCATCTGCTTTTACGATGCTTATTTTCTCTATGTGTCTGAATTCAGGTAAAAAAAAATTGTGTAAGCTTAAAAGAAAACTTTTGATGTAGTTTAAAAGTTAGACTTTTTACTGGCAAATAACTTGCAGCACTTTGGAAAACTTTTTTTAAAAAATCTTAGATTGCACACGTTTTTAAAAAGTATCTGGAGTTTGCACAAGTTTTATAAAAGGATCTCAGAGTTTGCACAAGTTTTATAAAAGGATCTCAGAGTTTGCACAAGTTTTATAAAAGGATCTCGGAGTTTGCACAAGTTTTATAAAACTTTTTGTAAAACTTCCTTGCCCAGTTTTAACTCTTTTTCTTTACTGCTCGCAGTACATTGCCAGCAGTGTAGGATCCAGAGATGTAACGCCGAGTTCGTGGCTGCTACTTCTCCGGGGATTGGATTGCAGGAGGAATCGGAGGGAGGAGGAGGTGGAGGAGGAGGTGGTGGAGGAAACGGCGGCGATTTCTGCATCGCGCTCCGAGCTTACTCACAATGCACCAAGAAGACGGCCAAGTACTGCCGGGGGGATCTGGTCTACCACTCGGCCGTGCTGGGCATCAACGACCTGATGGTGCAGCATAACTGCTCCAAGACGGGACCCACAGCCCCGGTGAAGCCGGCGGGCACGGAGAGGAGCCGGGTCTCCGAGCTCTGCAGCTACGAGAGCAAGATGAACTCGGTGAAAGATGGCGGGCAGCAGCAGCAGCAGCCCCCGAAGTTTGCACACTGCGGCTTGTTTGGCGACCCGCACCTCAGGACGTTTCGGGACGAGTTTCAGACATGCAAAGTGGAAGGAGCTTGGCCCTTGATCGACAGCGACTACCTATCGGTCCAGGTCACCAACGTGCCCGTGGTGCAGGGCTCCAGCGCCACGGCCACCAGTAAGGTAACTTGTGTGCCCAATGTGTCTCTTCAAAGTCAACAGAAGTTCTCAACCACCAACCCCTTCCCTCCCTCCCTCTCTCCCCACACACACACAAAAAACCCTTTTTCTTCTCTCCTCCTTGCCTTTTGTTTCCAAAGAATGAATTACGAGTGCCCTCTACTGAATAAGTTTGGGTACAGACCCTCCTAAATCCCAAAGAAGACTCAGATTTTATGATATTTGGCAAAAGGATCAGAGGGGGGAGATGAGGCGAAATCTTTTATTTTAGCAGCGAGTTTTTAGCACTGCCTGAAAGGCTGGCAGAAGCAGATTCGGTAGTAACTTCCAAAAGGGAGTTGGATATGTACTTGAAAGGGAAACATTTTTTTTTTTGCAGGGGCTATGAGGAAAGAGCAGAGGTTGTGGGATTAATTGGATAGCTCTTTCAAAAGTGCCAGCACAGGCACGATGGGCTGAATGGCCGCCTCCTGTGCTGCATAATTCTATGGGAGGAAAAAAACCCGACTAGACTGGATTACCAAGAAAAAAATAGGTTTTTCCGAAATTGAGTTCTAGATGTGAGATTGGGTACAAACTCAAGAAACCATTTAAATGCACAGAATGCTGATTTTAATTTTTTCTAGGAAAGGCTTAGATTTTTTTTAAACCCCCTTTTCAACTCTGTATCCACCCTACAATCTTGATTAATCACCAACCCACCAATTATTCCCATTGTGTCAAACAATCCTACATTCTCAAAAATTCACCCTTTTTTTCAACTATAGTAGAAGCTTGTTTTAAATACTGTAAGTCCCACAGCTACCTCTGATTTTAATTCTAATTGATAAAAGTTTTTTTTAGTGGGGGGGGGGGCAAAGAGAAAATTAATTCAGATTGAGTGCAAATGCACTTTATTAAAGAATATTGGCTGTTTTTGAAGATTGTGTATTTAAGATGCCATTTTCAGAACTTAATTTGCCCATTTTTTTTTTGCAACAGTTTTATCAACAAGCGTTTCTCTGAGTTTTTATGTAAGACTCGAGGTCTTTTATTGCTCTTGGTTTGTTTTCACTTTGTATCTGAATAGATTAAACTTGTAGCCAGTTTGATTTTCTTCCCCTGCCACCCCACCACCTGATTTTCAAACGTGTGACAAAACAGCTAATGAATTGTAACCTGGTATTGAGACTTCAATTGATGCCGGGAATCTGCAACAGGTTGTAAACCAACTAAAAAATAAACACTATCATTGTGCAAAACTGTAAGGTACAGTTGCTGTGCCATTTACTGCAGGTATGGACATAATTTGTTCTACACACTGTTTAACTTTTAAACGATATCAGAAGACCTGCTTCAAACAACGGCCATGGGAATCAAACTTGGAAAAATACAAATACCCCATACCCCCCGTACAATAATACTCGCGTGCTAAGGAGAAGCCAAAGAAGTAATAACAATCCCATTGGCATTCCTTCCAATCAATGCAAAAAAAATACAAATAACAATCCAAAAAAAATTCTGTACAGGTCGTGAACACAGTTCAAAGGTCCTCCGAGGTACTTAATTCCAGGTTGTGTTGGCGTTGATCCGTTCGATTATTTCACTTCAAAGGATGCGACGTTTACATTTTACATTGTGTTACGCTCTTAGCATTGCTACTAATGATTTCTCTTTTGCATCAACATCATTCCACTTGGCAGGGGGGGGGTTAGGAGAGAAAAGTTACATTGAGTTACAACATTTCCATTATGTTGACACTACTCCATCTGTTGCTATCCAAAGCAAGTCCATTTGGGGTACACAGTTTCCAGGGGTCTTTATTCCCCACGATGCAGTCAGTTGTTTTGCAAACAGTTAAAGACTGAGGGGGTGTTATATAGAATTTAGGCTCACAGTATACAATGGTGAGAGGGCCTGGGATAGTGGCTGTTCCCCATTTACCCTTTGTGACTGCTGCATCAAGTATCGGTGTGTCCCTCAGCGTGTAGCCCTGGACCACGGAATGAGCCAGTCTGCAACCCTCTGTCTTGGTCTGCTCCTTGCTGTGGAAGACCAGTGGATTTTCGGCACACCGCAGGGCCCAGGGACGGTCCATAGAGCGCCGAGTCCTGTGTCATGGAGCTGCTCGGGGTGAATCTTGACGAAAGCCACCCCGTCCCTCCAGCGTTTCTTTCCCAACTCACGTTCCAGAATGTGCTGAAATATTCAATATAAATTATCTTGGGGGCGGTGGATATACTTATTTACAACAGGCTTTGTCATGTGGTGGAGTGAAGATGCTGTGAAAAAATGAGTCATTTCAGTATTAATCTGACCATTTATAAACTTTGAAGATGGTGCTACTTTATATAAAATTAATATTTGGAAAATGCTTCATATAAAATGCCCTCTTTAGGAGCTTTTTGCTAATAGAAGGAATGTGTAAATATATGATTTGTAAGTTAAATAAATGGCTCATAGCAATTTTCCAATTTGTTTTGGACCATACAATTTTAAATGGACTGCAAAAGTAAACGTGATTTGTGTTATTGTAGAATATATTCCTCTGGTTACTTTTTGAGCCAGTATTGAACTCTGCCCAAATAGCTTGATTCCTATTTTAAAGGTGATTACTTCGGTTGTAGTTTATGATGTGCTATCACTCTATCATTCTCGTAAAACAGATTGGTCTTAACAGATTGGTGTAGCAGAGTCTTGCATTGTAACCAGATCTCTCTCTCTCTCTCTCTCTCTCTCTCTTTCTCCCTCTCCTTTTCACACCATTCATTCCACCCTTTTGAGTGTTCTGTTAGCACAGTGCTATTAACCCCATGAATACTGAAAGATTGTTTGCTAACTTAACAGCTTTCAGTCCCCAGTCCCTTACACACAGTAAATTTCATTCTGTAGATTTTAATTTTTTTTTTTAACTTTCAACATTTCATAATCTGTACTTTCTCTTTTGTACTTGTAGAAAGTAACAACATGCATTTATAAGGTAGTTTATTACATTCCCAGAATGTTTAAAGTGGATTACTTTGGGAGAGCAGTCACTATTACGTAGGCAAACACAGCAGCGTATTTGCATACAGCAAGGTCCCACAATTAGCAATGAGATGAAAGACTAGTTAATTTTTTTTGGTGCTAGTTGAAAGAGGAATTTTGACCTGGGCATTGCCAGATGCTCCCTGCTGTTCTTCCAGCAGTGCCCCTGGAATCTTTCCTGTCCACTGCAGGAGGCACACAGGCTCTTAATTTTAACATCTCGCCCAAAAGGCAACACTCCCTCAGTATTGCACTCATGTTAATTATGTGCTCAGGTTTGTACAACAACTTGCATTTATATAGCGCTTTTAACATAGTAAAACGTCCCAAGGCGCTTCACAGGAGTGTTATCAGACTAAAATTGATACTGAGCCAAAGAAGGAGACGTTAGGATGGGTGATTAAAAGCTTGGTCAAAGAGAAAGGTATTAAGGAGTGTCTTAAAGGAGGAGAGAGGTTAAGAGGCTTAGGGAGGGAATTCCAGAGCTTAGGGTCAATTCAATATTAAGCACAGTAACGTTCCCTTTAATTATCTGATAAGTAGTATAATTATAGTGAGGTTGGAACCCACAACCTTCTAACTCGGAGGCATGAGTGCTACCCAACAGAACCAAGCTGACACAATGACTGAAAAAGGATATCAGAAAATTAAAGGGAAGGTTACGGGGAGGCAATTTGTCTCCTCGTCACCATGATATAAGTTATTTAGTACCTCGGGCCCATGTAGTTTGTCACAGTCTGACTGCCTTAGCAGCATTTGTTTTCGCCAAGTATTTTTGTTTTCAAAATCAATTTTGTTAAACATGACAAAATGTAAATTCAGAGCTGGCTGGCCTATTTACTTAGTGTGGGTTAACTGTTGAATGTCTCTCTTTTCAAACATTCGCCACCTGGTATTACAGAGAACATATGCTGGACAGTAGTGACATATTAATTGTAAATATCAGCACAGTTGGAAAAAAACCCACAGTTGGTACACTAACTTGTAGCGTGGGTTATTTTGTTCCTGGGCATCGCATTCTATTTATAATATTTTATATGCTTTCAATCAAAAAAAAGTTGAAATTAATTGATCAGTTACAGCCCAAGGAAACTTTGGGGAAGGGAGAGAGAAAAATCCTGGTCGTGCCAACATTTTAGATCATACAGAATGAGAAAAGGCCATTCAGCCCATCAAGCCTATTCTTTGCTTTACTTTTCAGAGTGGACTTTTCCCAACTCAGTGTTATGAAGGAGCTGAGCGGTGCTGAATTCCAGCTCCTGCGATATCCCCCGCTCAGTGGCATGAAGGAGACCCGGAGCGGAAGATCTGTTGGGGGACATGTGAATGGGTTGTGGGTGGGTACAGGCTATACTAAGAGCAGCTTGCATTTGTATAACCACTTTTAACATGGAAAGTTATCCCAAAGTGCTTCAGAGGTATAATTTTTTTTTTTTTTTAAATCACAGCTGAGCCCAAGAAGAAGGTACTAGGAGGGCTTACCAAAAGATGTTTCAAAGAGGTCTGTTTTAAGGAGGAGAGGGTGTTGGAGAGGCAGAGGTATTTAGGGAGGGAATTTCAGAGTCTTGGCAGCTGAAAGCGGAGCTGCCAAGGGAGGGGGAGAATGCACAAGAGGCCAGAGTCAGAGAGGGGGAGAGTTTGGACAACAGAGGAGAGTCGTTGAAGGAGCGTTGATGTGGTTGACTGTTTCAAAGGCTGCAGAGGGGGTAATGCATCACATTCACAGCTTGCATTTATATAGCACTTTTAATGTAGAAAGACATTCCAAAGCGTTTATTAATAATCAGATAAAAATTGGCACCGAGCCAAAGAAGGAGATAGAAGGAGGGGGTGCCTAAGTGCTTGGTTAGATGTGGGTTTTAAGGAGGCCCTTAAGAGAACTGACAGGTTTCAGGAAGGAATTATGAGCTTGGGACCTAGATGGCTAATGAGGTGAAGGGAAAAATGACATTCACGACTTTGGTTAGGGCCATCTTGGGGCTGTGGCACCAGCAGGGATCTGATTGGATAGATTCAAACTGAGTTGGAGGTGAGATCAGCACAGATTTGGGAGGTGCCAACATGTTCCAGGACTTTGGAGCGGAATGGGAGGTTGGAGATGGGGCAGTAGTTTGAAGGACAAGTGGGGTCGTTGGTGAGTCTTTTGAGTAGTGATGATGTTTTGAGGAGTGGGACCAGTACTCTAGCTAAATGTGACACGGGTTATGATTTAAGTTAATTGGCGTTCAATTTGCCAACAAGACTCTACGTTATTAATTGAAGCACAAATCTGATGAGCTAGGCCATGACTGATCCTAGCTTCTTTGGTGAAACCAAAGGACTTTTTTACATTCAAGTACATAATACAGCATACCTGGCGTATTGTGTGTACATAGTATAGTTTACATGATATATTGTGATGGCGATTGAGCTTTACTAAATGGTATGGGTTGTGGCCCACTGAGAGCTGATTCCAGGCAGTGGGTGTGGTGCTAATGTGTACTCTTGTGGTTGTGTACTGGTAGGGCCAGGTGAGTATTGGCTGGTATTAACTGATGTGCTTGGATGTGTGACTTAAGAGGGGGCAGCTGATATGCCAATTGCATGGGTCAGGAGCAGGGACCAGGTTTCAAATAATTGCTCCTGGGTCAGCTTTGGACTGGGCCATTGTTGGGGTGGGGGGTGGGGTGGAAATAAGTCCATTTTATAGAGGTGAGCTACCACTTGATGCTGTCAGTGAAAGTCCCACGGAAGTGAATGAGGTTGAAGTTTATTTGGACAGAGACAAGCTTGTCTTTGAGTTCAAAACCGGAAAATGCTGGAAAACACTCAGCAGGTCAGGCAGCATCTGTAGAGAGAGAGGTAATATTTCAGGTCGATGACCAGTTCTGATAGAAGGTCATCGAACTGAAACGTTAACTTTGTTTCTCTCTCCACAGATGCTGCCTGACCTGCTGAGTATTTCCAGCATTTTCTGTTTCCGACTTCCAGTATCTGCAGTATTTTGCATTTGTCTTTGAGCTCAAGGGGTGTATATACCACTATCTGGGCTACTTACTGTGTTTTAGGAAAAACAAACTGTTAGGGGGATGTCTCTTGTTGCCTCATGATAGCATGCGGGCTTGTGCCTGTGATTGCTTCCTCGATGAGTTCCTGGGAGTTGGGGTAGAAAGGGGATTGGCAGAATGGAGACCAGGTATTTTCTATTTACAAGAATTGAACATCAAACTGGGTGCCTAGGAGAAGGTCACCTGTCCTGCCCTCTTAGATCATCTTCTGCCAGGCAACAGCTAATGGTCCAAGTGTAGAAGTGACCAGTTCTTTCTAGGTATTTCTTGTAATACAGAAGTGGAGCTGATTGCAGACGCGCAGTGTCGTAGTGTAAACAAGCCAAGGTTGCAGGGGCCAATGGACTTGTTGATCCACCAAAATATTGGTCTATAAGCTGACTCCCAACGCGCAGGTCACATCGCAGGTTGTGTCTGAGTTTACCACTTGCCTGCTTTCCTGTTGTGCTAGATGCTTGGCCGGTGCTGCTCGTCCCAGATGTGCTGACCTCAATCAGGCAGCAGCTGCAACAAAGTAAACTTGCCGGATTCACTAAGGCCCATTTATTTTATTAAAAGAAAGACTTGCATTCATGTAGCGCTTTTCACTATCTCGTGACGTCCCAAAGCACTTTACAACCAATGAAGCACTGTTGTAGTGTGGGAAATACAGGAGCCAATTTGCGCACAGCAAGGTCCCACAAACAGCGATGACGTAATGACCAGGTAACCTGTTTTAAGTGATGTTGGTTGAGGGATAAATATTGACCAAGACACCTGGGAGAACTCCCCTGCTCTTCTTCGAAATAGTGCAATGGGATCTTTCACTCCCACCTGAGAGGGTAGACGGGGCCTTGGTTTAACATCTCATCCAAAAGACGGCACCTCCGACAGTGCAGCACTGGAGTGTCAGCCTAGATTTTGTGCTCAAGTCTCTGTAGTGGGACTTGAACCCACAACCTCCAGACTCAAAGGCAAGAGTGCTATCACTGAGTCACGGCTGACATTTTTTTTAGAATGATTTAATATGACAGTATTACCAGAGAAACCGAGGGAGGGCTGTCTGTTTTTGTGAGGTAAATGTAGGGAGTTGACCTTTGAAGTTTGTTCTTGACCATGGAGCCCAGCATTCTGACAGCCCAGTCTGCCTGTAGGAGATCATCCTGCAAAAAAGGATGTGGCCTTTGAGTGCAAGTATTTTTTTAAAAGCCCAACATACAGTAATAGAAAACGTACCTATTGTAGGTTTAAGTGGCTTGCAAATAACATGGATTTGAAGCCTCCTGTACTTTGAGCATCTGTAATAAAATTCTTGACTTTTTTTCTTGCCGTACCGTTTTACTGTTGCCATGGTTTAGTAACTCTGGCTTTAGTATCACAAATGGGAGTGGACTCGGTCTATCTATATATGTAACAGAATAAGACCATTATAGAAAGACGGTCACTTGAATCCAGAAGAAAATTCAAGTCAACATCTATAGCGAGAAAACAGCAGGTAGTCTTTTGGACAGTGTCCTGTAGAACTGAAGACTGACTCATCTGAGTCAATTATTTTAATAGAATCGGGGAAGAACAGGGGAAAGGAAAGTGCAAGCAAATAGGTACTACAATCTTTTTTAAAAAAGGGAAATTAACTAAAGCGGGAGATTGTTAGTTGATGCAAGATTTACTCCGGGACAGAGCCTAAAGATACAATAGGACTTGCAAATAGATAAAACAATCAGAGGCCCACCCTTAGAAAAGGTGAGAAATAGTGGAAAATTGGAAAGGGGGGGGGAGGGGATGGGATGGGGGCAGAGAGAGGCAGCAAATGGAGGTCTGGAATTAAAACTAAAATGGAGGCAGGAGCTGAGGTCTGAAGTTACTAAAGCAACTTCGTAATCTGTGTTTGGCCTCCCTAATGAGCGAGCGCACGATAGAAAGACCTATATTCTGCAGAGTCTATTTAAAACCTTCTCCCTTTTGCATGATATGTGAACAGAAGCGGCATTTTTATGACCATGTCATGCCAGAAATTGGATATTTGCCAATTTTGTTTTCTTCCCAATGGGATGAAGGTCCCTGTGGTACTAAATTGGTAACACAAACGGGCATCCAATTAGTGGTGAATAAGCAGTTTTGTGCTCTGGATTCTAACCCTCTGGGAGCTAGCCCTGCACTCATTCCACTAAGAACCCTTCTCTGTTTCAATGCCCTCTATCCAAGCTGTATTCATGCCTAGGGTCCCAGAAGAAAAATGGCCGTGCATTCTAACTCCCTGTGCCATTCAGTTCTTTATAGGCACTACTTGGACACAGATGTTCTTGGTTCTTAATAGACCTTTATTTCAGGTTCGTTTTTAAAAACAAATCACTTTCTGTGCGTGTGTGTTGGTTTTAATCTCTTTCCCTCGTGTCAAATATCTGACTTTTCTTAAAGGGATGGAGTTGCTGTCCAGTTCTCAATGGGCAGTACAGTCTCCTCCTGATTATTCCAAGTCGTTTGAATTAAACAGTCTGAATAATGCAGCAAAGTGGGAATTTGTATTAGAAAAGCAAACATTTTTTCTGAGTTTGAATTAAGAGTAAACAAGCTCTTAGCTGCTTTATAAAAAAAAACAACTTTGAAATTTCAATACACTAATATTCCACCCCATGGTATCATCCTGGTGATCATCTCTATTGTAGTGTGTTTGACACTATGCAGCATGGTTTGTGTTGGATAAAAATATTAATAAATAATTATGATGCAGTACAAATTTTAAATTAAAGTTGGATGTGGACCATTTTTTTGAATTCTGAGAGAACACAGTCATCGAATGTTTCTGATGCTGTGATTATTGGGTCAATGCATTGTGTGGTCCCATGTTAGATCCACGGCCTGTGTTGCGGTGAAAATCAGGCAGAGTTCCTGCTCTCTATCTAGTGACCTGTTTGTATGTAAATATTGGGTGAGGATAGGATTGAGCTCCTCAGTGCTGCCCTTCCATGGTTGAATAGTCCAGCACACCATCTAGACTCAACAGATGAAGAATGGCCATGTTGGCAAGAGGGTGAATGAGACATGGAAATGCAAATTTACAGGTTACAACGCGGAAACAGGCCATTTAATCAAACCAGTCCGTGTCTGCGTTTATGCTCCATGTGAGGACATGGTTCCAATCGCATTGATCCACCTTGTTCCAATATCCCTTCAGCCATTTTCCTTTATCCACCTCTCCAATCTAATCTTGAATGTTGACCTAGTTTCTGCCTCGAGCACGAATCCTGGAAGCGAATTCCACAGCCTTGCAACTCTGTGAAGAAGTTTCTCCTGAGCTCAGTTCTAAATCTCTCGCATTTACTCTCGTGCCTATGGCTGAGGGTCAGGGCCTAACCCTCCAGAAACAGTTTATTTCTATCTACCTAGCCCCATCCTTTCACAACTTTAAGTGGTTCTATTATCTCACGGTACGTGTTTGACTATCTCAACTTATAACCTCTAGGGTGGGACTGCAATGCAGATATTTCCCCCTTTTTATATTGAAGTTTGAGGCTGTTCTGATCCGACAAAATGTTCAGTTTCCCCAGAAGCCATAAGGGACTTTATTTTTCTATGAGTAAAAGAAGGAATTGCATTCCTATTAAGGTCTAGTGGTCACAATGCAGTGGGAGAATTGTCATGTAAGTACTAAGTGTATGGTACAGGGACAGGATGAGGAATGGGTCAGTTGGACTTGGAGATCCACTGCTGGGTACACAGACGCCTGCGCAAATCAGCTTTGTACTCGAAAGATTCCTCTTGAGGTGACTCTGATGCACCAGAGTAGGATGGAGTACAATGCATTTGAGGCCGGCTTTGGTCCAGTTAGACACCCTGTGGGACCTCTCCTAGGGCCGCGTATAACCCATGTGAGCTGCTTTTTTTAAAAAAAAAATGTTTTCTTCGATCGGGATATTTAAAAGCTACAGAGAAATGGCCACCCATCAAATCATGGACGCATAGACATAATTAAAAATGATGTACGCAAGAATTGTTGGGTCCTGCAGCAAGTTTGTCTGGGGTTTGACTGGTTGTTGTAAACAACTGGGTGGCTGGGGACTGTTTTGTGCTTGAGGTGTGTTTACTTTCCCCCTACCTACTGCTGTAATGTAAAGGTGCCAAAGTGCCCCTCGTGGCATGGGGTGGATTTTTTTTCTCGCCACATGGCTGATCACCGGTGCCACCAACGACAAAAGCAAACTCCTTCCGCCACCAGCGCTGCAGGTAGGGCTGCCTGCCCACCCGCCCGTACAGACTCAACAACGTGTTGGCGGCTTGACCTGGAAGTATCATCGGTAGAAGGCCTGTGCCAACATGCACCAGCCACCCACCTCCTAAGCTACTTGGAAGATGTAGCTGGGTTTTCTTTTTGTGGCATCTTTGATGCGTCTCCTATTGGGGACCGGGGGTAGATTCTACGCCAGCAGCCAAGGCTAACGATTGATACCAATGAGGCGTTTTCTGGATCTGGAATTCTGCGTCGTGGGATTGAATGGGAAGTGGTTTGATTAGATGGGGACTCTTTTATGTTTGGATCAGATACGCAGTTATTTCGAGTTGACTTTTGAATAATCTTCCCTCCCTCTTACAACCAGCCCCCCCAAATTGTTTTTTTTCTACTCCCTCCAGATGGTCCGATGGACACTGGAACAGTCATAATCTTGGAATTTCGCAAAGACGTTTCTGAAGCAGTACCGTTTTCCCCCAGTTCCAACTTTGCACAATTGCTAATGGAAGCTTGTTGGGCTGGGCTCCAGTAACAACAAGCACCAGACAGTCACAGTGCCGACTAGTTACACTGGGGCTTTTCACAGATTTTTAATTTGTACGCTGTGGAAAAATTAGGGTCCATGCGTGAACACGGTTACTGTTCTGCGATAGCCTTGCATGCAAGTCAGTCAGCAGTTCCTTAATATCTGTGCGCGAACTAGCTCACTCGTCACTTGACCACACCACTCCCAATATTTTCTCCCAACTTCTTGAAACTTTAGCATCCCTAGGATGGGGTCCCAGAGGCACCTGCCACCCTCCAGTACCTCGCCTGCTCTCCACGTGCCGAGCCTAAATAATGGTGTTTGTGGGATCTTGCTGTGTTCAAAACGGGCTGTTGTTTGCCCACTGCACTAAGTAATGCATTGTTTGGGGCCCTTTGAGATGGATTCTGAGACATAACTATATGTAAATGCACTTTTTTTTAAACATTGATGTCGATTTAGTGCACTGTTATTTCACCTCTGGGGCCGAGATTAAGATCGTAGAAAGTCTGGCACAGAAGGAGGCCATTTGAGCTACTGTACTGGAGCTATCTACTTTGATCCCATTTCCCTGTACTCTTTTTAATATTTTTCTCCAAGTGTTTATCACTGGTGCAACGATCGACTTAGCCTCAGCAATTACTTGCGGTAATGTATTACATATACTAGCTCTTTGTATGAGAACATTCCTTCTAACCACTCCCCTTTTATACTCGTACTAATCCTGAGTTTATATCCTCTTGTGACCATTAGAAATAAACTTTTTTTTTCTCTACCTCTGACCCTTTCATAATTTCGATTTCCTCTCATTTCCCCCTCCCCCAAAACCACCAAACCACCTCCTGGTTCAGTGAATGTGGCGTTTTTTCTGATCCACCTCAGCTCTGCTGATCACCCTAGCGATCCTGATGGCTGCAGGGGTCATTGTTGCAGTGAGGAGGGGGCTGTCTTGGTGTTGAAATATGCTGGAGGTAGGGTGGAGGGAGCTTACTTTGCATATGGCTGTTCTGTACTTGCCTTGGAGTGAGTGATGTTGACAGATGTTGAAAGTGGGGTAAGGGGGACAGTATTCCGTTCCGCAACAGTTGAGCTCTGTCTTCTCCCCTCCCCTCCCCCCCACCCCAAAATTAAAATCTACTTGAAAGAACTCTGATGAAGGAAAGGAGGCAAGGAATTGAAGAGGTGGTTCTAAAAAGTCCTGCCATACGCTGAAAGAAAGACTTATCATTATATAACTCCTTTCACGATCTCAGCATGCCCCAAAGTGCTTTACAGCCGATGAAGCACTTTTGAAATGTGGTCACTGTTGTAATGTAGGAAACGCAGCAGCCAATTTTGCGCACAGCAAGCTCCCACAAACAGCAATGTGGTAATGATCAGATAATCTATTTTTAGGTGTTGGTTGAGGGATAAATGTTGGCCAGAGCACCAGGGAGAACCCCCCTGTTCTTCTTCGAAATAGTGCCATGGGATCTTTCACGTCCACCTGAAGGGGGAGACGGGGCCTCTGTTTCATGTCTCATCTGAAAGACGGCCAGCGTTCCTGCTCCTGGAAATGGCTGTTACGACACACATCAGGCTTGCCTCCGATGCTTCCCATGACCATATAGGCCGCCAGCACTATCTAGGTTTGCACATGAACCTATCCACGGGTTAGATACTAAGCACTGGCACTGTCTGAAGAGGGGATAAAAAACATATTCAGTGTTTGCCCACTCAATACGAGGCCTGGAGATTTGGAAAGGGCAGTTCTTAGTGCTATCACCTCATTCGTGTCTAAATCCTAAATCAGGACACCCAAGATCTGTTGGCATCAGCAACTCAAATTAATGGGCATGATGTGGAGATGCCGGTGATGGACTGGGGTGGACAAATGTAAGGAGTCTTACAACACCAGGTTATAGTCCAACAGCTTTATTTGAAATCACAAGCTTTCGGAGGCTTCCTCCTTCATCAGGTGAGTGACGTCACTCACCTGACAAAGGAGGAAAGCTCCGAAAGCTTGTGATTTCAAATAAAGCTGTTGGACTATAACCTGGTGTTGTAAGACTCCTTACAAATTAATGGGGACGTGGATTTAAACTTATTGTGTGCTTCCTGCCTCTCTGGGTATGTATCTAAGCAGTTCACGCAGACAAAAAGCTTGGGCACTCCTATTGTATAGTAATTGGTTCATGATTCTCTGTTCCTTCTCCCCTGCTTTTCCCCTTCCCACCATAAGCTAAATACATACACTCCAATCTGTGTAAAGGGAGTTCCCCATCCAGCCTACCCCTGCATTCCTTGGCAGTGTCTGGATATCACTGAAGCTGAGGTTCACCTTGTACCATGTAACAAGTTTTGCGACCCCCGAACCCTGGCAGTGTAACCCATCGAGCCCTGAACTAAAACCACCCACATAAAACAGGCAAGGTAGTTCCTCCTTCTTTCTTTCCCATTCACTGGATTTGAGCTTTGAGGTCTGGAAGTTTGTTAAAGGCCATTTCTAGTGCTGTTGCCTCACTGGTGGATATATGCAAATCAGAACGCCAAGATCTGCGATTGAGTCCAAAACCAGGGGTCATAAATATAAGATAGTCACCAATAAATCCAATAAGGAATTCAGGAGAAACTTCTTTACCCAGAGAGTGGTTAGAATGTGGAACTCGCTACCACAAGGAGTAGTTGACGCAAATAGCATAGATGCATTTAAGGGAAGCTAGATAAGTACATGAGAGAGAGAAAGGAATGGAAGATACCCTGATGGGATTAGATGGAGAGGTGGGAGGAGGCTCGTGTGGAGCATAAACACCAGCACAGACTAGTTGGGCCGAACGGCCTGTTTCTCTGCTGTAAATTCTCCGTATAATCTGTTATTAATTTGCAGAAGATGCTCACAATAAGAACATTGAGTTTTATGTGGCCCCTGAGGCTCAGTGATACACACCGATGCAGCCA
Source organism: Heptranchias perlo (assembly GCF_035084215.1). NCBI lineage: Eukaryota > Metazoa > Chordata > Chondrichthyes > Hexanchiformes > Hexanchidae > Heptranchias > Heptranchias perlo. The sequence continues at coordinate 32,452,137 of NC_090353.1, forward strand.
ATGACGATTATTTAAAATGACCACTCCTGCTATAGAGGAACATATTTTGAAACTGGGATCCGCAGACTTTGGGGGAGTCTGTAAGGGTATCCCAAGGTCTATCAATCTGAGACTGGCCATACTACTAACCAGTGTTGAATACTATAAGGCTTCTGCACTTAACGATAGCATTATTTGTGGTGTTGCTTTCTGCAATGATAGTGTGGTTTTTGTTTTGGTGGCTGATGCTGTCATTCAGCAATTAGGAGTGTCAATATTTACAAGGGTTGCTGCACATTAATTATTGATCGCTGTGGGGCTGCATCAAGAGACTTATTTGATCAAATGCCGATGTGCTTTTAAATCGTGTTGAAGTCATTTAATCCATTGTTGACGAATTTCAGCTTTTCCGGTTACTCTAGCCCATTGTTCACTGCAGGGACCTGTTCTTTCCTTCCCCCTCTTGTCGTCTTCTCTTCCCCCCCCCCCAACCCCACAAAATCAGAAGCATCAAAAGAATCAATAAATCCATTAGATGTGAGGCCTACAATTGATGGCTCACTGGTGTGACCAGGATCTTGACCACACACTGAATCCCGCTGAATGAAGCCATCATGCGCAGCAAGATGGGGTATTCAGCAGACAGGCCTCGGAGGGTTTAATACAATTCCATTTTAATCTTGCTCCTGAGATAATGTGATGGTTTTCTATTTGTAAGAAAAAAGCTAGGGGTTTGAAATAGCTATTAGTAATGGCCATGCTAAGTTTGTATGAAATTCATCTTTAACAAAATTGTTAGCAGTTTTAAAATGGGTGCCTTTGTTTAAATGAACATCGTAAACACATCAGTAACCAGTGTCGCACAGTCGGATTTCAATCCACTGGGTGTTTTTAATATCTGGTTAGGGCATGACATTTCTCTTCTCACTGTCTTTTTAAATGTTAGTGACTTGTAAATGTTTTTGTCTGCTCTGTAATTCTTGGGGCTGCCATCTGTTCCCAAATCTGAAACCGGACCAAGGGAGAGCAGTGGGTGGGATCGCAGTTCATTGTTCTGACATTTGCTTTTCTGCTTGATAATTGGAAACATGATTTAGAAAGTGAGTTTCCTTTTCTGCATTGTGTCTTGAGCATCCCAAAGCAGGCCAGGGACAATTAATTACTTAAAAGTGCCATCACCTGCTGTGTGGGTGAATGTGGCAACCATCTTGCACGAGCGGCAGTGAGATAAATAATCAGTTAATTAATTATTTTTTGGGTGGTTATGGTTGAGGGTGGCTTGTTTGGTGGGACACCGGGAAAACTCCCTTCTCCTCAGAGTGCGATGTGATCTTTTAACATCCATTTGAGCCAGCGAAACGTTTGGTTCAGCTGACAGATGAGAGCCCTTAACACAACAGCACACCCCTCAGTGCTGCAAGTGCCAGCCTGGATTATGTCCTGAAGGGAGCTTGAAGCTACCACATTCTGACAACCGACTGAGCCAAGCTGGCACATGGGTTAATTAACACTTTCACATCTTGGGGAACAGGAGTGACGGAGGAGGGATGTATATCCAGTAGAAATTTTAATGTGACCCTAAATCTTGTGCTGTGAAGTACTTTGAGTTGTTCAGTGTGATCAGGCACTGTTTTATATATTAAAAAATACCACCACAATAATTCAGGAACCAATAATCTGCATTTGTACCATTGTTTTACCAGGGATTGTTTGAGACTGGGACACTTTTTAATACTTCTGAGTCTGTTTGAACAGTATTCCTGGAATGGTATTGGTTGCATAACAGCTTATATTATAACAATAAGAGGAGGGGCTTTCATTTATGCTGCACCTTATTGTGTCCTCGGGATGTCCCAAAGTGCCCCACGATCAATGTGTGACTTGATGTGTACTCGCTGAATTTTTTTTGTACCCCCCATCGGTGAAGCCAGTTTGAACACAGCAAATGAGATGAGTGACCAATTACAGTTTGAGGGAAGGATGTTGGCCAGGACAGCAGGAGAATTCTTTTTTGAACTTTCCATCCAGGGATGGAATCTTTTACGAGAGGCTTGGTTTAATGTTTCAACAGAAAGACAGCATCTCCGACAATGCAGCACTCCAGTTACTGTGCTGATGTGTCAGCCTAAATAATGCCTGAACCCACAGCCGCCTGACCGAGGTGAGAGTGCTACCAACTGAGTGGAGGGAATGCTGAAGTACCACCGGCATTGAAGAAAATGGTCGATGTAGCATTGCTCGCCTCCAGCTGCACACTGCTTCACCCCCCCCTCCCCGGCTTCTGTATCCTACCTGTAGGACAACACCAAATACAGTAGGCTTGCTGTTGGGTTAGTCACTAGGCACAGAAACAGGCCATTCGGCCCAAAAGTTTTATGCTGGTGTTTATATGCTCCACACGAGCCTCCGATCGCTCCACTTCAAGTAACACTATCTGCACCTCCTTCTATTCCTTTTTCCCTCGTGTACTTATCTAGCTTCCCCTTAAAGAGATCTGTGCTATTCACCTCGACTACTCCATGTGGTAGCAAATTCCACATTCTAGCCATTCTCTGAATAAAGAAGTTTCTCCTGAATTCTTTATTGGATTTATAGAGTTATACGGCACAGATAGAGGCCCTTCGGCCCATCGTGTCCGCCGGCGCGGACACGATGGGCCGAAGGGCCTCTATCCGTGCCGTATAACTCTATGACTCTATATTTAGGGATGCACATGGAGTAACTATTGCAAGTAAATGACATTGCATCCTTGATGTCGTTCAGGCTGGTTTTCGTAACTTGCATCCCTGGGATGGCAGGAAATATACCAGAGATTTTTTTTTTCAAAAGTCCGCTTTGAATCATGCGCCAGTGTGACCTGCACGCTAGTTCTGTCCTTTTGATGTGTCACCGTACCAATTGGAATTAGTGTGTTTTGTGTTTTTTAATATTGGCGTCTTTAACACTGGGTTAGAATCTCTTCAAACGGGGGACGTTTTGATCCTTAGCTCGTGTGGAGACCTAATGCAGAAAAAAGATTCCTGCTGATGGGTGGCTAGATGTACAGGAGGTTTGATGGAGCTAGTTCTCCAGGTATAATTTGTGTAGCATCGGTGCTGCTTATTTTGCAAAGAGAAGTTGGGGTGGGGGTTGTAAGGTTAGGAGAAGTGACAAAGTTTGATCAAAGAACTGCATTTTCAGAAGGCTTTTGAAAGGTGAGGAGGGACATCGGCAGGTGGAAGAGTTTAGGGAGGGAGTTCCAGTTGACTGGAGTCAAGGTGGCTGAAGTGGAAGAATGAGGAATGCGCCAGAGTCCTGAAGATTGGAGTCTGTAGCAGCGCTTTGTAAGACTGGAGAAGGTTGTAGCAGTAGGGTGAGATGAGGCCACAGAGTTATTTGTGGATGAAGATTTCAAATTGAGTGTGTTGGGATTGGAGAGCCAAAGTAGGTCATCAAGGATGGGGCTGATGGACAAGCAGGGGAGGATGTGCATAGACCAATCTTTTGATATCATGGGAGTCTGTGGAGGATGAAAGTCAGGAGGCTGCCAAGGAGGATGTGGGGAAAGTATGAGCTGTATCTCAGTACCCGAATCGCTGCAGTTTTCCATTAAGCATTTGGTAATGTTGAACAGCCATTTCCCAGAATGTGGAGGGCTGGTTTAATGCTTCTACCTAGTGTCTTATGTCATTGAAATGTCCAAAGAGCTCTTGGGCTGCAGTGACTGTGTGTAACCAAAAGTGGCAGCCCATGAATGGTAACATTCATGTCACAAAGAGCAAGAGTGATTTTTGGGGGTGGCGGTGGGGAGGGGGACGGTTAGTTGAGACCATTACACTGGGGAGAGCGCCCCATTCCTCTTTAAACCGTGCCAATCAGGTAAGACCTCTTGCAAGATTTCATCCAGAGGGCAGCACCTCCAGTAGTGTTGCACTCCCTCAGTAATGCACTGAAGCCTAGGTTATGAGCTCAAGTCGTGTGGTGTGGCTTGAACTTTCAACTTTGACCCAGAGCTAGAGGGGTGAGCGCTGCCAACTTTAGGATTGTTTGTTATCTTTTGGAGGTGATGTCATGTTTTCCTCTTCCATGCCCCACCCCCAACAAATAAAATTGACTGATTATTGCAGCAAGATTTGAAAGAGTCTTGGGTGGGTCCTGCTATGTCAGTGTGTATTGCATTATTGATGAATGGCTTTGCTTCACAGTTAAACTGGCTCTACACACCCAGCTCACAATCCCATTGCTGTAAAACTGCCCCTTTTTAGTTCATGTGCAGGTTTACGGCTGCTGTCTGTTACTCAGCTGGCAGCAGTACTGTTCCCAGTAGCTGGGGAAGGTCCATACAGGCTGGAGATTATTAAACCACCTTGCTGGACCTTGTGTGGCTTGGCCTTTAAAAAATAAAAAAAAACATGGCTGCCTCCAGCAACGCCCTATGTGCTGCCTTTGGAGGTGGAGCTAAAGTTGTGAGTCAGAACCAACTCTTGTGCGGCCGCCTCTCTTACCTTCTAGTTTGCTGCCAATGAGCGGTGCTGCCCTCCGAACTAGCAATCCAAATTCCACTCTGTGTTTCCAGTTAGTGTGGAAGTGCCTGCAGTGTTCCAGCAACTAACTGCGACTACAGTTCAGTCATTAATACTTCTGTTAGTATTTTAACATTTGTTACTTGATGTCGTCTAATCCCTACAGCTTGATTTAACTTGTGTTTTGCTCTTTTTAACCTTGTTTGTTTGTTGGCGTGGGGCGGAGTGTCCTGTATTATGGCCCTTCACCCAAGGGGTTCCCAATAAAGATACCGTCTTAAACCCAAGCATTCATTTCAGACCGAGCGCCTTCATGTAGTCTCCTTAGGTTCCCGAGTGGCAGCTTGTCTCAGTTTGTAGCGCACTTGCCTCCTGAGTTGTGGCTTCCAGCCCCACTCCAGGACTTGAGCATGCAATATAGGCTGGTACTCCTGCACAGTGTACTGCATGGTGTGAGGCACCAGATGGGTCATTGACATAATGAAGGGCTACGCTGTTGTAATAAGGATCTTGATCGTTGCAGATGCTGACTGGCCTGTGTATTTCCAGCATTTTCTGTTTTTATTTCACCAAAAACAGGATTGTCCACCCATCAAAAATGAGATGTTACTGTGTGCAAATTGGGTGCCTCACCGCACCTTATCTCTAACCTCCAGTCCTACCATTGGTGGCTGTGCCTTCAGCCACCTAAGCTCCAGGCTCTGAAATTCCCTCTGTAAACTTGCCACCTCTTTTCCCCCTTTTGAGACCCTCCTCAAAAACCCACCTCTTCGACCAAACCTTTGGTCGCCTCTCATGATATTTCAATGGCTCTGCATTCATTTTGTCTGATGGACGCCTCTGTGAAGCACCTTGGGATCTTTCTGTACGTTGAAGGGTTTATAGAGGTTGTTTGTGCAATATTTCTAAATGCTGACAAATTTGCCTTTTCTTGTATTTTCATCATAGATCACTATAATATTCAAGAGTTACCATGGCTGCACAGAACAGAAGGTCTATCAAGCAACCACAGATGACCTCCCATTGGCGTTTGTGGATGGAACAAAAAGTGGCAGCGAAAGGGACGGGGAGAGCAGCTTGAGAATATTCGAGAAGCCGGGCAGCAGCCAAGTGGAGATCCAAGCCCGCTACATTGGCACGACCATCATCGTGCGCCAGGTGGGCAAGTACCTGACCTTTGCCATCAGGGTCCCGGAGGAGACTTTGAACTACGCGGACGAGAGCGTGTGCCTGCAGCTCTGCGTCCACGGCTGCCCCCGGAGCGAGCTCATCAAGGAGCACACCCTCTCCAGGCGCCTGTCCAACCCCCGCCTCCAGGGGCCCCGGCAGACGTACACGGTGGAGAGCGCCACGGCCAAGTGCCGAGAGATCCTCCAAGTGGAGGACGTCTACTTCCACTCCTGCGTCTTCGATCTCCTGACGACGGGGGACCCGGCGTTCTCCATGGCCGCCTACGGGGCCTTGGAGGACCTGAAAGCACTGCACCTCAACGTTCTCAAATTGCACACCTCTCCCAGGACTGACCCGGGGGAAAATGGAGCTCTGGCCCGTCACCCCATATTCCCCATTTACTTGGCATGTCTCGTCTTAGTCATAATCCTCATGTAGTGAATGTGTATACCCTCAGATTGCAAATTGTCTATATAATAATATATTGAGAAGTGTACATATGTGTAAAGTGCCTGTACATATAGTTGTATCGTATGAATTATTGTATGTTGAGAGCCTTTCTGTTAGTAACTAGTTTTTTTGTGTACTCCATGTTTTTAAAAACCCTTCATTTGGGGATGTGGTCAGAAGGGCATCTAACCTTTGCCTATTAAAAATGTCTCCTGCTAAAGACTTAAAAGGACTGTCCTGTGGTTAATTTGTACGACCATAAGTGTTGGATTCACCATTTTACAACTTAATTCCGTTGACAATATTCTCTTCCCCTCTTTTCCCCCCTCCCCCCCCAACCTTTTACAGGCTCCTTTCTCCACCCCCACACCCCTTTCAATATCTACAGCTATTACGAGCCCCACGTCTGTAACCAAAGCCTGCAGAGATCAAACCTCTACAAGAAAGAACCTACATTTATAATAATGTCTTTATGTCCTCTGGACGTCCCAAAGTGCTTCACGGCCACCGAAGAGCCAGTTTATTGCGTGTTGGGGTAAAAATAAAATACTGGGTTTAAAGTCCAATGTTTTACAAATAACACTCTAGGTTTGTCACTACAACACGTGTAGTGCAACCTCCATAATTTATTTACAACCATTAATTGTTTAAAGAATCTAAATCTGGAACAAATCAATACCAATTGTATTTTGAAGAAGAAAATCGCCTCTAATTTTACCCTTGGGTTTTTCTCCCTCCTTCCCTGTAGGTATTGACTCCTGCTGGGTTACTTTGAGCATCAAGTGCTATTTCTGCATGTGGGTTCCTGGGCAGAGTGTTGGGCTAAGATCACCACAGCTGAGCCTGATGTTTGAGTGTGTATATATACATGGTACTTCCTGCAGAGGTCACAGGTAGTGAACCACGGAATGTGAAAAAGCCATTCAACCCATTGCACTGTTCTGTAACATACATTTTCTGTCCCAAAAGTACTCCAGATAATGCTGACTGAAGCTAATTATAAACGTTCAGTACTCTGCCTGCCCAAAATCACTGTACTATCCACAAGATGCACTGCAGCATCTTGCCAAGGCTTCTTCGACAGCACGTTCCCCTCCAAGTCACACACCATCCCGACTTGGAAATATATCGCCGTTCCTTCATCGTCGCTGGGTCAAAATCCTGGAACTCCCTTCCTAACAGCACTGTGGGGAGAACCTTCACCACACGGACTGCAGCGGTTCAAGAGGGCCCACTACCATCTTCTCACGCCACTGGGGATGGGCAATAAATGCTGGCCCAGCTGGCAAGGCCCGTAATCCCAAGAAAGAATAAAATAGAACTTGACTGAGACGATGGCTGACGGCACAGGCCGAGCATCATTGGACGACCCTCTTTTCCCAAACAGCTGCTGTGCCTCCACTTTCCTGCTGGTGGTGCTGCTGAGCCACCAGGGGTTGCTGCTCAACGGTAACACCACCTGCAGGTAGATACTGGTACTGCAGTATAGAAGTATTAAATTGAACAAGTCTGGACCAGATAATCAAAACTAGAAGGCCATTGATTGCTCTGGTACTGCTTCACTTGTCCAACACAGCATCCAAAAGCCATTTGAATGACCTAATGTGTATTTGCACTTTGGCACATTCCATGCTTGGAATGTGCCAAGGGATGGGATGGGCAATAAATGCCGGCCTCGCCAGTGACGCCTGCATCCCATGAACGAATTTTTTTAAAAAGCATCGTATTTTGAGTAAATTTAATTTATAGGCATAAATAGTTTTTACCATGTATCAAATGTGAAACTATTGGTCTGTGTTGGTTGACCAATACAGGCCAATAGTTTGTGGTGACAAGAGATGGCAGAGTCAGCAGTATATCTACTAGACCTGTGTTAGAGCAGCAGCATTTATGTGCTCGCCCATCTCTTCCGCATGCCCCCTTTACAAGTAGACAACTCTGCCTTCTGCATCCACTCTTTTACTTGTCATGTTGAGATGGCAGCTGTCAGAGTTGACAATTTGAAACACCTTTAATCGCTTCACCATTGGCCTTTGTTGTCTAGGCCCTAAGCTCTGGAATTCCCTCCTTAAACCTCTCCACCTTTCCTCCTCCTTTAAGACATTCCTTAAAACTTATCTCTCTGACCAAACTTTTGGTCACTTGCCCTAATATCTGCTTATGTACCCCGGTGTCAAAATTCTGTTTGATAATCGCTCTTGTGAAGTGCCTTGAGATGTTTTACTAGGTTAAAGGGGCCATATATGTGCAAGTTGTTAATGCCAGTGTCTGCACCAGGTCGGGCATAGCCTGGGTAGGTTGCACCTAAAAGCTCCTTCTGATCGACAACATCCGTTGAGTAACTATAAACTTGGAGAAACAGCCTTGGACTACACTAGGGAGGTTCCTAGTTTATAACGCCAGTAGTTTGTTGTTGTGCGATGTCCCGTGACAGACTTGCTGCCCGTGGGGCTTTACTCGGGTCTCAGGGTCAGGTTGCGGTCACTGAATTGAGGGAGTGCAGCATCTGTGTTCTCGATGTTGGGGCCCGAGCAGTTCAAAAAAGAAAGAACTTGTATTTATACAGCACCTTTGACAAACTCAGGATGTCCCAAAGCGCCTTACAGCCAGTGAAGTACTTTTGAAGTGTAATCACTGTTGTAATGTAGGAAACGCATTTGCACACAGCAAGATCCCACAAACAGCAATGTGACAAATTCCAGAAAATCTGTGATGTTGGTTGATGGATAAATGTTGGTCAGGACACCAGGGAGAACTCCTCTGCTTTTCGAAATAATGCCGTGGACTCCTTTATGTCTAACTGAGAGGGTAGGCGGGGCCTCGGTTTAAAAATCATCCGAAAGACGACACCTCCGACACTCCAGCACTCCCTCGGTACTGCACTGGGAGCGTCAGCCTAGATTTTGTGCTCAAGCCTCTGGGGTGGGGCTCTGAACCCATGACCTTCTGACGCAGAGGTGAGGGTGCTACCCGCTGAGCCACAGCTGATCGAGCAGAAAGTGGGGAGGGAGGCCAGTGTGGAAAACAAGAGATACCCCAACTGGTGCTACACTTCCGCCCTTGCAACAAATCACACGCCCTTCTAATTTACACTGAATTCATAGTTTATTCATTGCACACGTGCCCTGCGGTTGCCAACTGGGTTGAGGGTGACCGAACTCGTTTCATTGAGGCCCCTTGTGGTTGAGAGCTGTAAGCAATACATTTTCCAGTGGTGCATTTTGAAGAACATCTGGACTGTCAACCCCATCAAGTAGTACTTCCTCTGTTGCTGTGTTTGAATGATTTGTATGTGAACAGTGGGAATACCCAACGATCCCTTTGCAGGAAATGGCTCAGAGTTGAACTGAGCCTCACTTGCTGAATCAACGTCTGGAGATCCCATTAGTAACTTGCGTGCTTCAATAATTCTCCCCCTTATCATTTTAACCACAGTTTAAGTCTGATTTCCCCCTTGCGGCTGTCGGGCTCAGTAACTGCTGTGAGCAGCAGTCACCGGTTCTGTTAAAAAAAAAAGAAACATTAATATTAATTCTGAAATACCTTTTGGGGTTGGTAGCAGAACAGTATCTCCTTAGAGTGATGTGGAACTGGTTGGCCCAAGTTAATCGAGCTTTGCTCTTTGTCCAGGTAAAGTGTCCCAATCAAATGTCGATAGGACAGTTGCCTCTTTGCCAAAATCCTTTTAAAATTAATGATTAAAATGTTTTTGTCCCGGGAGAAGGGGGGTGCAGTTGGATTGAAGGTTTTTGGAAGCTTGCTTTGTACGCACTGCAGCTATACTGCAGCTGGTGCAGAATCAAAAGTGCTGCAAGACTGATCTCGAGAGTCTCTCAGCACTCAGTAGAATCTGAGCTGACTTGAGAGCCTGAGACGGAGTAAAATGGTTTGAATTTCCCAGACTGGGCTGGGAAGAGTTTAAAGTTGAAAGACACTTCAAATCCAGTTTGATTTTGGACGGTGCAGGCTGTCATTGTACCCAGTTAAAATGAAAGAAAGAGTTGCATTTATATCGACTTTTCACAATCTCAGGACGTCCCAAAGCGCTTTACAGCCAATGAAGAGCTTTTTTTGATGTATTTTTGTTGTAATATAGGAAACTCAGCAGCCAATTTGCGCACAGCAAGGTCCCACAAATAGCAATGAGATAATGACCAGATAATCTGTTTTAATGGTGTTGGTTGAGGGATAAATATTGGCCCAGGACACCAGGGGAACTCCCCTGCTCTTCTTTGAAATAGCACCATGGGATCGTTTGAGAGGACAGACGGGGCCTCGATATAACGTCTCATCCGAAAGATGGCACTTCCGATGGTCCAGCACTCCCTCAGTACCACACTAGGAGTATCAGCTTAGATTTTGTGCTCACATCTCTGGAATGGGACTTGACCCCATGACCTTGTGACTCAGAGGCAAGAGTTCTAACCACTAAACCACGGCTGAGACAAAGCGAGTTTATCCAAAATGAGTAGGACTTAATTTAGTTACATTGATCCCATTACAGAGCCCTTTGCTGCCACTAATGATAAGCTTCCCTCTTGAGTTACACCGGGGGGGTGTCCAAACTTTTTTACTTTGTGGGTCACTTTTTAACATATCTTGGGAGCTCCACAGGCCCCATTGTAATCGATTGTACCACAAACACTGACCTACACCACTGCTAAATTAAAAAGTAATTTTGTGAGGTTAAATTCACTTAAAATCACTCCTTTCCCCCGCAGACCTAGCCTGTGTTACAGGCCAATTTAGACTTTTTCCGCCAATGAGGGAACAGGGCTAAGAACAAACCTACCCTAAACCGTCAGGCTGAAGAAATTCAAATGGGCAGAGCAGAGAAAGAAATATAAATGTAAATAGAAACACCGAGGCTTCATTGTCTGATGGGTAGAAGTCACAGTCCACCCGCTGTGGTTTGGATCAGTGCAAAGGTGAAACTGGCCTCCTGCACAGCCCCAATTTTCATCACTCCACCATTGGCGGCCTTGACTGGCTGCCTAGGCCCAAAGCTCTGTAATTCCCTCCCTAAACCTCTCTGCCTCTCTACCTCTCTCCTCTTTTAAGACCCTCCTCAAAAACCTACCACTTTGACTAAGTCATGAGTCATGAGTTCAAATCCCCACCATGGCAAATTGTGACATTGAATTCATTAAATCTGGGAATCTGTGGGCTGACGCCAGAAACAAATGAGTCGGGAAAGCTGCCGGATTGTGGTAAAAACCCAACTGGTCCACTAACGTCCTTCAGAGAAGGGAGCTGGCGCCCCTACCCGGTCTGGCCTACCACGTTGTTGAGTCTTAATGCCCTCCAAAGCGGCCTAACAAGCCACCGAGATTGTAGAAACAATCTCTGAAAACTCACTCTCAAGGATGGGCAATAAATGCGGCCTTGCCAACTTCGCTCACACCCCGAGAACAAATATATATAAAAAAAACAAGGCTCCTGACCCTAACCTTTCATCCCTCCCGCCTGGGATTGAGTCCAACCCTGGCCTCAGAGCTGGAAAGGCAGTGATCTAACCCACTCTCGACATGAGTATTCCCGAACTGTGTGTTCGTGCCGTTTAGCATTAGAGGTGCCTTGATTTATTAGAGGGCTCAAACCTGGCTACGCTGATCACCTGACCTGGAGAGAGGGAGAAGGGATTTAAACTAAAAGGCAGGAGAATAAATACAAACTAATTGCTCCATACAATCTGAAGGGAGAAGGTGAGAAATTATAAAGAGAGAAAGCTTGTCAGAAATTGCCACGTTACAGTTCCTCCATAGCACACCAGGATTGATAACCCTGTCAGCGCGCAGTCTGATAACTGTTTCAGAATTACCCTTGTAACCTTGTCCTTATAATCCCTCCCTAACAATCATTGTTGAAGCCTAGTTATTATGACAGGCTATCAGAGTGTGTAGCCTTGTGACACTCCTGATAAGTCAGAGCTGCCAAGTGTCACTGGTTAGAAGTGACAATCACCCATTTTGATTTAAAAACGGTACCTGGTTTAATGTGTCTGTCACTTTTCTTAAAAATGAACACTGACGCCAATCCATTTTTCACTTTACCTCCACACTCCAGCTGCAACCGTTGGATACCGATCAGGAGCAAGAAACTTGCTTTGGTTTTTTTTTTGTCATCAGTAGCCCGGGGGCACTGAGACTGAGGGAGTGCTCCGTCAAAAAGAAAGAAAGACTTACATTTATACAACCTCAGAATGTCTCAAAGTGATTCACAGCCAATGAAGAGACAGTTGTAGTGTAGGAAATGCAGCAGCCAAATTGCACACTGCAAGGTCCCACAAACAGCAATGACCAGACGATCTGTTTTAGGCGTTGGGTGAGGAATTGGCCAGGACACCAGGGAGAACTCCCCTGCTCTGCTTCAAAATCGTGCCATGGGATCTTTTATGTCCACCTGAAAGGGGCAGATGGGGCCTCAGTTTAACGTCTCATCCAAAAGACGGCACCTGCTGACAGTGCAGCACTCCCTCAGCACGGCACTGGAGTGTCAGCCTAGATTATGTGCTCAAGTCTCTGGAGTGGGGCTTGAACCCACAACCTTCTGACATCAAGGACAAGAGTGCTACCCACTGAGCTACAGTTGCCACTTTGCTCCATTAATGGAGGAGCTGCCTTTACAACGAGACTTAAACCAAGGCCCCGTCTACCTGTTCAGGTGGATATAAAAGATCCCATGGTACTCGTCAAAGAAGAGGGGGGTTCTCCCCAGTGTCCTGGCCATTATTTATCCCTCAATTAACACTTTTGGGGAAAAAAACACACTTTAACCGGTCATTTATCTCATTGCTGTTTTGGGGATCTTGTGCATAATTGGGTGTCATGTTTGCCTACAAAAAAAAACAATGACTACACTTCAAAAGTACTTCATTGGCTGTAAAGTGCTTTGGACACTCAGAGGATGGGAAAAGTGATATATAAATGCAAGCTCTTTCTTTCTTTTGCCCCCATTAGCCACGGGGATCTGAGGCCTAATTGTCCTGCTCCAATTGCTGCCCCAGCTGAGGTCAGCAAACTCGGCACGATCCATGAGTCAAACCTGGGACTTTCCCAGCCAGTTTGGCTCAGTCAACTGAGCCATCAGAGGAGCAGCAGCCATGTTGTTAGGTGATCTCAGCAGATGAGAGTTGGGGGGGAGGGGAAACCCATCAGTGCTTAAGTACATCTGGGTTAAGGAAGGGTGGGGGATGACAGCCAAGATTTGCACTACTGATCCCGGTATTCAGCCGGCCTCTGTGACCGTCTAGACACCACTAAAGTGGAAAGTTGTAAAAGATGTGGTAAAACTCCTTGGGATGTTTCTTCGATTATCTGGACGCAAGTTGTTGTTGTTATTGTTGTCGTTGTTCTGGATGAACGAGGAAGACGACGACGACAGGTGTGAGTTTGACAACCTACCTGGGAACACTGGCCGCTGATGGGGGAAATAGAGGGAAATGTTGCATTTGACTGCAAGGACATCAGTCAACTCCCAGGCCACCAGGAGTAAATGATAAATGCAGTGGGTAACATTTAATCATCCATCTTTGGAAAGTGATTTTCTGTCTTGAAGAGTTAAGGCTGGTCATTAAATGTTGCGGAGGGAGGCAGGCCAGGAGCCAGCTTGATTTGAAAGCTCAGTTGAGGCCGGACGAAAGGAACCTCAGCAGTGGCGCTCCCGTTTGTAGATGGAGTTTAGGTGAGGTGAATCTTTTGTTTTTCCACAATAAGGGGCATTAAAGTGTTTGGTTATGACGAAAAGGCCAATTAGCGACACTGGATTACATCCATTATGTCAAAGCTAGAAAGAAATGGGGCTTAAGGTGGTTTTTATATTGGGCCCAGTACTGCCGGCTCCTGCCATTAAGGTCTTGCATGGCTGGTGACAGCATCAAAGGCGAACCTGCCAGACTTGGTAAGCAGAGCTGTTCACTGGTGGTGATACCGACTCTGCACCGCCTGCTCATGGGGAGCGGGCAGCACTACCAAAGCTAGCACAAAATAAAACAACTTTACAGTGCTGCTTAATCTGTTGGTGAGAGGGCGGGGAGGGGGAGGGGTGGAATTGTCGTCCTGTTCCCTCAGCAGCCCCTCCCAGGACCCACGGAGAGCTAGGTTCCAGATGCAGTCAGACACACAGATGGGCGCAACTTTTGGCCATCTCTATCTGGGTCAGTGGGGGGGAGCGTCTTTCGATTTGTTCTTGGGAGATGGGCAACCCAAGGCAGTGTTTATCTCCCATCCCAGGGTGCCTGGAGGGGCATTAAGAATCAGCTTTATATTCTGGGCTTGGGAGTCACTTGTAGGCCAGACCAGGTAGGGGTGCACAGATCCCTCCCCTGAAGGACTATAGCGAACCAGTTGGGTTTTTACCAAAGCTCTCTTGGTTATTTGTGATGTGTTGGGGCCATAGCGGAGATCGGCAAGGGCAGGATGCGGGCGGGAGAGATTTTGGGTGAATCGGAATGCGGGTCGGGTGGGGGTCCTCGGCCGGGAGAGGGTGGGTCGAGAAGTCTTCCTGTACTGATGGTTTGGATGAGGTTTCAGCAGTGGTGGAAGTGAGGAGGGGAGGAGGTGAGCACAGCGTTGGGAGTAAATTGTGTTAGTGATGGATCGGGTATGGGGTTTGAGGCCTAGGTCAGTTGAGCATTCCAGAGAGTGGGCCTTTGAGCAAGACTGTGGCCCTTGACACAAATCAGTAACACGGCAATTGTAATATTCCCGTGCATTTTTTTTGGATGGAGGGCAAGAAAAGGAACGCCGATCCTAACCCAGTCAACATTGCATAGCCAAGCAAGCCATCAAAGGAGGCCCAGAGGCACCTGGAACAGAAACCAACAGAGGGGCACAGGAGAAGGGGCTTGCACCATTTGAGAATCTCTGCTTTATTTATTTTATGTCAGTCCAATCACACAACCAAAAGTCATGATGGAGTTATGGAATACACAAACTTTACAAAAACTAGACACTAGTGTGAATGTGGCGTGCTCTCAGTTTGGGGCCCTTCATTGAGGGAGAGTGCTGAGATTCTTCCCCTCCCTCACATTCTCCCCCTCCCTCACTTTCTCCCCTCTACTAAGGCCCTTGGCAGTACAGGCAGCAAGCAGTGTGGGCCTCTTCTTTGAAGTCGATTCCCAAATTTTCAGAAACCGTATGGCACCCCTCCCCCCACAAAAAACAGGACAATAGGACGAAACCCGAGTGAGAGGAGGGGAGTATGTCACCCGTCACAAACCCCACAAGCAAACCTAGTGCTACTCCAAGATAAAAGACCCCAAACAGCCCTGTCTAACTCAACCCCAACTACTGGTGCCTGCCACCGACACAACAACCTGATCCTGCCTTATACAACTGAAATGCTTGTGACCATGGCAACAGATCCAAGCCAAGATCTCATCGAAACATATAAAATTCTAACAGGACTAGACAGACTAGATGCAGGGAGGATGTTCCCGATGGCCTGGGGAGTCCAGAACCAGGGGTCACAGTCTCAGGATACGGGGTCTGCCATTTAGAACCGAGATGAGGAGAAATTTCTTCACTCAGAGGGTGGTGAACCTGTGGAATTCTCTACCACAGAAGGCAGTGGAGGCCAAGTCATTAGATGTATTCAAGAAGGAGATAGATATATTTCTTAATGCTAAAGGGATCAAGGGATATGGGGAAAAAGCGGGAACAGGGTACTGAGTTAGACAATCAGCCATGATCATTTTGAATGGTGGAGCAGGCCCGAAGGGCCGAATGGCCTACTCTTGCTCCTATTTTCTATGTTTCTATGTAAGACTATTGCACTTACTACAGCCAACAACGTAAGGTGTGCAGAAACCTTAGGAAAGCCGGAGAAATGAGGAGCTAGAACATTGTAATAAATTGATAGCAAGGATGAAAATGAGTAGTTAAACTTTAGGCAGCAGACAAAGGCTGTGACGCTGATACGTGAAGATCCCTTGGTTAGTTGTGCCGAGTGTAGCAAAAGAATTAGGGAAAAGAGAGAGAAATTAAAAGCCCACAAAAGTGTTATCCAGAAACAGTAGGGCCCCAATACAAGCCTGAGAAGGAGGCTTTTCTACATCTGAATGAGGCTTTAAATCAGCATGAAACTGGGTTAAGTAGCAAACATCAGAGTTGAAATGAGAAAAATACAATGAATAGCCTAAGGCAGGAAAAGGAGAAGAGGGAAAATGTCTCTTTTCCACTATTAAAAGCTACAGGATTTCTTTTGTTTGCAGCGTACTGTCTCTTTAAATGTGTGTGTGACTGCGGCTTTGTGGAGCTTTGGTGCTCTGATTAGCGCTGCCCGTTTTCCGTCTGAACTGTTAACCCTTTGTGTAGGCCTTAGCTTAGTTAACATTAAGTTTGTTGCAAATATTTCAATCTTTGTTTTTGCTGCAAGAACTAATATTTCCTCAGTTATGTTCAGTTGATTTATGGGTGAACTACAAGGCAAGCCAAAAAAAGAGAAAAGAAGGTAACTTGTAACCTATTGAGTGTTTGAAAGCACGTTTTGTCTTAATTTTTTAATTAATTGTGTTATTCAATAATATGTTTACATATATGTCGCTTGATCGCTTTGCTGAACACCTCCACCCTGTCTGGGTCTCCTCTACATCGGGGAGACCAAACGCAGACTGGGTGATCGCTTTGCTGAACACCTCCGCCCTGTCTGCAGGCGTGACCCTGACCTGCCGGTCGCTTGCCATTTTAATTCCCCTTCCCACTCCTACCCTGACCTTTCTGTCCTCGGCCTCTTACACTGTTCCAATGAAGCTCAATGTAAGCTCGAGGAACAGCCCCTCATCTTTCATTTAGGCACTTTATAACCATCCGGACTCAACATTGATTTCAATAACTTCAGACCATAACCACTGCTCCCATTTTTCGGTCAGCTCGTGCTGGTAATGGTTCTGCTGCTGCCATTTACAGCTACTCCTGATCAAACGTTTGTTTCTTAACCCGTCCCATTACCACCCTCCTTGCCTTGCACCATCATCCCTTTTGTCATTTAATCACTCGTGCCCTCTACCCTATTCCCTTTTGTTCTTTCCTTCCCACCCCTCCCTCCCCCCTCTTTCCCTGGCTCTGCACTTGCTCAAAAACTCTTTTAACATCTTCCAGATCTGATGAAAGGTCTTCGACCTGAAACGTTAACTCTGTTTCTTTCTCCACAGACGCTGCCTGACCTGCTGAGCTTCTCCAGCAATTTCTGTTTTTATTTCAGATTTCCAGCATCCGCAGCATTTTGCTTTTGTTTACATGTGTGTGTTATTTTGGGATATTGGCTCCCTCCATTTTTGGGTCTAAACCAAAGTGGAGGAATTCATGCAAACTGATCTGAGTTTACAGACTGAGTGCCTAATCAAGTTATTAAATTATGAATACTGGTATTCTATAGATGACCACTAACAATAACAACAACTTGCATTTATATTGCGCCTCTCACGGAGTAAAACATCCCGAGGTGCTTCACAGGAGCAATTATCAAACAAAACTTGACGCCGAGCCACATAATTAGGATGGGTGACCAAAAGCTTGGTCAAAGAGGTAGGTTTTAAGGATGAGGGGAGAGGGGAGAGACGGAGAGAGAGGTTTAGGGGAGGGAATTCCAGAGCTTCGGGCCTAGGCGGCTGAAGGCACGGCCGCCAATGGTGGCGCGATGGAAATCGGGGATGCGCAAGAGGCCGGAATTGGAGGAGCGCGGAGACCTCGGAGGGTTGTCGGACTGGAGGAGGTTACAGAGGTAGGGAGGGGGAGGCCATGGAGGTGCTCGAAAACGAGGATGAGAATTTTAAAATCGAGGCCTAGCCGGAACGGGAGCCAACGTAGGTCACAGAAATATGAAGGGCAATCATCGTGATATTGTAATCAACCGCCTAATGGTTTCTGACCATTTCAACAGATTTGCATTTCCTAAGGTTTTGGAACCTCTCTACTTGTATAGTTATACATTTTAGCTGTTAGCAATTGGGAAAACTTTGTGCCTTCACCCACAGCTGTAGTTGGTTTCGTCCTCCTTCTTACAGATAGTTTCACAGAGCACTAGCAGTAATTAACCCTTTATTTCTATTCTTCTGAGTCATTCCGAATTCAAGATTAAAAATGTCAGCTCAACATGCAAACTTTTCACTCACTAAATTTTTCAAGTTGGAACGCTGAGTGTAAAGGAAGGGAGTTAATCAAAATTGGAGGGGGGGCGGGGAGCTGGTTGTAGGGCTGGAGGGGGTCACGGAGGTGGGGAGGGGCAAGGCCATGAGGGATTTAATACGATGGATGTAATTTTTATTGAATAAATTAAGTTTTTAGAAATGTCTCTAATAAGTTAATAGATATTATTAAATCCCTCTCTTAACCTTTCAGGAATAATCCACTAAGCAGAAATGAACCAAGAAGCTCTAAAGTCCATAGCTGGTCAGAATATCCCATTAATAAATAATCTGAAGGAGATGAAGCCAGTCATAGATCTGTGGACAATGCAGCGGGGAGTCTATATATCCAAGTTTGTCAACAACCTATAGATTACATAGCTAGCTAAAGATCTATAGAACCTAATTAGTCAATAATGTATAGGTACATGGCCAGCTAAAGATCCAAGCAGCTTCATCAAGCATCCGTTGAGCACAAAAAGTAGCAAAATCTCTAGAATGTGCAACTAGCCAAGAACAAAATACCTGAAATACCTAAACTACGTGTACACGATATTCTGTACATGCAGAAAAGTGCCTTGGGTTTTGTTTGATCCAATCAGGACCGGGTGTCCGCATTGTAGCCCTGTGTTTACCCTGCCAAGTTATTGTGAGGAATATATACTTTATTTGTATCACAGTCTTACAAAGTTCTCGATAAACGTTTTGATTAAAATAAGTTAAGGATAAAAATGACTGCGGCCGGTGAAAATGACAGATTGAGGAAACGCTCGCCTTCGGCTAATTTTTGAACCTTTTCCACTTGGGTGCATTGCATTCCGGGTAGAGGCCCAGAAGAGGAGATTTAAACACCCACAGCGGCAACTGGCTTTGCTTGAGGCTGCAGGGTCGGGCGTTGCCACCTTGGGAATTTTCGTCACATTTTGGCGTTTTCCACTCACAGGAGGCTGGGCGGGGACTGATCTCCTTCTGCCATTCTTGCTCGGAAAAGTGTTTGGCAGTTCTACCGACACAAAGTGTTTTCCGGCACTTTTGTATTTTCTCCATTTTGTTTTCCCCCCCCGGCTGTTCAAAGCGAGGCCTCTGCAAGAGGTGGAAAATGGTGTCATGTGAGTGACATTGTTGGGAGAATAAATGAATCAATAAAAGAGGAACCTTAAGTGCTGAGCAAGTGGTGAATAGCACTGGATCTAACAGGCATTGGTGTTAATTGGCATTCAGGTGCTGGTTTTGAGTGAGTATACCTGTGTACTGAGCCGTAGGGGTCTCAGTTTGACCTCTGATCTGTGCTCAGTTGGCTAATTTCAGCTGGGGTGACAGTAGGGTGACTACAATTGGACTCAGTGCCCTTGGGCTAGGTAGGAGAAAAGTAAGTCACTCCCAGTGACTCCCCCTACTAGAAGTGAATTTTGGTGGACTTAGCGGGAGGACGGGATCAGATGGTCAAATAACAACACTCAATGTCTAGGCGTACGCATGCAGAATGGTCACTTGGACAACGAACTCCGGTGGGACTGCACACAGAGTGTGAATCTTGAGGAGGAAAGGGGACTAAATTGGGGTGGAGGTGGGGGGAAGCAACAAAAGACTATTAATGTATTGGGGAAGTAAGGGGATCCAATCCCAAGACGACATGAGGTTCTTCAATCAAAATGCAAAAAAAAGATTTACAAAGATGATACCAGAACTGAGAGGTTATAATTATCATGAAAAACAGAACAGGCTGGGGCTCTTTTCTCTAGAGGGGGGACCTTATGGTGGTCTTTAAAATTATCAAGGGGTTCGATAGGGTAGACATAGAGAAGATGTTTTCCACTTGTGGGGGAGCTCAAAACTAGGGGTCATAAATATAATAGTCTCTAATAATTCCAATAAGGAATTCAGGAGAAACTTCTTTACTCAGAGAGTGGCTAGAATATGGAACTTATCTTGCTTTCCTGGTCCCTTGGGAACTTATAAAGGTCACTGCACTTCAGAGTTCAAAAGAATGGAGAAATCTCCACCATTGCTAACATATCAAAGGGATTGATTGGCTGATGCCCATCACATGTAAGACTGAGAGTATCGAGTGAGGCCACATTGTCCTCAATGGAGTTTGAAAGTGAGAAACGTGGGTGAAGAGGCAAGACTCACAGTGGAGACACCGACTAGGCTGGAAACGGTAGAAGAGAAAGTGAGGTACAACCGGAAACACTGATTAGGTGAGGTTGAATTTAGGTTTTAAAAGCCTAAAGGGGTGTAGGATGAAGGAAAAGACTGAGGGAGGTGAGGAATTCTACAGTTCTAAGGTTCTGGAGAAGATTGAGAGTGGAAGGCAAAGCAAACAGTCTCGATTTCAACACAATGAGGATACAGGGAGGAGGACAGTGTATTTGCAGATTAGAAAGAACAAGACGTGAAGTTTAGAGATGCATCAGCCATAGTAATATTGATGAACTAAAGTGACCAGAAAGACTGTGATGCAGAGAGAGAGAGAGAGACCGATTGGATTATAGAGGTGAGAGAGGGATTGGAGAGCAGAGGTGAGAGAGGGATTGGAGAGCAGAGGTGAGAGAGGGATTGGAGAGTACAGGTGAGAGAGGGATTGGAGAGTACAGGTGAGAGAGGGATTGGAGAGTACAGGTGAGAGAGGGATTGGAGAGTACAGGTGAGAGAGGGATTGGAGAGTACAGGTGAGAGAGGGATTGGAGAGTACAGGTGAGAGAGGGATTGGAGAGTACAGGTGAGAGAGGGATTGGAGAGCAAAGGTGAGAGAGGGATTGGAGAGCAGAGGTGAGAGAGGGATTGGAGAGTACAGGTGAGAGAGGGATTGGAGAGTACAGGTGAGAGAGGGATTGGAGAGTACAGGTGAGAGAGGGATTGGAGAGTACAGGTGAGAGAGGGATTTTAGAGTACAGGTCAGAGAGGGATTGGAGAGTACAGGTGAGAGAGGGATTGGAGAGTACAGGTGAGAGAGGGATTGGAGAGTACAGGTGAGAGAGGGATTGGAGAGCAAAGGTGAGAGAGGGATTGGAGAGCAGAGGTGAGAGAGGGATTGGAGAGTACAGGTGAGAGAGGGATTGGAGAGTACAGGTGAGAGAGGGATTGGAGAGTACAGGTGAGAGAGGGATTGGAGAGTACAGGTGAGAGAGGGATTTTAGAGTACAGGTCAGAGAGGGATTGGAGAGTACAGGTGAGAGAGGGATTGGAGAGAACAGGTGAGAGAGGGATTGGAGAGTACAGGTGAGAGAGGGATTGGAGAGTACAGGTGAGAGAGGGATTTTAGAGTACAGGTCAGAGAGGGATTGGAGAGTAAAGGTGAGAGAGGGATTGGAGAGTACAGGTGAGAGAGGGATTGGAGAGTACAGGTGAGAGAGGGATTTTAGAGTACAGGTCAGAGAGGGATTGGAGAGTACAGGTGAGAGAGGGATTGGAGAGAACAGGTGAGAGAGGGATTGGAGAGAACAGGTCAGAGAGGGATTGGAGTGTAGAGGTGAGAGAGGGATTGGAGTGGAGGTAGGAGAGCGACCGGAGAGTAGAGGTGAGAGACGGATTGGGCAGTAAAGGTGAGAGATTGATTTAAGAGTAGAGGTGAGAGAGGGATTGTCTGTCAGACTACAAAGTTTTGCTTGTATCCTATCCAAGAATGACATAGAGGCGTTAGAAGGGTCTCCCCAGATATAGAAGGTAGTGTTCAAGTCTCAGATGCACTTCAAACATTTAGAGAATTAAGAGCTGTTAAAATACAGCGATTAGAATATAATGGTTAGTAAATGAGACCTTATTAACTGTTTGTCGCTCCAGCAGACAGTCTGGAAGGAAAATCCTCTTCAGTTAAGGAAAAACTGCGACTAGGCAACTGTCACCCAATAAATTCAAAATAGGAAGAACAGAATCTCAATGACATCATAACAGGGTCACAATTCATTTGAATTCATAAGGGTTCAATGATGTAATTCTATAATCATCATAATTTAGATATTGAGAGTTTTTTAAACTAAAGATTTTTCTCAATGGCTGTGGGGGGGTCACAAAATTCATATATAAGAATTGTCTCTATTTTGCCTATGGCCATTGCTCCTCTGAATTGTCCTCTCTTGTTCTTCCTAAGTTCCGAAATACATCTCCCTACATCCTCCTCTCTGCAACCTCACAATGCTCAAATCATCATTGAAACGTATAAAATTCTTAGAGGGCTTGACAGGGTACATGATGAGAGGTTGTTTCCCCTGGCTGGAGAGCATAGAACTAGGGGGCACAGTCTCAGGATATGAGATTTAGGACTGAGGTGAGGAAACATTTCTTCACTCAGAGGGTTCTCTACCCCAGAGGGCTGCGGATGCTCAGCCATTGAGTATATTCAAAACTGAGATCGATAGATTTTTGGACACCAAGGGAATCAAGGGATTATGGGCAAAGGGCAGGAAAGTAGAGTTGAGGTAGAAGATCAGCCATGATCTTATTGAATGGCGGAGCAGGCTCGAGGGACCGTATGGCCTACTTCTACTCCTATTTCTTATGTTCTTATGAAATCAAGACTCATCGCACAGTCTCCTACCTCTAACTCGCTAGTTCCCAGAACCTCAATACCATATCCCTTCTTGCCTCCCTTTCCCTAACAATTTGCAGGCTTTTAAAGTCCAACCTTGGTGTGATTGATCACCATTTCTTGAATTACCTCCTACTCTTCTCTCCTACTCTTTGCAGCCTGGGTGGTGTCCTCGACTAGGAGCCTTGAACCTTCACCTGGATCTCACCACTTGAGAACCTGCTTCTTGTGATATCCCTTGTTATGGTGCAAGTGTGTGTCATTGTTTAGTTAAATAAGGATAATCATTCCAAGATGGTGTAAAAACAAGGAATGAGGAAAGGTCATCCAACCTCCTACTTCCAACAGATTACGTGCATGTCCAAGTTACAACAAAATCCCAAGAGAATTTATATACAAGTAGGGGAAAAAAGAGAAGTGGTTAAGATAATGGCTGAAATGCAAATACTTTTATAGTCCTGTGCCCCTTCCATACACTCACTGGCAATCCTGCATTCCCATTTCACACGGGCGTGATTTACAGCTGATGCCTGAACGCCAGGAAGGTGGTACATGATGGGCAGGGCCCTTCCGCAGGCCTCTGGAGTGGGTGAAAAGTGGGGACAGAGATCCATTGTTATGGACCTCCCTGCCATTTCCCACCACCGCGCATCCCACGATTGAAGCCACAGATTTGGACAGAGGACGGCATGTAGTCTAGGCTTCAATGTCAGCAACTGACGGGGAGTATTGCAGGCGAGCCAGATCCTGCCCCCACCTGGTGTTCACACACGTGCGTGTCAACAGGATCATAGAATCATAAAGCATAGAAGGAGGCCATTCGGCCCATCATGCCTACGCCGGCTCTTTGGAAGAGCTGTTGAATTCCTGCTCTTTCCCCAGAGCCCTGCAAATTTTTCCTCTTCAAGTATATATCCAATTCCCTTTTGAAAGTTACCATTGAATCTGCTTCCACCACCCTTTCAGGCAGTGCATTCCAGATCGTAAAAACTCACTGGGTAAAATAAAAATTCTCCTAATCTCCCATCTGGTTCTTTTGCCAATTATCTTAAATCTGTGTCCCCTAGTTACCAACCCTCCTGCCAGTGGAAGCAGTTTCTCCTTATTTATTCTATCAAAACCCCTCGGAGTTACTGGACAGTGGTCAAGGAGCGGGGAACCCAGGCCGATCCTCCCCCTCCCTAGCACAGGGGTGCAAAGGCCAGTCGTGGACTCAGCTGTTGCTAACTTAGCACAGACAGGGGGAATCAAAGCAAAGGGGACCTGGTTTGTGGGGTGCAGTCTCACACCAGGCAGTACCTTCACCCATCGGGAGGATATACTTGCCTTGGAGGCAGTACAACGAAGGTTCACTAGATTAATTCCTGGGATGAGAGGGTTGTCCTATGAAGAGAGGTTGAGTAGAATGGGCCTATAGTCTCTGGAATTTAGAAGAATGAGAGGTGATCTCATTGAAACATATAAGATTATGAGGGGGCTTGACAGGGTAGATGCTGAGAGATTGTTTCCCCTGGCTAGAGAGTCTGGAACTAGGGGGCATAGTCTCAGGATAGGGGTTGGCCATTCAAGACTGAGATGAGGAGGAATTTCTTTTCATAGAGGGTTGTGAATCTTTGGAATTCTCGACCCTAGAGGCTGAGATAGATAGATTTTTGGACTCTAGGGGAATCAAGGGATATGGGGATCGGGCGGGAAAGTGGAGTTGAGGTCAAAGATTAGCCATGATCTGACTGAATGGTGGAGCAGGCTCGAGGGGCCGTATGGCCTACTCCTGCTCCTATTTCTTATGCTCTTATGACTAATAATGGAATACCTGATGCACAGACAGTGATGTAGGATGGGGCAGTGACCTGTTGAATGACCTGATAGATTCAGCTACTCGTTAAAGGCGTCTACATTTTGTGCGGCTTGCACACATCAAAATACCGCAGACAGGTGGGTCGTTAATGACAACAGAAGGGGAAATCCCCAGAAGGAGGAATTTCAGATGTCAGTCATATCTTTTTCTTCTTCGCAAATTATTGAAACTAACTGTACGCGGTGCCTTTCACCAATCCGAGAGTGTTGCGGAGGCTCAGTATGCAAGAAGCTGATAATCACAATGGCGTAGAATCACTGCCATGGGTGATTCACAGAGGGGATAATTAGGCTATTATCTCACACAGTCGTAATGCAAAAATCACTGGGCGATTAAGAGCCTGGTAGAAATGAGCACCACATGGGGAGTTCTCCCCGGTGCCCTGGCCAATATTTATCCCTCAACCAACATCACTAAAAATAAAACCGATGATCTAGTCATTATCACATTGCTGTTCGTGGGCCTGGTCATGAAATATAACCAGTTTAGCACTTACCTCAATAGCTGCTGCCTCTACATTCTAAGGCACAAACAAGCAGCGGTTCATGAAGAAGGCCCACCACCATCTTCTCAAGGGCAACTAGGGATGGGCAATTTGCATTGATTTAAAGGGGCAAGTGTATTTACCAAGCGTTTGCTCACCGCGGAGGCATTCCCTCTTCAGAATAGAAACCTCAATGAGAATTAGGTGGAAGGGTTAAACCAAATTTATTAAACGCTCTACTGCAATAAAGACAGGAGTTATGCCGATCCAAGACTCCAGGGGCTATGCTGAGTTAGCTGATGATCTTTAATTGAGGGGGAGGGGCATTATAGTTGACCTTTGACCCTTAAGTTAGAGGGAGAGAGAGAGAGGGGAAAATAATCAGCCAGGGTTCCTGCTTGCTATTCAGTTACCCCTCCCCCGGCTAAAAAGAGCTCGCCAAACAATATGGGGTTTGACTGAGCCGTCCTCCAGAGTAAAATAACAACAACAAATTGCATTTATATAGCGCCTTTAATGCAGTAAAACATCCCAAGGTGCTTCACGGGAGTGTAATCAGACAAAAATGGACGCCGAGCCAAAGAAGGAAACATTAGGACAAGTGACCAAAAGCTTGGTCAAAGAGGTAGGTTTTGAGGATGTTCTTAAAGCAGGAGAGGTGGGGAGGCGGAGAGGTTAAGAGGGGGAATTCCAGAGCTTAGGGCCTAGACAGCTGAAGGCACGGCCGCCAATGGAGGGGCAAAGGAAGCGGGGGATGCAAAGGACGCCAGAGTTGATGGAAAATCAGAGACCTCGGAGGGTTGTAGGGCCAGAGGAAGTGACAGAGATAGGGAGGGGCGGAGCCATGGAGGAATTTGAACACGAGGATGAGAATTTTAAAATCGAGGTGTTGCTGGACCGGGAGCCAATGTAAGTCAGCGAGCACAGGGGCGATGGGTGAACGGGGCTGTGTTGCCTGATAACACTCACTAGGCCCACTTATGAAGAATGACCATTTTGGGTGAAGTGCCTGAGGGCTGTCTGCTCCTGTGGAACCATAACTCAACCTTCGGGAAAGGAAGGCGAGAAACTGGATGAAGGGTAATGAGGAAGAAAAGAACGTCCCCGTTAGTTGCACTTCTTTTGATCACCACACGAGGACACCCGTGAGCAAGTTTTCACTCAATTGCAGAAACTGCGATCAGTTGGCCTGTCTGGTAGGAGGCTAGATGGAGAAAAAAGTATGATGTGGAGATGCCGGTGATGGACTGGGGTTGACAATTGTAAACAATTTTACAACACCAAGTTATAGTCCAGCAATTTTATTTGAAATTCACAAGCTTTCGGAGGCTTCCTCCTTCCTCAGGTGAACGTGGAAATGAGGAAGGAGGAAGCCTCCGAAAGCTTGTGAATTTCAAATAAAATTGCTGGACTATAACTCGGTGTTGTAAAATTGAGAAAAAAGTAAACATAGTGCAGTCTACTGAATCTAGAAAATGCTTCACCAAGGAACTCAAGCTAAAACTGTACAATTAGCATTGGTGCTCATGGATTGAGTTTCCTTGTAAATTATTATCTCTTAAAAAAAGAACATTTCGGTAGCACCTGATGAATGTCTCTCAGAAATGTCTCAAAGCGCAATGAATTATTTGAGAGTATAGACTGTTGTTATGTAGACAAACATGGCAGCCATTTTTGCACGAAGCAAGAGCTCACAATGAGATGAATAACCGCTTAATCTGTTTCTGGTGGTGGTGTACAAGGGGAGAATGTTGGCCAGGACACCAGGAGAACTCCCTGCTCTTCTTCAAAATAGTGCCATGGGATCTTTTACGTCCACCTGAGAGGGCAGGTGGGGCCTCGGTTTAAGATCTCATCTGAAAGACGGCACCTCCGACACTGTGGGATTTTTGACATCCACCTGAACCAGCAGAAAGACCCTCAGTTTATCTCATCCACAACAATGCAGCAACCCTCAGGACTGCATTGGAGCGTGGAGTTAGATTGTCAGCTGTGGCTCAGTTGGTACCACTCTTGCCTCTGAGTTGGAAGGTCGTGGGTTCAAGGTCCCACACCAGAGACTTAAGCACATAATGCAGGCTGACACTCCAGTGCAGTACTGAGGGAGTGCCGCACTGTCGGAGGTGCCGTCTTTCAGATGAGATCTTAAACCGAGGCCCCACCTGCCCTCTCAGGTGGACGTAAAAGATCCCATGGCACTATTTTGAAGAAGAGCATGAGAGTTCTCCCTGGTGTCCTGGCCAATATTTATCCCCCAACAAACATCACTAAAACAGATGTCACATTGCTGTTTGTGGGATCTTGCTGTGCGCAAATTGGCAGCTGTGTTTCTTGTATAAATGCAAGTCTTTTTTTTCTTTTTGCCTGTTCACATCCTGGAGTGGGTCACACAGCCCTGTGTCTTATCACCTGAGCCAAGCCAACAAAGGGCTCCCATATAACGGTAACTATGTTTGTGATTTACGTTAACCGTGAAGGAATACTCACCATCTTAGAAAGTTGAATAACTACCTTGTGACCTCAATGGATTTGGTTCCTGTTGCATTGCTGGAAGCAAAATTCTCTCAGTAATGTGCAGCCTTGGTGGCCAGTTAGAAGCCATGGTGGAAGTGGTGAAAGTGGGCCAGTATGTCCTGGGACAGAGATCTCACTGTTCAATAACTTCCCTCTCCACAAGGAATCTCTCTCCTGCTCTTCCCACAAGAGACACTGAGCCCCCTCGGAGATCTGGGACCCTCCGGCACAGTAAACCCACCTCTACTCTGTCCCAACAGTTTCATGGAAGCGCAGAATCATACTGCACAGGAGGAAGCCATTCTGCCTGACAAGTGTGGCCTTTCCCCTTTCCTACCCCGTGCCCTCACTGAGGGGGATTGTCAATTCAGTGCCAATTAGTGCTGAATTGGGAACTCCCCACCACAAACTGGACTGAGACACCCAAAGCCATTTCACAAAGAAGCCTTGCAGCTCGAAAGACAGGGGATGGAGTTGAGCTCAGGTCCCAGAGGCTGAAAGACTGACCCACTGCACCAGCGAGTCTGCTAAATGCCCCTTTAAAATTAGTCTATTGCCTGGTTAAAAACTCATCGGGGAGAAGTTTGCAGAGAAACATTTTAAAACCCTAGAGATCCTGCCCCCCGCCTCCAGTCCTATAGTTCAAAGAAGACCCAATGACCGAACAAATTCGACTTTAAACACTGCACTAAGGATGGAGACATTGAACCTGTGGCTTGTGTGCTCAAGCCGAGCTGAACTGGTCTATGTGGAGGGAACTGAAAGCTGGGACAATTTTGCCCCTCGGCTTCTGACACTGGAGCGGTGATGGGCTAGTGTTGGAATTTCCTGCTTTATTTCTGGTGACAGTGTTTTTTAAATCAAATTATTTAAGGCACTGGGAAAGTATGGACTTGGCATGGTTGTAAAATTATCGCATCTCACCATGGCTATTGCAGAGAACAAGGCTTCGGTCCAACTAGGCCTCGGTTCGAGTCACAGGTATGGCTGCAGGAGTTGTATTCACCGAGGATGGACAGAATCACAGAATGAGATCCCCAAAATATCTGTACAAATCCTGGAAAATCCCACAATCCTCTGTATATTCCGGGAGTGGGAGTAGGCGGTCTTCGTGATGGAGAGGATATGTGGGGGGTCGGAAGCTCAGCTCAGAGTCAAATAGGAGGCCGAACAGCCTGGTTCAGCATGAGACAATGGCCAGGGAGGGGAATGGAATCGGTGGTGAGGGAACGAAGTTTGTGATGGGGGCAGATGATAATGGCTTCGGTCTTCCCAATGCTTAATTGGAGGACATTTCTCCTCATCCAAGACTTGATGTCGGACAAGCAGTGTGTCAACACAGGGGCAGTGGAGGGGTGGAGAGGGATGGCGGTGAGGTAGAGCTGGGTATCGTCGGCATACATGTGGAATCTGACATTATGTCTTTGGGTGATGTCGCCCAGGGTCAGCATGTAGATGAGAACTAGGAGGGGGCCAAGGATAGATCCATGGGGGACAGTACCAGAGGAGAGGGAACCATTTATGATAACAGCTAGCATGGGGGCCAAGAAGGGAAGTTGGGTGGTCAGCAGTTCAGTGGGAATAGGGTCAAGAGAGCAGGAGGTGGGTCTCATAACAAGATAAACTTGGAGCGGGCATAAGGGGAGATAGGAGAGAAACTAGAGAGAGATGTGAGTTCAGGTCTACGGCATGGGGGGAACCTTGGAGGAAGTTTGGCTCGGTGGGCTGGGGAAGGGAGAGAAGCGACAGAGGCGGCTGAACAGATGGTCTCAATCTTAGTGACAAAGAAGTCCATGAGTTCCTCGCACTTGTTGTTGGAGGTGAGGGTGGAGGGGGGTAGGGGAGAGTGGTTTAAGGAGACGGTTTGTAGTGGAGAAAAGAAGCCGGGGGTTATCTTTGCATTCCGGGATGGTTCTGGAGTAATGAGCAGTTTTGGCAGAGGAGAGCAGGGCCTGACAGTGCTTGATGTGGTCCAGCCAGATCTGGCAATGAATGGCTAAACCAGTTGTGCCTCATAAACATTCAAGTCTGTGCCCCGTAAGGGAGCGAAGATGGGGTCGTACGAAGGTGATGACCAGCACTGTAATAGGGGACATATCCCCAATCCTGCGTACACACACACACACACACACACACATAAAGGCACTCACACTCAAACACACACACGCACAATCCCAACATGCATAGCGATAAGGACTGTCCTCCATTAAACATGTAAGCCGTATAGTTTTAATAGAGGGCTTTCACTGTCGCTATGGATCATGGGATGACCCTACCTCCATTGCTGCCTCTTGCTTTCTCTCCCTCTCCAGTAAAAGAAAGTACCAGAGAACACCCACAGGTTGTGAAGAGAGAAATCCGGAAAAAGGGGGAGAGAGAGAGAGAAGGGAAGAATATATTAACTCCACGGTGGGTCGATGTGACGGACACAGATTTTGCCACCTTGAACCACATTTAAATTGAGGGCCAGAGACTGAGAATCTCACCCTTAGGCTAGTCCAACATTACCACTAAAAACACTCCAGACGCAACTGCCTTCGTTATTTAAATTTCTTTAATGTATGATACAGTATTTCTTGTTAGCCTGAGTGAATAGATCATTGTTTTGCTTATGTTTTTTCAGAACCTCATCTGTTATGAATATGTGACACAGAAATGATAACACATTATACAAATAATTCAAATATATATATATATAAAAAAAGTACTGTACCATTGTCAAGGACAGCCAAGGAGTACCAATTAAATAAAGCTTTTCAGCAACTAAAACATTACAATAAATATATAAATTATAAAGAGAAGTCAAAGTATGTACAGAAATAACCAGAACCTTTCATCATTCAGATTAAAATATCCGGGTAATTACAAATTGAATGATGTAGTTTCGAATTCCTTGAACAATGCAAAGTCGTTCCAGGGAAAAAAAAACCCACAAATCCTCACTCTGCAGGAATGGTACCGGAGCCTGATTTTTTAAAATTGTAAACAATAAACAACGTCAAATAAGCGGAATTTTTCCAGTGTCTTCTTCAGCGCTATCGAGAGAACTCCAATCGAAAGGAACGGCGTCAAGAACGTCAACCTGAACCACTTAACCCTCTGAGGACTTCGAAAATATCAGCAAAATGAGCAAAAACCCATTGCTGGGAGCGGGGGAGTGGGTGGGGAACCAGACACTGGGGTCATCCAGTGAGCGTCCTTTGACATCTGGGCTCAAATCCAGCCCAGGCTGATGGGATGGAACTCTCCTCTCTCTCTGACTGCTGGCTAGGAGGAGGGCCCTACAGTCTGGGCAGACTCAACCCAGCTCCCAGCGGAAGGGGTTGTATTTAGCACTAAAATTGGCCAATCTCACTCAGAGAGGCCAAATGGATGGCTGGTGCGGGAAAATGGAAATGTCACTTTGGTTGGGGAGTGGGGACACCCTTGGGCTGTGGCGCATTGTTGGGCAGAGCAGAAGGGAGCTTTACTTTGTGTCTTAACCCATGCCGTACGTGGCCTGGGAGTGCTTGATGCTTGATTACCCATTGCTAACGTGCCATGGTAGGTTCTCAACTTGGCGCCCGAGTGTGAAACTGGATGTTACGGATCGGCCTCCCGTTATAGAAACAGTCCGATTATCACTTCCATTGTGGAATTAACAAGCGGCCGATGGGGCAACGTCAGTTTTGGATCCAGGCAAGGGGCTGAAAATCTATCCTCTTTGCCCCCGCTCGCTCTGACAATCACTCCTGTTCCTCCTGCCTCCACAAAGATTATGTTTCGTACTTACCTTTCGGGCCTCCACTCCTCCACTGAGCAGAGTGTCCACGATGGACCCTCCCTGCACTAGCTCTCAGGGTCCTATCTAAGCTCTGGCAAGCCCAAAAGAAAGTGCCGCCCACTTACGTTGCTGAAGAATATCTCTGAGAACATAGTCAAGAGGCAATACAACAGGTGTTAAAAAGCAAACTCGGGATTTTACCATCCCCTTTCCTTTACCTTAGCCGTTACACGTCGGTATGGGTCATTGGCAGATCTCCCGTGGCGTTGCTCACGGTGAATTTCACCGGGAGCTGCTCCGCGTTCGGTCGCCATAACTTCGGCAGGAGCAAGTCGGCGACCCCGAGACTCCGGCGATGGGAGAGCGGGGAGCAGCTCTCGAGGAAAGTCCCAGCCATCGTTTTCCAACGACAGGAGTGCTGGTCCGCGTAACGGGCGGCGTATTATTCTGCTGCCAAGGCGGAGCCGCGTCGAGCTCTGACCCGCCATTTTTGCGGACGCGAGTCGTGACTGCTGTGATTAGGAATGCCCTGAGGTCAACTAGAGGCTAATTGCAGTTGCCAACAGAGGTTAAAGATCAGCGGTGGCTTGTAAATTCCTGGCGCTCTGCTTGTGAAGTGAACAGGTCATGGAGGTCAACTGAAAGTTGCAGGAAATGACTGTCTTTCTTTCTCTTTTGCACCTTCTTTTTTTAAGATGGTACTTGTTCGTCAGATGGTTCCCTATCCGTCCACTTGTGATTTGTTGCTGTATTACCAATATGATATTTGAGAGAATCCGGTGCAAATGTGACACCTACTTTGTGACACCTTCAAGCGTGACGGGTGTTAGGCACAAGCACCATGGCCACCGCCTGCATTTGGCTTCTGCCATCTGAATGGTCACTGCTGGGCCAATCAGAAAGTAGATTAAAAACCCTACATTCTTACGCACACAAAACGTTTTTTTTATTGTACTGACAGATTGGCCTGGGTCAAAACGGTGACAGAAGATTGCACAGTTGGGCAAGAATGGTGATATGTCCATAGGGGTCCAATAGTGTTTCAGTTAGGGGTTTAACGCTCATGTAAGACAGGACCAGAACACAGCACAGACACGCGACTAGTGCCTCTGTAGTTGATGCACCCGGTCAAGAATGGTCACTTCTATACTAGTGTTACACGCAAGCATTTGTAAAAGCCAGGACGGAATTAACCCCTTCACTACCAAATTCTATATAACACGTTAGTGGAGAGACAGGCACCGAGACAACAAGCATCGAGTCACAGCCCCACTCACCTACTCAAACAAGGCCTAAACTTAAGGGACGATAAACAAGATCACAGAGTTTGATAAAATAATGAACATCACCTGGAAAGCACAGGGGTGAACCCAGTGGTCTCTCTCAACAACAACAACTTGCATTTATATAGCACCTTTAATGTAGTAAAACGCCCCAAGGCGCCTCAATTCAGGCCTCAGACATAACCGTAGAATTAAAACCACACTGATTGGGGGTGGGAGGTGACACACTTGTAGCTCGCTCTCCTACTCCCCAGTAAGATCCATGAAGTTTGCAACGAATGTCATGGAATCAACCTTTGACTGGCACGAGGTTCATCGTGTGAATGTCAGCAGGGAGGGGAGTTCAGGTTGCTGCCTTTATCTCGCTGCTTGCTCTGTGTTATTCTTTCTAATGTACAGTGAATGGTTTCTTCCTTAAAGATAATACTTGGTTCTGAATCTTTCTCACGGGGGCGTAGGAAGCGAGCGATAGGGAGGATTTTGCAAGCGTGCGCCCTCAGTGGGGAGCTGTGCTCGACGGAACCAGGTGTTGCAGCTCTATCTCTCCCCCCACCCCCCGTGCTCCCTGCTGAGATCACGGAATCACCCCAATTATTACACGAACACAGCAAGTACAAATTTATGTCTCTCACAGTGGATCAGCAGGAGATAATTACATAGACATTACAACATGGAAACAGGCCGTTCTGCCCAACCAGCATCTGTCGGTGTTTGTCCTTCACACGAGCAGTCATCCTAATCCCATGTTCTCATATCCCTTTACCCCCTTTTCTTCAACCACCTTTCTAATCTATTCTTCAATATTGACATGGTTTCTGCTTCAATCACTGACTCTGGTAGTGTGTTTTACAGTCTCCCAACCCTCTCTGTATAAAAAAGCTTCTCCTGCCCTCTGTTCTATATCTCTTACATTTATTCTTACATCTATGCCCCCTCATTCTAGACCCCCTCAACCACTAGAAACAATCTGTTTCTATCTACCCTGCCTCATCCTGTAAGTCCCTACCTAACAGCGCTGCGGAAGAACCTTCACCACACGGACTGCAGCGATTCAAGAAGAAGGCCCATCAGCACCTTCTCAAATAGGAGTGGGCAATGCCGGCCTTGCCAGGGATGCCCACATCCTGAGAATGAATTTTAAAAAAGAGAAAGCAGAGATACAGAAAGCAAAAAAATCGCAGAGAGCAAGTATAGAGAAAGTACAGACACGGCAATATAGAGTGCAGAGACAAACAGTAAGTAAAGAGAAAGAACACAGACACAAAGCAAGTGTACAGAAAGTACAGAGACACGGCATGTACAGAGAAAACCCAGACACAACGCAATTATAGAGAAAGCGGAGACACAGTATTAAAGACAAAGCAGAGAGAAAGAACACCAGACACAGCAAGTAAAGAGAAAAGGCATAGATACAGTCTTATAAATGACAGAGACACACAGCAAGAACAAAGAAAGTACAGAGATAGCAAGTAAAGAGAAATCACAGCACCAAATGAGAAAGCACACAGACACGCCATGTGTAGAAAACCACAGGAATAAAGCAAGTATGGAGAGAGGGCACAGAGACACCACAGAATGGCAAAGCAGAGACACGCAGCAATAAAACAGAAAGCAGAGACACAGCAAGTTGAAAGCACACACTTTGGTGCAAGTAAAGAGAAAATGCAACTCTTTCTTTTAAAATATATGATGTGGAGAAGGGGATAATCTCCGAAAGCTTGTGATTTTAAAATAAAATTGTTGGACTATAACCTGGTGTTGTAAGATTCCTTACATTTTAAAATATAGACATAGCAAGTGAGGGGAAAATACAGAGACACAGCAATTACAGAGAAAGCCCCGAGCCAGTGGAGCTGATTTGACAAAATCTCGTTTCCACGAACGAGCTTTGCCCTTTGACAGGACATATTGGGAATTTAACAACAGGATTGGTAATAATTGGCTTTGATTGTCGATAGTTTGCAGGGCAATGTGTCGTTATCCTCTGATCGAGCCATCAGTGCAGGGGCACATTTGAAACCGATCAGCAAGTACGTGCACTCGTTTCATAATCCATTGTTTTCAACAGAGACATGCTCATGGGAAATACAGTCACTGGGATAATCAAATTCTGTTCTCCAGATTGAGTTATTTGATCCATCAATGCAAGGTATACAGCTGAATTAACATATTGAGTTAGATTCTCAGGCATTCCCTCTCAAACTTTGAAGCATGTCCTTTGATGAGACTTGCCTTCTGCACAAGTTGGCTGGCAGGAGACGGTGATGGTGAAACCCGAATCTTTTCCAGATGGCAAAGTGGCTTTATTCCCTTTAGTTAGTTGTTTCCATCTCCCTCAGGAAGCGGCAAAAATCTAAATACAGCAAAGCTGAGGTTTTGACCCCATGCTGTTTTTAAACCCTGTGAGACTCGTGCCATCGGTTCTTGAGGCACGAAGCTCACGAGCCCGGGTTTGTACCCAACCGCCAGCCTTAGTCAATCCCGATGGGTTTGCCTTTGGGTTGCACGTGTCAGCCGTGGCTTCAGCGGATAAGACTCTCGCCTCTGAATCAGTAAGTGGGTTCAAGTCCCATTCCGGAGATTTGAGCACAAAATCTAGGCCTACACTCCAGAGCGGTACTGAGGGAGTGCTGCACTGTCGGTGGTACTGCCTTTCGCATTAGACATTAACTGAGGTCCTGTCTGTCCTCTTGGGTGGATGTAAAAGATTCCATGGCAATATTTCAAATAAGAGCAGGGGAGTGCGTCCCTGTGTCCTTGCTAATTTTTGTCCCTCGACTAACGCCTAAAAACAGATTATCCGGTCATTATCGCATTGCTGCTTGTGGGATCTTGCTGTGCGCAAATTGGCTGCCGTGTTTCCTACATAACAACTGTGACTACACTTCAAAAGTGCTTCATTGGCAGTAAAGTGCTTTGGGAAACCCGAGGTTGTGAAAGATGCTATATAAATGCAAGTTCTTTCTTACAGTCAGCTGCATGTCGATGGACATACAATTGTATCAGCTCAGAGAGACCACTGGTTTCATGCAACTATGTCCCTCTACAAACGCCCACTAAAGTTCCTTAATTCCACCCTCAGAAACATACACCATGTTGCATCAACTTAATATTTTCATTTCCTGTACTGCTCATCCTAGTGGCTTCTCTGATGAGATGGCAAATTGATAGCGACTCGGGGGCTTTCTGTCCTGTGGATTCACCCCCCACCATGTTGAAACTCACAGAACGTATTTCACAAAGTGCCATTCTACGTGGCAGAGGAGGAAAGCTTTAATCCCATCAGACTGGGCTGGAGTCAAACCAAGATCCCAGAGGAGAAAGATCAACATGCAAATCTGCTTTGTCATTCTCTCCCCCATAAAATGGATTCCTGTCTTCAAAGGAATCAGAGTTACATCACAATTATTCTTAGCAATTTTAAATACTATATAGAAAGTCCCTCCTGTGTTTACCAGATTCACATAAAGCCCATTCTCTTCACACTCCCTGTTCCCGCCATTGCTCTCACTGACATGATATTTAGTTCAATAGGAACATAGGAATTACTAGACGAAAAAAGACCAAGTTCCATCAAGTTCGCCTTCCACCATCCTGGTAGTCGCATGATACAATGATAATGGAGTTGTTGACTAATCATAGCGATCAATCTCTATCAATGAGTCTACAACAGACCCAGACTTGAGGCGAGGAAAACCCCCAGTGGTGGAGAGCTTTGGGAACCATAGGTCCAAAGTCACCTGTTCCTCCCGAGCCTGTTACACTCACCACATGTCATGCCTCAAATCACTCATGTACTGTATCCCAAAATGTTATTGCAAGAAATCCCTTACCAATCATTTGAACTGCTCCCAAAAACAAACA
Source organism: Heptranchias perlo (assembly GCF_035084215.1). Taxonomy (NCBI): domain Eukaryota; kingdom Metazoa; phylum Chordata; class Chondrichthyes; order Hexanchiformes; family Hexanchidae; genus Heptranchias; species Heptranchias perlo. Next base: position 32,488,656 of record NC_090353.1, read on the forward strand.
ATAAAATAGCATTTTAGGGTACAGGTTGGATAAAATGCATGACTCGGTTGGTAACGTCCTCAACTCTGGCTCAGGAAGTAGTAGGTTCAAGGTCAAACAAGGGGTCTAAATTAATAATTTAAGCTGCCACTCCTGGGGGAGAGTGTAGGGCTGCATTGTTAGAGATCCTGTTCTTCAGGTGAAATGTTAAACAAGGGCCCCACCTGCCTGTTCCAATGGATATTAAAGATGCCGTGGTTCTATTTGAAGAAGAGTGAGGCTCCTCCTGTTGTCAGTACTGGTTGTGGGACTGGACTAGCAACCCACCATGTCAGATCCCACCATGTCAAATTGTGGAATTGAATTCAATAAACCTGGGCACTTGTGGGCTAACGCCAGAAAAAAAATGACGATGAAAGCTGCCGGATTGTCGTAAAGACCCAAAATGGTTCAGTCTTGTATTTCAGAGAAGGGAACCTGCCACCCTCACCTGGTCTGGGCCTAGGCGTGGACTCCAGTCCCACGCTGCGGGGTGGAGATGTTCGCCTTCAATGGCTGGGTAGTATCTGGCGGAGCAGATCGTGATGTTCAGGCGGGTTTTCATAAAGGACGTGCAATCCGCCCCTGCCAGGTATACCACCCAGGCAAATATCAACCCCTATGCGTTTGCCTCTTAATGCCTTTGGGGCAACTAGAAATGGGCAATAAATACTGCCAGCATTCCTCCCTCAAGCAACATAGAATCATAGAATGACCACAGCCCAGAAGGAGGCCATTCAGCCCATCATACCTGTGCCGGGCTCTTTGAAAGAACTATCCAATTAGTCCCCCTCCCCCGGCCTTTCCCCACAGCCCTGAAAATTTTTCCCCTTCCAGGTATTTATCCAATTCCCTTTTGAAAGTTACTATTGAATCTGCTTCCACCGCCCTTTCAGGCAGTGCATTCCAGATCATAACAAATCGCTGTGTAAAAACATTCTCCTCATCTCCCCTCTGGTTCTTCTGCCAATTACCTTAAATCTGTGTCCTTTGGCTACCGACCCTTCTGCCACTGGAAAACTGTTTCTGCTTATTTACTCTATCAAAACCCTTCATGATTTTGAACACCTCTATCAAATCTCCCTCAGCCTTCTCTGCTCCAAGGAGAACAACAACGTCACCAGAAACAAGTTAATTGGTCAATTAACATTGTTGTTTGGTGCTGGTCTCACAGTGGCTGCCATGTTTGCTTAAGTAGCGATAGTCCCCACACTTCAAAAAGAATTCATGGTGTTAAGTACTTTGTTGTGATAAAACGCTATATAAATGCAAGTGTTATTACAAAATATAAGTGACTTTTGCTGCAGAGTTTGTTCCAGGCCTATGATATAGACTATGGCCCAAACTATTATCAAGGAACTTTTTTAAATATGTAAGTAAAACCACCCAGTGTATTGCTGAGCCATTCATAGCAGGAAGACCTCGGTTTCAATGCCTGTCTGTGCTGAGTTAGCTAATTGAAACCCAACTCAAGAGGGTAGAAGTGACGCCATCGTCCCCAGTCCCTGACATGGGGAGAGCAAAAATCAGCCCGAGTCCCCACTCCTGATTGCTATCCAGTCACCCGTTCGCCAAATGCGTGCGGCTCCGAGACGAGAACAGGATTGGGGTTTATCAGTGGTGCCCGCTACAGTCGAATAGCCCAATCTCGCATTCTCTGCATCGAATCACATATGAAGAAATGGGCAGTTAGCCAGGGTGCAGGACGGCTGGCACCACCCATGGAACCATCACTCGGCACCTTCAGGGGAGCAGAAGAGAAAGTCTTGAGTGTCAGAATGCAATCTTTAAAAAAGGATTTGGAACAAAACGATTCCTGTAGCTGAACTGTCTTTGGCTTGTCAAATCAGCAGTTTAATACACTAACAGCAAGTTTTGATAATTTGGATGAAAGCCTTCATTGAAATTATAGTCCCTGAAAGAATCCTGAAGTGTTACTATCAAATTTATGTTGCTTCCCCTGTTTTCAGTGGACCGTTCCATTGAACCTGTCAAGATGGTTCCAATCTCAGCCAAATGTAACACCTGTTCAGCCGTTGTACCATCCAGTGGTGCAGGCTATAAGGGAAAGGAGCGCACTGCCATTTTGTTGTGCTTATCAAGGTTAATGGATGTCAATGTGGGGAGTAAAGTATTTTCCCAGCATCAGCACCAAGTGCTCCCAAGTTTGGAACAGCATAGCTAGGTTTAGGGTAAACCTCCTTTCTATTCTGCCCCAACAATCTACTTTAACCCCCGAATTCAAACGAGCATTCCCCTCTGTGAATTGTTTCCCATACCGCACGTTCCCCAGTGTCGGCCACGGTTCAGTGGGTAGCTCTCTCGCCTCTGAGCCAGAAGGTCGTGGGTTCATAGTCCCGCTCCAGAGACTCGAGCACAAAAATCTAGGCTGTCACTCCCAGTGCAGCACTGAGGGAGTGCTGCACTGTCAGATCGTGTACCGTCTTTCAGATGAGACGTTAAACCAAGGCCCCATCTGCCCTCTCAGGTGGATGTAAAAGATCCCATGGCACTATTTGAAGCAGAGCAGGGGAGTTCTACCTGGTGTGGGCTGGCTGATACTTACCCCTCAACCAACATCACTAAAACAGATTATCTGGTTATTTATTTCACTGCTCTTTGTGGGATCTTGCTGTGCACAAATTAGCTGCTTTGCTTCCTACATTACACTTGGGGAAAAAAAGTACTTAGTTGACTGCAAAGTACTTTGGAATGTCCCAAGGCCTACATGGGACTACCAATTAGTTTTGAATTAAGGGCAGCTTTCAGCGACTCACACTTGGTTATTAGGGACTGGGAGTGGGAAGATCTCCAAATTCATTTAATGGAAAAACGCTCGTGGGGGTGGGGTTTTGCAATGCCACTCGGCTTCACTGCCGACACAAAGCCTCACTAGGTATGGGTGTGGGCCAGAGAGTCGAGCACTACATCCCCTTACACAGCGACCTCCCCATTCACCCTATCGGCCAGAGGTGAAGTGACCTTGTGCTGACCCCTGCATCAAACCAGCCCCACCTTTTGGTAACACCATTTAAACATATAAATATTTTAACAACCGGGTATTAATAAAGGCCCTCACCAGTTATCAGAAATGATGTGCTGTTACCCCAAGGGATTATTTACAATGTTATTTTAAAAAGCTACACTACAAGGGATCTCGTTTTTTTTTTGTGACGCTTTCTTTTTTAAACGCAAATTCCAGAACAACTTACTCCGAGTTTACCCCTCGAATAAAATCATCAACCGGCAACTTAATTTAAACAATGCGGCAATTAAAGTCTTCAAATGGTTAAACAAAGCCCATCTTCGCCAAGGAAAAGGAAACAGTTTTCAATTTTTTTTTCTCTCTCGTTAAAAGCAATCTTTTCAGAAATATAAGGAGCAGAATATCTATACACTGCTATGTATAATTATATTTTCGGTCACATTCGCATGCAGTACTATCCTGCCCCCTAAGAAGGAGATGAGGCAGAAAGTACAGTTTAGCCATTGTTTTCTTCTTAAAACTAACTCCTGTAAAGTTTCTACTATATTTTGCTCCTTGTACAAATTTCCCAGTGTATAATACTATTCTAAGACCACTAAAGCTTTGCTTTTTTTTTAAACAATTTAGCTCTTATTTTTCCCCATGTTTCAACTATCAAGATAAGTAAAGAAAGCTGAACTCATATATTACATATACAGGCCCCCATTAATAAATTAAAAAAAAGCTGTTTGGTCCTTTTTGGTCCCTGAATGTCTGAGGATTGAGAGATAAAGACTCAACGCACTCTGCGTTACCATGTCAACCATATGGATTCACACACACACACACAAACCCCCCCTCCCACCCCAGCCATGGCAACCATCGCCTGGGAGACCTAGCTGCGTGCTCGATGACACAGAACTGCACCAAAGCAGCTTCCTCTGCAACCTTTAAGACAGCCATCCGTCTACATCGTTTCACGTCACAATGTGCATCTTATGTGTTGCTATATAAGAGTGCGTCTTCTTAAATAGCTGCAATGAAATTTCACATTTTCAGGGTTCTTGAAATGTTTTCTCGAAGTTTGTATTTCATTATCTCCCCTCACACTGATATCTTAGAAACAGCCATCTCAAAAAAAGGTACGTCCTCATGTTCCACACCATCACTGCCCTAATAAAAGAGGAAAGCATCGTCAGTGTTGGATCAAAGCATGGCACAGTATCCTACAGAGATTACAGATCAAAGTATTCTGAGGTCCCTTCTGCCAGAGGTGATGAGACCGTTCTTTTTTAAAATTCATTTTCTTTATAAGAGTACATGCATATATTTTAGGAGATTAATTTGTCGCATGGGTCGTACATGGAAATACATTGGAACATTGGGGTAGTTGCATGTTTGGGCAACATGATAATTTGATGAAGGGCCCCAGGGTTTGCCTGGGTCAGGGGGTATCATTAGGTCTTGCCCAAGGGACCATTGTTCACGTACAAGCCTTAACAGTGAGCACCGGGCAGGCTGTCTTTCTTGCGAGGACATCACATCCGAGCGGGATCTTGTCCTCACCACCACCCCCACACCCCCACCAATGCCAAACACGGGCACCTCCAGCAGGGGTTAGAATCAGGAGCGGGAATCCTGGCTGATTTTCCCCTTCGCTAACCCAGGGACACTGCAGCCAATTGTAGATCTCCTACTGCTGCCCTGGCTGAGACCATTGCATCATATAGTGTTTGAACCCTTCCCAACAGTGAAAGGTTTGCCTAGGAATCTCCCTGGAGTACGGCCACTCCTTATCATTCTAGTTAGTGTTGGATCTGCTTTCAAACTGTCTGTGGGCCTTTTTTATCTCCAGTATCTGTTGAGTTTTAAAACATGAACTTTTTTTCTATAAAGAAAACATTCTGCAATGATCATTAAAACTGCCAATCACACTAATGCTAATTATTAGGCAAGGATGTTCTCCATGTGGGCCCACTTGACCATCCCAAGATGTCCACTCCAATGATTGCCCCTTGGCCAGTCGGTATGGAGCTATCATCTCCAGAGCTCGGCAGAAAGCATTTCACCCCATAAAAAGAGATGGTGTGCTCATTGAGTCATTGGTATGTTGAACCAATACATAGGAACATAAGAACAGGAGTAGGCTATTCAGCCCCTCGAGCCTGTTCCGTCATTTAATTAGAACATGGCTGATCTGTATCTTAACTCCATCTATCCGCTTTGGTTTTGTAACCCTTAATACCCTTGCCTAACAAAAATCTATCAATCTCAGTTTTGACATTTTCAATTGACCTCAACAGTTTTTTGGGGGAAAAGAGTTCCAGATTTACTCTTGCCCTTTGTGTAAAAATACAAATGAATTCCTGTACCTGGCCTCAGTAAAATGGCCCTGCTACTATTCTGACTTGGGGGCAGAGGTCGCTGGGTAAAGCAGGTAAACATCGACATGGACTTAGAAAACCTTTCGAGGCGAACGTAGAAGATAAGAAGTTAATAATTGATGCCTTACCTAGAAAATCAGAAATTCATGCCCTGAATCACAGTCAGTCAGTATGGGCGACTGGTATCCTTTGGCCGTTTTAACTGGACTTTTAACCTCTTCATGCCAATCTGAAAACCATTCATAGCCTGGATGGCAGCCTGGGCACTAGTGGGGTTATCAAAACTCACAAAACCTTCAACAAAAAAAAAAGGTAGAAATGTTTTCAAGACGTGTAAAAGGTGAGGTTACCCACTACATAAGATGGACGATGTATTTTTTCCCCCAATTTTGTCCTAAGCATTACTGGAGCTGGAAGTATTTTTGTTCTCTCTCACTAAAGGCAGCCCTGATGCTCACAGTCTCAGTCATGCAGCTATAAGAAGGCTCTTGGCAGAGGTCAAGCATTTGCCAAATGGGTTTACAGACCATGCAAGGTCGCAGGTTAAATCCCTGCCTGGGTGATAATAGGGTCACTACAACTGGCCTGATGCCCCCCGGGATACAAAGTGAAAGAAAATCAGCCAGGGTTTCCTGCTCCTGATCAGCACCCAGTGACTCCTGTCGCAAAACATGCAGGTGTGGATGTCAGATGAGGACAGGATCAGGCTTGGTTGCCATGCCTTCTGTCGTCCTGCCCCTCCCAAAACCGTCACCTCCACCACCTAGAAGGACAAGGGCAGCAGGTGCATGGGAACATCGTCACCTCCAAGTTCCCCTCCAAGTCGCACACCATCCCGACTTGGACATATATCGTCCATTCCTTCATGGTCGCTGGGTCAGAATCCTGGAACTCTCTGCCCAGCAGCACTGTGGGAGAACCTTCACCACATGGACTGCAGCGGTTCAAGAAGAAGGCCCACCACCACCTTCTCAAGGGGCAACTAGGGATGGGCAATAAATGCCGGCCTTGTTAGCGATGCCCGTATCCCAAGAATAATTTTTTTTTAAGCCAAGTAGCCTGTTGACATTCACTGTCAAGGGTTGCACATGAACAATGGCCACTTGGGTGAGCTAAAGGAAGTCTGCTGAGACCCATTAACGTGCACCCAGAAGGAATCAGGGGAGGAGGGGAAAAAAGCAGAAGGAAAATAAATAGGAGGGAAACCACTAACAGTTCACCCTCATCCACCTCCTAATCTGTCAAGTTGGCCTAGTTGGTAGCACATTGGCCTCCGAGTCAGAAAGGTTTGGGCTCAAGCCCCACTCCTGGAATTGAGCAATAAAATTAGGCTGATATTTCAGTGCAGTATTGAAGGAGTGCTGCACTGTCAGGGATGCCAACCTTTGGATGGGACAGTAAACCAAAGCCTCGCCTGCCTGTTCAGATGGATGTCAAAGATCCCATGGAACTATTTGAGGAAAGAGCAGGGAGTTCTCCTGGTGCCCTGGCCAACATTCCTCCCTCAATCAACACCATCAGAAAACAAATTAGTTATCTTTTATTTTATTGTGCTATTGAAATAAAACATTAAAATCGGTACAAGTTAACACTGTTTAAATGTGTAAGGAGGCTGAGTTCCACTTAGTTTGACTCTCAAATCTGTCAAGCTGCAATAGTGATCAGTTGGCCCAGTGTTTCACGGAGCCACTGGGTGGCGACATTGCCCACTGTGGAGTAATGGTGTGGAGATGCCGGTGATGGACTGGGGTTGACAATTGTAAACAATTTTACAACACCAAGTTATAGTCCAGCAATTTTATTTGAAATTCACAAGCTTTCGGAGGCTTCCTCCTTCCTCAGGTGAATGTGGAAGGTTTTAGTTTTAAAGAAAGAAGAGGTAAAAGGATGGAAACATTTTAGTTGAATGGCGGAGTGAAATTAAGGAAATTCTTGCCATGTTTTGTGATGCATTCAATCCATGTTTGTGTCAACTTTCAGGATAGATCTATTCTGTGTCTGGTGATCGCCTCATTCCATATGAGAGATCCAATTTGTATTTTATGATCGACCCATTCCATGTTTTGAAATGGACCCATTCCATGTTTTGAAATGGACCCATTCCATGGTTTGAAATGGACCCATTCCATGTTTTGAAATGGACCCATTCCATGTTTTGAAATGGACCACATTCACCTGAGGAAGGAGGAAGCCTCCGAAAGCTTGTGAATTTCAAATAAAATTGCTGGACTATAACTCGGTGTTGTAAAATTGTTTACCACTGTGGAGTAAGATCAAGAGATGTCCAGGCAGGGTAACGTTCTTTAATAGAGAAATCGAGGTGAAGGACCATACTGCAGGACATCAGCAAGGGTGAATGAGTAGGAGAGAGGGGGATAGATCAAGAAGTAATCATTAGGCGATGCGTAGCTTAGGTTTTAAAAGGCTCTACATTGTAATTTGTGGTTAACTGATACAATGAAATATTCGCTCACTGTCCCGTTCTCCAGTCCAAGTTCACTTCAATTCTGGCAACTGCCAAAAACGGTGAAGGGAATTAGTTATCCACCCGGGCCCCTAGTAACCATGCAGTAGGGGGTCGAATATATCACAGTGAGCTGCCAATACCAGCTCAAAGAAACTGCCTGGAGGCAATTGGCCATATTTTGGGATGAGGTTTAAATCAGGAGTTAGCAGGGGATTTGGTGTATCGCTAACTTGAAAGGAAATCGATGTGCCTCAAGATATCAGCTGTACCGTTTTTTTCTCTCAATTCCCTAAAGTACTTTATACCATTTTTAGTGAATAAAGAACATTGTGCGTGCAATTCACTAAAGGTTGCCAACTCTGGTTGGGTGTATTCCTGGAGGTTTCGTCACATGACCTCCTGCCTTGAACACCCCACCTCCCAAACTCCCACCATTGGGCCATCCTCCAGACTTCCCACTGCCAATTAGACTCTTTGTTAACCAATTGGATTAATCTTGACTGTTAGTGAAACGGCCTTTTTTTTAAAACTCATCTCCAATAGTTTTATAATTAATAAATGAAAGTGTTCAAAGAAAAGGAAAAAAACACAATTTTGTTTAATGCCCCTGTGTTTTTTCTCTCTCCTGGGTGTTGCTCGCAGGAGTGTCCTGCAGATTAATCTTCAATTCCCGGAGACTCCAGGACTATTCCCGAGGAGGATTGGCAACCCCTAAATTCATTACACTCCATTCCTCAGGACAATGCTCTTACCTCATAAACCCTCTGAATACTTCATGTGCTAATTAACTTAACTGATTGCAAAGCATGGAATGGGTCCATTTCAAAGCATGGAATGGGTCCATTTCAAAACATGGAATGGGTCCATTTCAAAACATGGAATGGGTCCATTTCAAAACATGGAATGGGTCCATTTCAAAACATGGAATGGGTCGATCATAAAATACAAACTGGATCTCTCATATGGAATGAGGCAATCACCAGACACAGAATAGATCTATCCTGAAAGTTGACACAAACATGGATTGAATGCATCACAAAACATGGCAAGAATTTCCTTAATTTCACTCCGCCATTCAACTAAAATGTTTCAATCCTTTTACCTCTTCTTTCTTTAAAACTAAAACCTGTAAACTACCTTGTCCCCAAGTTGTTTGCAAATCTGATTCTTTTAAGTGTTCATTTCCTCACATAAAAATTACTCACACGTCCAAAGAACCAAATAACCTTCGAACTCACTAATGCAGAATGTGTGGAATTCAATTGAAATAAAAGAAAGTGATTTAGCCTTTAGGGTGCCATGGGTAATTTCCCTTATGCAAGTGCACCCCTCTTCTGGGAATGGCTGGCCAGTACATTCATTGATCGTCGAGCCCGTTCTCCTTGCAGCACAAAAATACGTCAAAGATTTGCTGTGTTTTTGAAAACTTAGGAACATAGGGACAGGAGTGGGCCATTCAGCCCCTCGAGCCTGCTCCGCCATTCCATTAGATCATGGCTGATCTGTACCTCAACTCCATTCACCCAGCCTTTGCTTCGTATCCTTCGATACCCTTACCTAACAAAAATCTATCGCTCTCAGTCATGAAAGCTTCAATTAACCCCCAGCATCCACAGCCTTTTGGGGGAGAGTTCCAGATTTCCACAACCCTTTTGTGTGAAAAAGTGCTCTCTTGATTTCACTCCTAAATGGCCTAACCTTAATTTATAAAATTGGCCATTCCAAGGACACAGAAATTTCCTTGAACCTGCCTGGGGTTAAGAAGTTGATCGTAAATGTCCCTTTAAGGACCATGTCGATGTCACAGAACCCTGATACTGTACCATTTTTGCACCTCCCTACATGCCAGCACTCACTCACCAAAGCATTTACTCTGATTGGTGGCACGGTCCATAAAAACCTTTGACGAGATCACAGATCCAAAGGGCAGAAACATCTGCATGAGCTCACTGTCTCCAAACTCCTGGGGGAGGTGGTAAATGAAAAGATTGCAGCCTTCTGGTCCTGGATGAGGAAACATAATAATAAAAAAAAAAGACAAAAAAATAAATGCATGCGCAGGACAGGGTGCAGAAAAGAGCAACATGACTGGTCCCAGTGTCAGGCGGATGAGTTATGAGGATAGATTAAAGGGAGATCAAATGCTGCAGTCTAGAAAGAAGGAGGTTAAGGCAGGCCCTCACTGAGATATATAAAATATTAAATAGTACAGATAAATAAACACAGAATATGACTTCAATCCAAGAGAGAAGGGCCTGCACAAAATGAAAAGTACATTTAAAATAACTATTAGGAAGGATGTTTTTGCTTAAATGCATCAGAGGAATGAGCTTCAATGGGAGAGTAAGGGAGAGTTGGGGTACTAGAGGGATGGGCTTCAATGGGAGAGTTGGGGTACTAGAGGGATGGGCTTCAATGGGAGAGTTAGGGTACTAGAGGAATGAGCTTCAATGGGAGAGTAAGGGAGAGTTGGGGTACTAGAGGGATGGGCTTCAATGGGAGAGTTAGGGTACTAGAGGGATGGGCTTCAATGGGAGAGTTAGAGTGCTAGAGGGATGGGCTTCAATGGGAGAGTTAGGGTACTAGAGGGATGGGCTTCAATGGGAGAGCTAGGGTACTAGAGGGATGGGCTTCAATGGGAGAGTTAGGGCACAACAACAACAACAACAACAACAACATGAATTTATGTAATGCTTTCAACATAATAAAACGTTCCAAGGCGCTTCACAGGAGCGTTTCAAACAAAATTTGACACCGAGCCACATAAGGAGAAACTGGGATAGGTAACCAAAAGCTTGGTCAGGCAGGTTTTAAGAAGTGTCTTAAAGGAGGGGAGAGAGGCAGAGAGATTTAGGGAGGGAATTCCAGAGCTTGGGGCCTAGGCAGCTGAAGGCACGCCCGCCAATAGTGGAGCGATGAAAATCAGGGATGCGCAAGAGGCCAGAATTGGAGGATGGCAGAGGTCTCGGAGGAGGTTGCAGGGATAGGGAGGGGCAGGGCCATGGAGGGATTTGAAAACAAGGACGTGCATTTTTAAATCGAGGCATTGTCGGACCGGGAGCCAATGTGGGTCAGCGAGCACAGGGGTGAGAGTTAGGATATGGGCAACAAAGTTTTGGATGAACTCAAATTTATGGAGGGTGCAAGGTGGGAGGCCGGCCAGGAGAGCATTGGAGTAGTCGAGTGTAAAGGTAACAAGGGCATAGATGAGGGTTTCAAAAGGAGATGAGCTTCACCTTTGGGCGAGGAATTCTTTGTAAGATTAGTTTTAAATTTAGTTGCGGCTATTGCTCCTATTGAGCCAGTTTCATTCTAGTTCTGAGGGCAGAGTGGCCCGGCAGCATTGGTAAATGAACCATGTGGCATTGGGTCTGCCATTTTGATTCTGGTTATGATCGGGCTGAACTCCCAAGATAGTTGGAGCAACAGCTGACCCAATTAAATCAGTCGTATCGTCTCAATCTAAGAGGATACAATGAGGCTAGAACCCGAAAGTACTCAAATCGCACTGGCAACTTATTTGGGAGGTTATATTAAGGGCGATATTCCTTCAAGAAGAGGCGCCCAAGCCATACCCGACGTGGAACTGGTCGAAGAATTTTGTGGTGGAGTTGAGTCGTTGGTGAGGAAGGTAAGGTTCGGGGGTCATTGCTGTGGATATTTTAACAACAACAATTTGCATTTATATAGCGCCTTTAATGTAGTAAAACGTCCCAAGGCGTGTCACAGGAGCGTAATCGAACAAGAAAGGTTTAACTCACCTTCTCTCTGTTGTGTTACGACAGGAGGTGGCTGTGGAAATGCTTGGCTGATCTGGGCAATCGCTGTTGGATACATGGCTAACAATAAAAAAAAAGTGTGGAAAGGAAAAAGACTGTTGATTAGGCCGAAAAACTTAATTATTACAGTTGTGAGGAACCCATCCATGTTTATTCCTATCGGGTCATTGCTTAACCTTCAATCAAAAACAAAACACTGCGGATGCTGGAAATCTGAAATAAAAACAGGAAATGCTGGAAATGCTCAGCAAGTCAGGCAGCGTCTGTGGAGAAAGAAACAGAGTTAACGTTTCAGGCCGCTGACCCTTCGTCAGAACTGGGAGAAGTCTTTAAGCGAGTACAGAGCCAGGCAAAGTGGGGAAGGAAGGGGAGGGGAGGAAAGAACAAAAGGGAAGGTCTGTGTTAGTGTGGAGGGCAGGAGTGATGGTACAAGGCAAGGAGGGTGGTAATGGGACAGGTTAAGAAACAGAAGATTGGTCTAAAGGAGCTGTAAACGGCAACATCAGGACCATTACCAGCACCTGCTGTCCGGAAAAAATGGGAGCAGTGGTTGTGATCTGGAGTTATTGAAATCAGTGTTGAGCCCGGATGGAAGGTTGTAAAGTGCCTAATCGAAAGATGAGGGGCTGTTCCTCGAGCTTCCGTTGAGCTTCATTGGAACAGTGTAAGAGGCCGGGGACAGAGAGGTCAGAGTGGGAACGGGACAGAGAATTAAAATGGCAAGTGGCCGGAAGGTCAGGGTCATGCTTGCGGACTGAGCGGAGGTGGTCAGCAAAGTGACCACCTAATCTGCGTTTGGTCTCCCCGGTGTAGAGGCCGCACTGTGAGCAGCGAACACAGTATACTAAATTGAAAGAAGTACAAGGAAATCTCTGTTTCACCTGGAAGGAGTGTTTGGGGCCATGGACGGTGGGAAGGGAGGAGGCGAAAGGGTAGGTGTTGCATCTCCTACACTTGCACAAAAAAAGTGCCGTGGAAAGGGGAGCGGGTGTTGGGGGTGATGGAAGAGTGGACCAGGGTGTCGCGGAGGGAACGGTCCCGACGGAATGCTGAAAGGAGAGGGGAGGGGAAGATGTGTTTGGTGTTGTCAACTCGCTGGAGGTGGCTGAAATGGCAGAGGATGATCCGTTGAATGTGGACCCTGGTGGGGAGGAAGGTGGATACAAGGGGGACCCTATCGCGATTCTGGGAGGGAGGGGAAGGGGTGAGGGCAGAAGTGCGGCAAATGGGAAGGACACAGTCGAGGGCCCTGTCAGCTACAGTGGCGGGGAATCCTTGGTTGAGGAAAAAGGAAGAAATATCGGAAGCACTGGTGTGGAAGATGGCATCGTCAGGAGAGATGTGATGGAGACGGAGAAACTGGGAGAATGGAATATGGTCCATACAGGAAGCGGGGTGGGAGGAAGTGTAATCAAGGTAGCTGTGGGAGTTGGTGGGCTTATAGTAGATATTGGCTGACAGTCTATCCCCAAAAATGGAGATAGAGAAGTCGAGGAAGGGAAGGCTAGAGTCAGTGACGGACCATGTGAAGGCGAGGGAAGGGTGGAAATTGGAGGCAAAGTTGATAAAAATTTCCAGTTCGGAGCAAGAGCAGGAAATGGCACCGATACAGTCATCAATGTACCGGAAGAAGAGGTGAGGGAGGGGGCCTGAGGAGGACTGGAACAAGAAATGTTCCATGTATCCCACGGGAAGGCAGAGACCCACAGGGGTTTCTCCATCACAGACCTTCCCTTTTGTTCTTCCCTCCCCTCCCCTTCCTCCCCCACTTTCCCTGGCTCTGCACTTGCTCAAAAACTGTTTACATCTTTAATTTCTTCCAGGCCTGAGGAAGGGTCATCGACCTGAAACGTTAACTCTGTTTCTTTCTCCACAGATGCTGCCTGACTTGCTGAGTATTTCCAGCATTTTCTGTTTTTATTACTGCCTAACCTTCGAAAGGCATGTTTCTATTGTGTTAAAAAAAAACACGAATAGCAGAGCATTGGAAAATTATCCCTGCAGGAAGATTTAATCAGGAATGCTTCCCCGCCTTATCCTTGCTTTGCTTTTGCGTCACACCAGCCTTGCCTGACCCACTTAGAGACACACTTGAGCGGTTTTAAAAAGTGAATGTTCATCACCACTGGCAAGTCGCCCGCCCCCTTTTCCTGTCTCCATACATTCCCATATGACCGACGGCAGCAGATTTTTAAAAGACGCAGCACATAAGGAACAAATGAGTTTAAACGTCAAAAATACTTAGCGTTGGAGAGTTCTTTTGAAGGTTGAACATTTTCTCAAAGCTCACAGATTGAATGAAAGTAACTATTGCGCATTAAAGCAAAGGTTCTCGGCTCTGCGCCTCTTTCAGGTAAATAATATTCCAAATGCGTAGCGGGTTTTAGAGAGAAATCACTGTTCTGATTTTTAAAAAAACGAGCAAAATATAAATGGAGTCACCTGTGTACTGCTGAACCCCTGTGAAAGCCTGCTGCAAGGCATCGGCTGCAGAAGGACTTTGTGCTAGAAGTGAGATGGGAGAGATGGAGAGAAGGTGAGAGGTGGAGAGAGGGTGGGCGACGGGAGAGACGGAGAAAAGGTGGGAGAAAGGAGAGAGGGAGAGAAGGTGGGAGATGGAAAGAGGGTGGGAGAGGGGAGAGATGGAGTAAAGGTGGGAGAAAGGAGAGATGGAGAGAAGGTGGGAGACGGGAGAGATGGAGAGAAGGTGGGAGACGGGGGAGATGGAGAGAAGGTGGGCGATGGAGAGAGGGTGGGAGAGGGACGAGATGGAGAAAAGGTGGGTGACGGGAAAGATGGAGAGAAGGTGGGAGACGGGAGAGATGGAGAGAAGGTGGGAGACGGGAGAGATGGAGAGAAGGTGGGAGACAGGAAAGATGGAGAGAAGGTGGGAGATGGAAGAGATGGAGAGAAGATGGGAGCCAGAAGAAATGGAGAGAAAGTGGGAAACAGGAGAGATGGAGAGAAGGTGGGAGATGAGAGAGATGGAGAGAAGATGGGAGCCAGGAGAGATGGAGAGAAGATGGGAGACGGGAAAGAAAGTGAAAGCAAAAAGGAAGAACAAAAGCAAGAAAGAAATAAAGGAGGAAAGGGAATGTCAGAGCCAGCAAAAGAGAGAAAGAGAAAGAAAAAGAGAAGACCACAAGAAAGACAGTGAAAGAGAGTGAGAGAAAGAAAGAGGAAGAAGCAGAAAGTGAAAGAGGGAAAACGAGAAGAGTAAAGAGAGATAGAAGTGAAAGGCAAAGAGAGAGCGAAAACAAGAAAGAAAGAAAAGAGAATGTAAATAATTCACAAGGAAAACAAAGAAGCAGATTACAGAAATTTTAAACCCAAAGGACACATTTATGAACAGAAAGAGAAACATTATACAATTTTGAACCGGAAAGATATTTGAGTAAAAGGGGAAAAAAAACGAAATAAATTACAGGAGAGAAAGACAATGGAAAAGAAATGAAAGAAAAGGGAACAAGCAAGACCAAGGACAGACATTTAGATTGATGAAAGAAAAGATTAATAAAGAAATTGAAAGAGAAAACAATGGAAGGAAGGGAAGAGAAAGAAAGAAAAATAAAGGAAGAAGAGAATGAAGATGGAGGAGATAGAAAGATGAAGAGATAGATTAGTATGTGCCCCTGGTTGTCATAAAGTCATTTATCTTCTGCAAACAGTGTTCAGACAACATCTCATTCAATACAAATTCACACACAGCCACATTTTCCATTGACATTTCTTACATTACCGTGCATTTTTGAGGTAGGCTACACAGCTGTTTGATTTAGTTATTTTATATGGTTCTACGCAGAGAAGGTACTTCACGACACACAGCAACCATTTTACTCAGAGGAAATATGACAGCAAAGATTTGTTTTGATAATCTAAGGGAGGCTACACGTACCTGGGTATGGGTGAATCCCGTTAGTGTAGACAGCCTCGACTGTGGGGTGCCCATTCGGCTGGGCAGAAAGTCCGGTGTAGCCATTGACCCCTATAGGAGATACGATACTGGGCACAGCCGGAGCAGCAATTCCAGGAGGCGAGGACAAACCTGAAAAGTATAAACAGCGTGATCACTGCGAGAGGTTTAATCGTGTTAGAGAAACTATTTCCGCTGGTTGGGGATTCTAGGAGTAGGGGGCACAGTCTAAAAATTAGAGCCAGACCTTTCAGGAGCGAGATTAGAAAACATTTCTACACACAAAGGGTTGTAGAAGTTTGGAACTCTCTTCTGCAAACGGCAATTGATGCTAGCTCAATTGCTAAATTTAAATGTGAGATAGATAGCTTTTTGGCAACCAAAGGTATTAAGGGATATGGGCCAAAGGCAGGTATATGGAGTTAGATCACAGATCAGCCATGATCTTATCAAATGGCGGAGCAGGCACGAGGGGCTGAATGGCCTACTCCTGTTCCTATGTTCCTATGTGTTCACGTTTGCTTTTTTTTTAAGCAGGGTTACTTCAACAGCACCTCCCACCTCCCAAAGGTTGCCAACTCTGGTTGGACATATTCCTGGAGGATTCATCACATGACCTCCCACCTCAACCTTCCTCGCCCAGTCAAACAGCCCTTTCTTTACCCCACTTTCAATATATTTATAACTAATAAACAAAAGTGTTCAAAGAAAATTTTAGAAAACACGTAATTCCTTTTTAATGACTTTTCTCCCGAGTTTTGCTCGCAGCAGCATCCAGGAGATTAATCTTTCATTCCCGGAGACTCCAGGACAATCCTGGAGGGTTGGCAACCCTAGGTCCACAACCGACAAGGACAAGAGCAGCCATGTCACGGGGAAGACCACCAGCTCCAAGTTCCTCTCCACCGTCCTGACTTGGATATATCTCACCGTTCCTTCATTGTCGCTGGGTCGATATCCTAGAGCTCCCTTCCTGACACCACCCTGGGAGCACCTTCACCACAAGGACTGCAGCAGCTCAAGGAGAGGGGCCATCACCACCAGCTCAGGGCAACTGGGGATGGGCAATAAATGCGGCCTTGTCAGCGACGACCACACCCCAAGAACAAATGTAAAACCAATACACGTCACCTACAACATTACCATGTTGAACAAAACTGCAGGCTTACTCCCCAACTGGGTTAGCATTAAGGATAATAAAATGTAGTTAACATGAATGAAGAACATGACAAAGCACAGGACTGGAAGGCACCTGGTTCCATCCACAGTCTGTGCTGATTTAGCTGATCTCATTCATGGCCACAGGTAGGGGTGGGGCTCAAACGGGATTTGAATAGGGGGGGAGAAATCAGGTAGAGCTCCCACTTCCGATGGTTATTCAGTCGACCCTGCCGGAAAGCGGGGTACGGACGGGATTGGGCACAGCTGTGAGGCCCCCGTAGTTGAATAGCTAGCTCCATGGCACCCATGGACAATACTGCAGTGAGGCTCACTGAAACTGCTTGCTCAGGAAAGGAATATGATATATAACTATTAAATATTATCAAATTAGTTCAGGCAGACTTCGGGCAGGTGGGGAGCAGGTGGTTGACAGGTGATAGGCAGGTGGCATTCAGGTGGCAGGCAGATGGCCAACAGGTGATAGGCAGGTGGCATTCAGGTGGCAGGCAGATGGCCAACAGGTGATAGGCAGGTGGCATTCAGGTGGCAGGCAGATGGCCAACAGGTGATAGGCAGGTGGCATTCAGGTGGCAAGCACATGGTGGGCAGAATGATTCCGTCCCCCACCCCAAGTCTTTGGTGAGAGGCCCGAGCCATTTTGAGGGCCAGTCCTCATTTGTTTAATGCTGGTGAGCTGCGATCACTGAACCAGCACTCACGGTGGGGTTGCCAACTCTGGTTGGATGTATTCCTGGAGGTTTCATTACATGACGTCCTGCCCCCACATTCCCGCCGTTGGTCACCCAACACGTCCACCCTCATGGCTCACCATCTTCCCACGGCCAACCGGAAAGCGAACAGACTCTTCATGACTCAATTTGATGATTCTTGACTGTCGAACAGCCTTTTTCCCCAACTCCCATGTTTTTATAATTAATAAACAAAAGTGTGCAAAGATGGGGTTCAAGCTCCTCCTGGGGGATCCTGGCCCTACAGAAATCCAAAAAAACCTTTACTTACTTGATTTCAGTGGCTGTCCCTTTAAAGGCCGCTGGTTAGGTCGCTCTACGCCTGGTCGCTCTGCCCACCGGTCCCTCGAAATTGCATCGGGGTCCCACAACCAGCGTGGGACACCGATTTGCATATTATAAACAGGCACCCGCCTGAGACAGGCAGGTGCCCGGGCCCCCTTGTGGAAGATCCTCAGGAAAACGCCGGCGGCTGGAGCGGGAATGCGGGCGGTTAAGAGACGCACCGCGATTTTCGGAGCCGCTGTCCCGCTGGGCGTCCTAAAGATCGGCCCCGCTGCGTGCGCGCATCTCGCTAGAGGGCTCGCTTCCATAGTCATAACCGTTTTATACGTGGTGGTGGTAGTGAGGGGAGGGGGGAGGGATTCCAAATGCCCTGCCACAGCACAGCAGGAGGCCATTCGGCCCGTCGTGCCTGTGCCAGCTCTTTGAAAGAGCTACCCGCTCTTTCCTTTCCAAGTATATAATCCAATTCCCTTTTGAAGGTTGAACTGCTGAATCTGCTTCCGCCGCCCTTTGTGTGCGGCTCCGTCCCCACTTCATCTGGGGTTAGACTGGGGGGGAAGGCTGGCAGCCCCTCCATCTGTTCTTTCCAAACTTTGCCCTGGGTTGGCGGGGGGGGGGGGGTGTGGGGAGAGTGGGGTTGGCGGTTGGCCGGATGACCCAGTGTCAAGGATTTCCCGCGCCCGCAGGTGTATCTCCGACCGTCCTGGGGGGCCTCACCTGATGTGGGCGTGATTGGCGCAGCTGCCAGTCCGTTCAGGTTGATAGCCGCCATGTGGTGCATCTGTGCCGTGGGAAAGGCCGCAGTCGGGTTTAAATATCCGGTGTGCGTGGTGGCTGCCATGATTGCTGCTTGTTGCTGCATCAGCTGTGGAGGCAAACGGCAAAGAATTTTAACCTGCTTTTGCCTCTGCAGTGTCATTTTACTGCTGTTAAACGAGCTATTTGATTACAAAAAACCAAAAAGTGCCAATTATGCCAACTATGAATGTTTTTGCACAAGGCGAGGCAACATCAGCGCTGGAGAACTGGAATATTTGCCCATTCAAGTGTTCAGGTACAGGCCGGTTAGATGTGGTGTAAAGCTCCTGCTACTCTGCCCCAAAATTGGATTTTAACATCAACCTCAAAAGACTGTCAATATTTCGGCTAAGTTAGGAGCTATTTTGCACTGTAGACCTATGCCCCTTCCCCCCTACCCCCACCCAGGACTTGTGTTGTGGCTGCTCACTGTCCGTTGCATAGAATTACAGTAGAATGTACAGTACAGAAACAGGCCACTCGGCCCAACTGGTCCATGCCGGTGTTTATGCTCCACATGAGCCTCCTCCCTCCCTACTTCATCTCACCCTATCAACATAACCTTCCATTCCTTTCTCCCTCATGTGTTTATCTAGCTTCCCCTTAAATGCATCTGTGCTATTTGCCTCAACTACTCCTTATGGTAGCAAGTTCCACATTCTCACCACTCTCTGGGTAAAAAAGTCTCTCCTGAATTCCCTATTGGGTTTATCGGTGACTATCTTATATTTATGGCCACTAGTTTTGGACTCCCCCACAAGTGGAAATATCTTCTCCACCTCTATCTTATCGGACCCCTTCCTAATTTTAAAGACTGCTATTAGGTCTCCTCTCAGTCCTCTCTTTTCTAGAGAAAAGGGCCCCCAACCTGGTCAACCTTTCCTGATAGCTATAACCTCTCAGTTTTGGTATCATCCTCGCGAAGGTTCACGGAGCCCCCTTTTACTGCATCAGCGTATCATTCCCACTTGCCGCACCAGCCATCCTGGTGGCCCCTCAAAGTGAGACTGGTATTTTTCTTCTGATCAATGCCAAATTACCAGCGGGTTTGTGCTGTAGGCCCCCCAGGACCTTTGCAACATCAGACAGAGGAAACTTCCTAGCCACTCGGCCTGGGGCTGGATTTAAACCCGAATCCCAGAGGTGTAAGGACAATATTCCAAAACTACCCCCCCCACCACTCCCCCACCCCCCCCCACCTCCACAACTAATGTCAAGTTAGATAGTTACTAAATGTAAATATTCTGAAATGTGGGAAAATATCGGATGATTACCTCTCTCAAAAGTAAATTCCAGCCACAACCACTCAGTCCTGAACACAGAGACCAAAGGAGAAATCTACAAAATGCTGAACCTGCACTGAAGCAGAAAGTTCTCTTGGTGTCCTGTCCAACATTCCTCCTTCAACCAAGGTTACCAAAAATGGGTTAACTGGTCATATGTTTTATTACTGTTTGTGGGATCTCCCTGTGTATAAAATGGCTGCCAAGGTTGCTGTAAGCCTTAGAGAGGGCGCAGAAGAGATTTACTAGAATGGTAATGGTTCTGCTGTTGCCATTTACAGCTCCTCTAGACCCATCTTTTGTTTCTTTACTTGTCCCATGACCACCCTCCTTGCCTTGCACCATCATCCCTTTGATCATTTAATCACTCCTGCCCTCCACCCTTTTAGAGTCCTTCCCTTTTGTTCTTTCCTCTCCCCCCCCACACTTTCCCTGGCTCTGTACTTGCTTAAAAACTGTTTCATCTTCAACTTCCTTCATCGTCGCTGGGTCAAAATCCTGGAACTCCCTTCCTAACAGCACTGTGGGAGAACCGTCACCACACAGACTGCAGCAGTTCAAGAAGGCGGCTCACCACCACCTTCTCAAGGGCAATTAGGGATGGGCAATAAATGCCGGCCTCGCCAGCGACGCCCACATCCCATGAACGCATAAAAAAAAACTTCTTCCAGTTCTGACGAAGGGTCATCGACCTGAAACGTTAACTCTGTTTCTTTCTTCACAGATGCTGCTGGACTTGCTGAACGTTTCCAGCATTTTCTGTTTTTATTTCAGATTTCAAGCATCCGCAGTATTTTGCTTTTAATTTACTAGAATGGTACCAGGGATGGGGGACTTCAGTTATGTGGAAAGACTGGAGAAGCTGGGGTTGTTCTCCTTAGAACAGGGAAGGTTAAGGGGAGATTTGATAGAGGTGTTCAAAATCATGAGCAGTTTTGATAGAGTAAATAAGGAGAAACTGTTTCCAGTGGCAGAAGGGTCGGTAACCAGAGGTCACAGATTTAAGGTGATTCGCAAAAGAGCCAGAGGCGACATGAGGAAACATTTTTTTAAGCAGTGAGTTGTTATGATCTGGAATGCACTGCCTGAAAGCAGATTCAATAGTAACTTTCAAAAGGAAATTGGATAAATACTTGAAGGGAAAAAATTTGCAGAGTTATGGGGAAAGAGCCAGGGAGTGGAACTAATTGGATAGCTCTTTCAAAGAGCCGGCACAGGCATGATGGGCTGAATGGCCTCCTCCTGTCCTGTACCTACTAGGACTATGATATGAAGTCGCTGCACTTCAAAGTAACTTATTCTATATAAGGTTGCCAACCCTCCCAGATTGCCCTGGAGTCTGCAGGAATTGAAGACTGATCTCCAGGACGCTGCTGCGAGCAATAACCAGGAGAAAAATCATAACGTGTTAAAAAAAATTGCTTTATTAGTTATAAAAATATTGGAGAAGGATAAACTGGACGGGGCAGTTGGAGGTGGAAGGTCATGTGATGAAATCTTCAGGAATATGTCCAATCAGAGTTGGCAACCCTAATTCTATATGAAGTGCTTTGAAATGTTTGTGGGAGATATAAATAAAAGTCTTCCCTTTTTCTCCTGCAGTTGTTGACAATAGTGTTTTTAGGCTCTAAAGTTTGATTTATTATAGTCTTTGTCTGTGATTTATGCTACATAGTCATTAATTTTTAGCTGCTTTGCCCAAATGATAGACTGAGCTTCGTACACATGGAGCTTAGGGACGTCACCAGGCAATAATCTTTGTTCTTTTGCCTGCTGATATCATTCACTGAAAATTATTGGTCAGTAACATTAGCGGTGAGTAATAGAGAAATTTACTCTCACATGTGGCAGCTCTTTGGCCAATAAAGTGTATGGTTTGTTGTCGTAAATGTCCATATATTCCCCGTCCACCTCATCTGAAGGGGTTACCTTGCACAGGATGCAATCCCCCAGATACCGGCAACTCTGTTACCTCATCTAGTGGCCATTGTTCCTGTAGGAGCCCGGACAGTGAGCTAAGACAGGCAGGGAGATAGAAGAAGAGGCCCACTGAAATGAACACAAGGAACTGCAGAAACACGTTAAAAGAAGTGATTGGAGAGGCAAAGAGAGACTTGGAGAAAGGCATTGCAGCTGAGGCTAAGCATGACGGTAATAAAATTACAATAGCAAGATGGCAGTCAAAGGAGAGGTGCAAACTATAAAAGGTGCAAATGGCCTTTGAAACCGAGGGCAACACAAAATAGTAAATATTCTGAATGAATACTTCCATCAAGCATTGACAAGGGGAAGGCATGAGTAACATGCGAAGGTATCCAAAGTAAAATCAAAGACTTTTTTTATAAATGAGGTGGAATTCCTAGACAGGTTAATTCTGCTCAAAACATGGTATTCATCCCAGAGTGCTGAAAGAGACAAGGGAAGAGATTTGTGATGCACTGACAACTACTGGACACTGGACAAGTAACAGAAGATTGGAGACAGGCTATATATTTAAAAATGGTGACAAAACACACTCAGGCAACTACAGACCCATTAGACTTACTTCCATTCTATGTAAAATAATGGAATCAATTATCAGGAGTAAATATGAAGATTATCCGTACAATAAAAACAGTGGTGATCATGCATTCAACCTCCCTAACTTCTTTGAAAAAGTTACAACTCAAGTGGACTTATGCTGTGCAATACCTTGACTTCTAAGAGGCTTTTGGCAAAGTTCCACACGAAAGACTATTAATTAAATTAAAAGCTGTGAGGATTCAGAGTAAACTCAGGGAATGGATAAGAAACTGGTTGTTGGGTAGGAAACAAGAAGTACTCTTTTGGAGGAGTTAAGTCAGACTGCGAAGGAGAGGGCTACTACTGAGTGGGATGCCTCAGGGCTCAATTCTGGGACCGCTACTGTTTCTAATTTACATAAATGATCTAGGTTCGAAAGCTCAATGCAACGTGGTCACATTTGCAGATGGCACCAAACTAGGAGGAGGCAACGGACTCAGAAGAGGCAGCTCAGAAATCACAGGAAGAATGGGACAAGATGTGTAAGTGAGCAGAAAAATGGCAGATGAAATTTAATGCAGACAAATCTAAAGTGTAACACAGGAAGACGACATTCGTTCTCCACGAACGGTGTTTCAATAGATAAAGATGAAGCTGAAAGAGAGCTGGGAGTCTTAGCAGACTCAACACTAAATATGTCCAACCAATGCACAGCAGCAATCAACAAAGCCAATAGCCTGTTGATTTACACAGCCAAAACAGTAAAGTCAGAGGAGGTAATGGCCATAATTTATAGTGATCTGGTCAGACCGCACCTTGAGTACCGTGCCCAGTTCTCGGTGCCAAGAAACAAGAGAGACATTCAAGCACGAGAGGCAGTGTAGAGAAAAGCCACACAAGGTTAATCCTCAGTGTCAGAGTTAAGGGAGAAGATTGGAGAACTTTGGGTTTTACAGCCTTGAAAGGAGGCTCCTGAGAGTGATCTTGTTGAGGTATATAAGGGTATAGAAAAAGTTAACACAAAATTACTTTAAATGAAACTGGGGCACAGGTTGAAACTGAAGAAGGTTATTTGTAGGACAGATATCAATACATTTTTCTTCACACAAAGAACAATTAAATGCGGAATAAATGTCCAGTTGGAGTATTGGAGGCAAAAACCCTGGAATCATTTAAGAAACAATTGGATGCTGCAATGGGGGAGCTGGGGCTTTAAGATCTCTCTGAATGGGTGAATTAAATGGACCGAATGGCCTTCCGCCTCCAGTATTATCTTGTCAGCTGAGCCTGATCCTGTCCCCACCCAATATCTAGCTGGAAGGTAGTGAGGATTGGGAACCTTGGCTGACTTTTTCTTCTCCCTAGACACCAAGGCTAAATGTAACATACATCAATAATATATTGAAAATCTTGCATAGAGCGTGCACTTCCTGTAGTCATGTTCTTTGGTCATGTTTGTCAACATTTCCCATTGTAAATTATGCAATATATTTTTCCATTCAAGTGTGTTAGGCTAAATTTACAGTGTGGTTACAGGATCTGACCACCAGGTGGTGCCAAGGAGTGAGTTTCAGATGTCTCTCCGCCCCCTCCCTCCCCCCCACAACTTGGTCACCATAGAAACATACAGTGCAGGAGGCCATTCAGTCCATCATGTCCTGTGCTGGCTCTATGAAAGAGCTATCCAATTAGTCCCACTCTCCTGCTCTATCGCCATCTTTTATATACAAAAAAACACTTACTGTGTGGGGAATGCCACGGGCAACTTTACGAGTTTCATTTGAAATATCTTCTTGAAGTTCAGAGTGTAGCAATGCCCCGTTATTGTGGATTTCTATTTTAGCAACTGCCAGCATCAGCTTTGTGAAATTCTGGATTCTGAATTGCTCCCGGTGCCAATTAAACCCAATTCCAGCAGCTCCCCCCCCCCCCGCCCGCAAGAAATGGCATTTATGCATGTGCACGGCATCTATAATGTGCATGCCTGCAGCACCTGACATACGCCTGTACACATTACGCATAAATGACACCAATGCGGCTGCGATGCTGATTGCCAGCAGTGTAAATCAGGCAGCTGGCACTAATCAGCCAATGCAAAACTGGCAACCATGCCCAGATTACAACATGAATATGCTTTTACTGTTGCATAACTCCTGGCTTTATTGGTAGGCTGTGCTCATTTTGGCTTTTCACAAAGGATTTTCTTCCCTGTTCTTTTGGAACATTTTCCCCTATTATATACAACACTATATTTGTCAAGCATTGTTAGGCAGTCGCTCACTGGAGTGTGCCCTGTGTTTGATTAATGGGTTCTTGGCAATTGTGGAAGGTCTTTTTTTTAAACTGTCCTCACCATTTTCAAATCTCGTGGTATTAATGGCTCTGTGCACTCAAACTGTATCTCACAACCAGTTTATTCCACATAGGAATTACAGCACATTAAAGGAGACTGTTTTGTATCCATACCAGTGCAAATTCCATGTCGCAGCTACCTACTCTAATCCTATTCCCCTGGTCTTTTCCTGCAACTTTAAATATTTTTCCTTTTTCAAGTGTTTATCTAATTGCAATTGAATTAATAATCACTTGCTGCACATTCAACCCTTTGTGTGAAAAAAATTATTTACCCATTTAGTACTAATCCTAAATCTATGTCTCCTTGATACTAATTCATCGATCAGTGGCAATAATAACTTTCACCGTTTTTATACAAATAAGGTCTGGATGGAGTGCGTTTTTATTTGTTGGTTTGCTGGAGAAAAATCTTTAAACTGCCTACTTCCACCTCAGTAACATTACCCGTCTCCGCCCCTACCTCAGCTCATCTGCTGCTAAAACCCCTCATCCATGCCTTTGTTACCTCTAGACTCGACTATGCCAATGCTCACCTGGCTGGCCTCCCATCTTTGCACCCTCTGTAAACTTGAGCTCATCCAAAACTCTGCTGCCCGTAGTCTAACTCGCACCAAGTCCAGTTCACCCATCACCCCTGTGCTCGCTGACCTACATTGCCTCCCGATCTGACAACGCCTCGTTTTAAAAATTCTCATCCTTGTTTTCAAATCCCTCCGTGGCCTCGCCCCTCCCTATCTCTGTAACCTCCTTCAGCCCTATAACCCTCCAAGATCTCTGTGCTCCAATTCTGGCTCTTGCGCATCCCCGATTTTCATTGTTCCACCATTAGTGGCCGTGCCTTCAGCTGCCTAGGCCCTAAGCTCTAGAATTCCCTCCCTAAATCTCTCCGTCTCTCTACTTCCACTCCTTTAATACGCTCCTTGGTCACCTGTCCTAATATCTCCTTATGTAGCTCGGTGTCAAATTTTGTTTGATAACGCTCCTGTGAAGCTCCTTGGGACGTTTTACTAGATTAAAGGTGCTATATAAATGGCAGTTGTTATAGGTGCTATATAAATGGACAGTGGGAGGCCACACAGCCAAGCTTGTTCCCATCCCAACCCAGCATCTTCTTTCCAGCGGAAGCCACTGAGTAGTGATCGGAAGCAGCAACCCAACTCTCCCCAACTCCAAGGACAACAAGGCCAAATGTAGTGTTTCTACCACTAGCTCGGCTGAGATCATCTAACTTAGCGCAGACCAGAGATTGGTGCTGGAAACCTGCATAGCTCAGAACCACGCCACATAAAATATATACCCATTAAACTATTGGAATGCACCTTTGACGTTCAGTTATGAATGTTGATGCTAGTGCTATCCTTGGCTCAGTGGGTAGCAATCTTGCCTCTGAGTCAGATGGTTGTGGGTTCTAAGCCCCACTCCAGAGACTTGAGCACAAAATCTAGGCTGAGGGAGTGCTACACTGTCGGAGGTGCTGTCTTTCAGATCAGATGCTAAACTGTGGCCCCATCTGCCCTCTCAGGTGGACATAAAAGATCCCACGGCACTATTTCGAAGAAGAGCAGGGGAGTTCTCCCTGGTGTCCTGAGCAATATTTATCACTAAAACTGATTTTGTGTGGGACCTTGCAGTGTGCAAATTGGCTGCCGTGTTTCCTACATTACAACAGTAAGTACTTTATTTCTTAAAAGTACTTCTTTGGCTGTAAAGCGCTGTGAGGAGTCCTGAGGTCATGAAAGGCGCGATAGAATTGCAAGCGTTTCTTTCTTTTAGCGATTTTTTTGATATTAAACAAATTTCTGATTTTGCTATGTAGAGCACGGCAGAGGAAGTTTTATCCCTAAGAGTTCAGATCAAGACCACGGTAAATAAAAGCTACCGCAAGAAATGGAAAACAGATTAATCCCACAACACAAAAACAAAAAGCACAACAAAAAGAAACCAAGAACAAAGATTCCACAAAGAAACTTTGAAAATTGATCAAACAGCCAATGATGAAACAGGGTACCAACAGAGAGAGCAACACCTGCACTGCTCAATGACGTGATTAGCTCACAGCTCATTGGAATATACATATATTCTTAAGTAATCACATTCCAACAGCAACAAAAGAATCTTTTAGATTATGGAGAATCCTCGCCCGACATAGACATCCCTGTATGTCATTTATCTTTATTGAATGTTTAGGGATGTATCATGGCACCTCTGGGGCCATGTATAAAGTTTAACTTTAAATTCAATGTTCCCATTAATTTGCAAATATCTCAAGTCGATGATACTAACGGATCTCGGCGTTCCGATTTAGCATTTATCCACCGATGAGGCAACAGGACTGAAAACAGCCCTATCAAACCTCTAGGTCCACATGATTCAAACCAATCAGCAAATAAGAAACATGGGAGAAATTGAAACAACACCTTTTATGTCCTCAGGATGTCCCAAAGTGCTACACCACCAATTAATTATTTTTGAAGTTCAGCCACGGTTGTTAATCAGGTAAATGTGACAGCCGTTTTGCACAAAGCAAGGTCCCACAAGGAGCAATGAGATAAGTGAGCAGTTTATTTGTTTTGGTGGTGTTGGATGATGTTTGAATGTTGACCAGGGCAGCATGAGAACTCCCCGTTCTTTTTCTAAAAATCTCCTATGGGATCTTTTACATCCACCTGAACAGGCCTCTGTTTAAGGTCACATCCGAAAGAAGGCACTTCCGACAGTGCAGCACTCCCACAGTACTGCACTGGTGCCAGCCAGTTCTGGGGTGGGGCTTGAACCCACAACCTTCCAACTCAGAGGTAAAAATGCTGCCAAGGAATGAAGCTGACAGTTATAATGGCAAATTTTTCCTCCGCAGGAGATTGCGTGACTGGAGGAGAGCGTGGAATTACGGTCCCTGTCTGGATGGTACAGGCTGGATGGACCATTTGGTTTAGTCCTTCTTTATATGTTTGTATGTTCGTAAATAGGGATGAGTGGCTAGATTGGAGGAGCTTGGCCCATGGGCCACTGATTGGTCTCTCTTGGCTTATGCCAAGTATGATACTGAGGAGAGGAAGTTTAGAGAAACCCAATTTATTGGCGTAGTCTTCTTTATTCTAAGATATCCTCTTTCTTTCTCTCTCTTCCCTCTCTTCCCCCTCAGCTCATCGTGTCTGTGCTAGCTCATTGCTAGAGCAATCCAACAATCCCACTGCCCTGCTCTAAATGCGAGTCTTCCTTTCTTTCTTTCCTTATAGCTCTGTATTTGTCTCTATTCAAATATTTATCCACCTTTTCCTTAAAAGGTGCAATGTCCTTTACCTCATCTTTACCTCCCTGCTCTAACAATTCTGCATCAAGAAATTTCTCCGAATCTCTCTGCTCACTGTTTTAGTGTCAATTCTAAACTGGCGACCCTTTGTGTCTGTCTCCCAAAGTACAGAAAAGAGTCTTTCCCTATTCACTGCATCAGAAATGCTCATAATTTTGAAAACCTCTATTAAACCTCCTCTTAGCCTTTTAAGTATAGAATTATTTGCACAGAAGTTGCGTCAAAAGGATTCCCGAATTGGGTAGAATATCTCAATAGAGACTAGAGAGTACTGTCCGGGGATGTTATTGCACTCTTCTACCAGATTCCTCTCCCCACTATTTTAACAGAGATATTTAACCCAAATACCTCCGTTTGGTAGCACATTTAATGTAGTAAAACGTCCCAAGGCGCTTCTCAGGAGCGATTATCAAGCAAAATTTGACACCAATATGGCAACATCCCTGGCAGTAACTTGTAGGATACACCCTTGGGAAAGAAGTCCCAGCTTGGTGTGTGGTTAGCTCTGCTCAGCAACGCTGCAAGGAGCCAGCAGATGCAATGTTAGAGGATTTTTACCTTCCCTATAACTGAGTTGAACCTGAGTGACAATTTCCCTTCTCTCTGCAACGCGTTAAAAGCAAATTAAAAACACACAAAACGTTGCCCTAAATTAGGAGCCTTGTCTTCAATAAACAATTATTTATGTTTAGTAAGACTGTCACATAAGCAAGAGAGAGGGAAAAAGTCGCCTGGGTTGTGCCTGACAGAACCATCATCTGCGTTGTATCATCCATTAAAACAAGACGCAGTGAAGCTATCTATAAACTCATTTATCATTTGCATAATTTTATCATCTTGATGAATGAGGGACATCCGTTGTCTATTTACCAAGATAAATTAGTGTGGAAATGGAACCTGATGGGTCCTTGCTGATATGCATTTTAATTGCTTATTGGGGTGATTGTTCCTGGTTTGTCTGGATGATGTCAGCAGCACTCTGTGGATCATTATGAAGTATGGATATTTGTCATTTTTAATATGCATAAATAATGTTTGTTATACAGCTGAAAATAGGCAGCTCTCTATTGTTCAAAGGGACAGGACGATTAACCCTTTCTGCTTTGCTTTAGTGCCTCGAAGCAGTCTGAAATTCCGTCTTGCGGTACTGGTGTAACGTGTTTGTCTGAAATCCCTCCTACCTGCTATTTTAGTGGAGGCATTAAACCTGCCTCATATTAATGGGTTAAAGCCTTTACCAAAGTAGCAGATTCAAAAATTTCAGATAAAGTTGTTCATTGTTCGTACATTAGTATCCTGGTGAGGAATTTCGGGGACGACTCTTCCATTTCTATTGTATGGATTCACAGCTTGAGATCTGTCCTCACCCTCTAATTCCACACCAGACCTTGTATCTTTGCTTCACATTGGGAGGTCATTCTCTCAGGCACCATGGCCCCACCTTATAGACTTCTGTCCCCAAAACCACTTTGTCTCACTACGTCACATTCTGCATACGGAAATCTGCTGAAAACCCTTCTCCTTGACCATGTCTTTGGCCTTCCACACATTACTTTGCCCCTGCTCAGTGTGCACTTCTGTCTTGTCAAGCTCTCTCGAACATTTCTTTTATGTGAACAGCATTACTGATTTTTTTTATTTGTTCTTGGGATGTGGGCAATACTGGCAAGGCAGTATTTATTGGCCACCTCTAGTTGCCCTGAGGGCATGAAGAGTCAAACATGTATTACTTGGCTGGAGTCACAAGTAGGCCAGACATTAGTGGACAAGTTGGGTTTTTACAACAATCCAGCAGCTTTCATGGGCAAATTCTGATTTCACAACTTTTCATGGTGGGATTTGAACTCACAAACTCTGGGTTACTGGTCCAGTACCATAACTGCTAGGCTACTGTACCCACATAAATCCAAGTGCTTTTTGTTAACACTGGAAAATGGAACATTTGTCCATTTCAGGCACCCCGTTTCAGCATCAAGTATTTCAAGGTCAGGTATAACATGTCTTAGATGCGAGTTAACTCCTTCTACTCTGCTCCAACAATGCGCCTTAACCATACCCACAAGCCTCAAAGGAGAAACCACCCGTACCACTGTCACCTTTCCTATTTCTCATGCCAGCTATCCCTTTACCCGCACAGTTAGATTGCCAATTTTAGTGCTAATTTAGGAGTGGTTGTGCATACTTCTCAGCTGTCCTGTTTTAATCAAGACGCACCTTCATTAAACAGCGCGACTGGAAAATGGTAACAGTGCCACACAAGAGTCCCAGGCTGGCAAAATCAGTTGATCTCAATTTTTCTACAGAAAGCCACATGCACACCCTAAATGCCAACCTGAATCCCACCCTCTCAACACACTGCACGTTGAAAGGTGTGGTCTTGTGTTGTGAACTCAAGGAAGTGCCCAACTCATGTGGGTTCCTTACAGCCAGCAAAGAGAGCCCTCCAGTAACCTCACCCATGTGGGCTTTCTGTATGCGTGAACCTAGACTGTGACTTCATACTCACACACGTTCCACACAGGGATTGGGATCGGGAACGGACACCCTGACTGATGATTTTTTTAATCTTCTCTGGTCCAGGGACATTGAAATCAAACTGTAGCATCTGCTGCTGGCACATCAGCTAAGATCAACTAACACAGACCACAGATTAAAGCTGGGAGCATACTGAAAGACTTGCATTTATATGGCACCTTTCACGACCTCAGGACGTCCCAAAGCGCTTTACAGAAATAAAGTATTTTTCAAGTGTAGTCACCGTTGTAATGTAGGAAACGTGGCAGCCAATTAGCACACAGCAAGGTCCCACAAAAAGCAATGTAACAATGACCAGATTATCTGTTTTTTGGGGATAAGTATTGGCCAGGACACCGGGGGAGACATCCTCTGCTCTTCCTCAAATAGTGCCATGTTGAACGTCTCACCCAAAAGGCAGCACCTCCAGACTGTGCGGTGTCCCCTCTAACTGCACTGGGAGCATCAGCCTAGATTTTGTACTCAAGTCTCATGGAGTGAGACTTGAACCCACAACCTTCTGACTCAAGAGGCAAGAGTGTTACCAACTGAGACATGGTTGACGCCACTGGTCTGTGCGGTACAGTTCCACAGTCGTCCGTGCACTTACCAACTGAGCCATCTGCAAAGTCACCTTTTAGAAATGAAAGACACCCATGTCTATGCTGTGAAGCCTCTTTTAGCCAGGCTGCAGTGTGTTGTTGTTTGTTTTTCAATTGTATCCAACAGAAGGGTGTCAACTGGTTGACACTGAATTAACAAATCTGACAAGGTAATCTGTTAGGAAAGGAACACACTGAAGCCTGCTTGTTATCATATTGCTCCAAATCATAATCCATTTATCATTATTAATTACACAATGCCAGATCATGCATTTTGATATGCTGCAACCTATTTGGTGGAATAAAGGACCCAGCTCAATGCATGACCTTGGTTTTAAGTTTACCAAGCCTAAGTTATGAAGAGAATTTTCACCAAGGTAGGGTTAGTTTGGTGGCTTGTAAACATTGTTGTTTTCATTGAAGAAAATAGTGGTTTACTAAAATGATTGTATTTTTGTCACTTGGTTAAAATTAGATCTGTCTTATGAAGACTGAAAACTGAAATGAGACTAAGATTCCAGATGAAGATATGAGACTAAAATTAAAATTGATTCCAGCATTAAAACATACTGGTCAACAACACACAACTTTCAGTGGATAATGAAACAGGCAAGCTGAGTCTAGGGCACCTTTTAAACCCCAGATTATTATTTCTCAACATTATTTTGGGGTCGTGAGTTGTGTGAGAAGTGAATTGATAATTACGGCATTTTTTGAAACGTAAGGGTAGAACTTTTGGGACTCGATGGGCCGAATGGCCTCCTTCCGTGCTGTAAACTTTCTATGATTCTACGATTTTGATCGGCATAGTTCAAGGCTCGATGAGTTTGTACTGTGTTCCTCTGTACATTACTTTTACATCTGGATTAGAGCAAATTGGCACCTGCTTAAAAATAATGCACATGGGAATGTAGTGTGAGCACTTTAAATGGTCGCACACGAGCTCTGCTGGTTGGAATTCTGCCCTATAAATTTTCAGTAAATTCCAGAAAAGACTAGCATGAAAATATGGAAAGCTTAAAAAAAAATTACTATTAGTTAACTCATGGTCATGTAAGTATAATATGATGTAACTAAAAGGAACAGAACCGTAGCGATTATCCCAGTGTGGTCATAAGTTAGCCAACTTGTCAGGTTGGCATTAGTCATTGAACAATGGTAGGCCGCGAAATCAGCTCGAGCTGGCTATCAGTGACTGAGCAGCTGCGAGTCAGCTGGCAAATCTGTATATCGAGGCTTTGGTTGTTTGAAGTGTAAATTGTTAAAATTAGGAATGGGAGGAAAGTGAAAATTATAGTGGAATTTCACTGGAACAGTGTTGTGGGGGTGGAAAAATAAAAGAGCAGAGATGACAGTTATTCATTCTCTGAGATGGACGCCTTGCTGCTGCCTTCAGGATGTTTAAAATGTATATCATTTTCACAAGTAACAAGTACTTAGACTGTACAGCTTCAGTCAAATAGCACCGCCTTCTAGTGACTACAATCCTAATACTAATAGCTACAGCCTCCGTTCATTGTGCTTCTGTTTGTACTGCTCAGTTTAAATGTACAGAAATGATTTTTTTTCTAGGAATGATTTCCTTTGATGAGAATATATGGAATGGCATCAATTTCTTTCAAATGATTTTTTTAAAAAACTGATTTTGAGGTAGGAAGGTTTAGAAAATCTTTCAATTCTAGCCTCATTCACATTCCCCTATTTTCATCACTCTACCATTGGCTGCCGTGCCTTCAGCTGCCTAGGCCCTGAGCTCTGGAATTCCCCCTCCAAACCTCTCCACCTCTCTCTCCACCTTTAAGACGCTCCTTAAAAATGACCTCTTTTGATCACCTGTCCTAATATCTCCTTATGTGGCTCAGTGTCAAATTTTGTCTGATTTACGCTCCTGTGAAGCGCCTTGGGACGTTTTACTGCGTTAAAGGTGCTATATAAATGCAAGTTGCTGTTGTTGTTGAAATGTCAGTGCAGAAATTTTAAAAATATCTCTTTTTATATTAAAGGTTATTTTATTATGCAGGAGCCTTTTGTACCCTCTTTATATTACAGTCCAGCCTTTAGTTGCATTGCTGTAATATATAACCTTACAGAAACAAACAGCAGCAGAATCAGACGTGACACTGTAAAGTAAAAGGAAAGAAAGAACTTGCATTTATAGAGCACTTTTCACGACCTCAGGACATTCCAAAGCGCTTTACAGCCAATGAAGTACTTTTTGAGGAGTCACTGTTGTAATGTAGGAAACGCGGCAGCCAATTTGCACACAGCAAGGTCCCACAAACAGCAATGAAATAAATGGCCAGACAATCTGTTTTAGTGGTGTTGGCTGAGGATAATAAATATTGGCCTGGTCACCGAGGAGAACTCCCCTGCTCTTCTTCGAAATAGTTCCGTGGGATCTTTAACGCCCACCTGAGAGGGATGAAGGGGCCTCGGTTTAACGTCACATCCAAAAGGAGGCACCTCCGACAATGCAGTTCTCCCTCAGTGTCAGGCGTAATATAGCCAGCCACTGATAGAGGGCTTCCTGGGGTACCTCAGAGCACTGTGCATTCGTGGTGGCATATATCAACAACCACCATTGCCAGCACTTAAGCCATGTCTGCCATCTTGGCTGCTGGCAGGCTGACTTTCCAGGCCCATTCACACAGGTCAGCAGTGCAGTACTGGCAGTGCCCGTCTGTCCCAACTGCCCCCCAACGTTGGGGCCAGACTGGCAAAGACTGGTAAACACGACTTTGGCACTGACTCGATGACTTGCCTCTTGCACATGGCGGAGCTACCTGCTGCTGAATCCTCCCCTGCGGGATAGATGGCACAGATTTGGCAGCAAAGGAATCCAGTTAGAAAATAGCCCTTCTTTTAATGGGGTTCTGTAGTATAAGGCACTTTTCTATAAAATCCAGGACTTTGGGAGAGTGATGCCAACAAACCAGTGCTAGCTCTCGATTAGTTTACTTTCAGGAGTACCATTGATTGCAGGAAAACCTCGAGCAGTCAATCACCATCACTTAGCTCAGATAAAAGCACCAATGAGCTTTAATGCCTTACTGAGGGATTGCTGCATTTTTTTCAAGATCCTGTCCTCCAAAGGAGGCCACCAAAAAAAAAACCAGACAAACTAATCACTCATCGCATTGCTGCTTGTGGGATCTCGCTGTGCACAAAATGGCCATCGCGTTCCCCTCCATAACAATGGTGACTGCACTTCAAAAGTAATTCATTGTAATGCTTGGCGCTTTGGGACTTGTCTGAGAGATGAAGCAAGACGTTAAATAAATGTACATTTTTCTTTCACAGAATAACAAAGAATTTACAGCACAGAAACAGGCCATTCGGCCCAACTGGTTCATGCTGTTGTTCATGCTCCACATGAGCCTCCTCCCACCCTTCTTCATCTAACCCCAACAACCCTTTCTCTCTCAGGTGTTTATCTAGCTTCCCCTTAAATGCATCTATGCTATTCGCCTCAACTACTCCATGTGGTAGTGAGTTCCACATTGTAACCACTCGCTGGGTAAAGAAGTTTCTCCTGAATTCTCTATTGGATTTATTAGTGACTATCTTACATTTATGGCCCCTAGTTCTGGTCTCACCCGCAAGTGGAAATATCTTCTCTACATCTACCATATCAAACCCTTTCATAATCTTGAAGACCTCTATCAGGTCACCCCTCAGTCTTCTCTTTTCTAGAGAAAAGAGCCCCGGCCTGTTCAATCTTTCCTGATAGGTATAACCTCTCAGTTCTGGTATCATCCTAGTAAATCTTTCTTTGCACCTTCTCCAGTGGTTCTATATCCTTTTAATAATATGGAGACCAGAACTGGTCACACTATTCCAAGTGTGATCTAACCATGGTTCTATATGGGTTTAACATAACATCCCTGCTTTTCAATTCTATCCCTCCAGAAACGAACCGCAGTGCTTTGTTTGCTTTTTTTTTATGGCCTTATTAACCTGCGCCGCTACTTTTAGTGATTTGTGTATTGTACCCCCAGGTCCCTCTGCTCCTCTACCCTCTACCCCAATTAGACTCTTATTTTCCAAGGAGTTTGTGGTCCCCTTATTCTTCCTAGCAAAATATACTACCTCACGCTTATCTATATCGAAATTCATTTGCCAATTACACGCTCATTCTGCCAGTATATTAGTATCTTCCTGTATTTTGTCGCAGTTCTCCTCAGTATTATTAACTATACCCATAATGTTATGCAAGAGTCGCTTAACATGGATTTGGTCTTCTCTCTCTGCCCTCTGTTGATGGACGCAGGGTATTATTACACTGTTGACACTTTAATCTGTTGCATTTCGCAAGTTAATATCACAGCCTGATTGGTGTCTTTTTCATGTAATGGGTTTTTAGCCGTAAAAGCTACAATCACAAGGCACGAGATTGGCCAGTCCCTACCAGTCATTTGACAGGTGGACACAATAATAAGCAGGCTCCAGATGACCAGTGTTAAGATGTGAATGTTTACACAGGGATTAAATGATTGCTGACAAGTATTGCTAACAATAGCAAAATAACATCTGTTAACAGGATGGTTCTAGAGGGATAGAATTGAAAAGCAGGGAAGTTATGTTAAACCTGTACAGAACCTTGGTTAGACCACACTTGGTGTACCGTGAACAGTTCTGGTCTCCATATTATAAAAGGATATAGAGGCACTGGAGAAGGTGCAAAAAAAAGATTTACCAGGATGATACCAGAACTGAGAGGCACAGCCCCACAGCAGATAAAAATGACTTTGTCACAATTTAAACTCTGGTATTTCACAAGGCACAATCTAAATGATTGTAAAATCTGTTTCCGGAGAAGCAGATTATAGGTTACAAATATGCAGTGAGCTGAAATATTTACAGGGTGGAACCTCTCGTCAGAAATTAATGTTGTTCCTCCCTCAAATGGCTCGGTTGGTAATGCACTGGGTGCTGTATGACTCGATGCCACGCTGTGTTGCATGGTGCATTTTGCCATTGTGGGAGCGGAAACTAATCTCAAATAACACCTGTGGGTCACCTGCAGCCTCCTGAGCCCTATTTCTGCTGATATTTCTTACTCGTTGGCGTGTGGGCCTAGAGGTTTAGAGATGGCTATGTTCCTGTTCATGGATAAACCCTAAATCAGCTGTTAGTACCAGCCACTTGAGATATGCAAATTAATGCAAATATGGATTGAAACTTTATATGTATCCCTCGAGGGTCCATGGTACGAACCTCCCAAGTCGCACACCATCCCCACTTGGACATATATCACCCGTTCCTTCATCTTAGCTAGGTCAAAATCCTAGAACTCCCTACCCAACAGCACAGTGGGAGCACCTTCACCACATGGGCTGCAGCGGTTCAAGATGAAGGCCCACCACCACCTTCTCAAGAGCAACTAGGGGTTGGCCAATAAATGCTGGTCTTGCCAGCGACGCCCTCATCCCCAGAACGAACTAAAAAAAAAGAACCTACATGGCCCAAGAGGACAATAAAGCTTGGAAACTCCTTATTTGCATGTATTGAAGTCATGCTGATGAAGCAGCTGATCTAACCAAGTACTGTTAAGACTGCGAACCCCTCACTGTCGAACATTCGACAGTGGCCAGATTAGAAAATGAGTCACTGCCTCAACAGCCAGGACAGCACTTGGGCTGCTGCCATCAGCCTCAGTGTAGGGTCAGGCTCAGTCTGTGATGCCCTCTGTGGTCTAATAACCCCCGCCAACAATTACGATCCAGACTCACACGTGAAGAACAGCCACTTGTCTTAGGTACTGCGGCTCCCTGCAGCCATGGAACTGCACCCCAACAAAAGCCAGTGCAACAGGATGCACTGCAGCAACTCGCCAAGGCTGCTTCGACAGCACCTCCCAAACCCACGACCTCTACCACCTAGAAGGACAAGAGCAGCAGGTACATGGGAACAACACCACCTGCACGTTCCCCTCCAAGTCACACACCATCCCGACTTGGAAATATATCGCCGTTCCTTCATCGTCACTGGGTCAAAATCCTGGAACTCCCTTCCTAACAGCACTGTGGGAGAACCCTCACCACACGGACTGCAGCGGTTCAAGAAGGCGGCTCACCGCCACCTTCTCAAGGGCAATTAGGGATGGGCAATAAATGCCGGCCTCGCCAGCGACGCCCACATCCCATGAATGAAAAAAAAAACAGTGATTACACTTCAAAAGTACTGAATCAGAAGGTTGTGGTTTCAAGTCCCATTGCAGAGACTTGAGCACATACTCCAGGCTGACACTCTCAGTGCAGTACTGAGGGAGAGCTGCCATCTTTTGGGTCAGACATTAAACTGAGGCCCCGTCTGCCCTCTCAGCTGGACATAAAAGATCCCACGGCATTATTCGAGAAAGAGCAGGGGAGTTTCTCCACAGTGTCCTTGCCCAACATTTATCCCTCAACCAAACACCTAAAACAGGTGAGCCGATCATTTATCTCATTGCTGTGTGTGGGAGCTTGCTGCGCCCAAATTGGCTGCCGCGTTTCCTACATTAACTACACTTCAAAAAGTACTTAATTGGCTGTAAAGCGCTTTGGGACATCCTGAAAGGCGCTGATATAAATGCAAGCCCTTTCTTTCTTTCAGGAGAGGCGGGGAGGAAAGGAGTTAGGAGAACTGAGAGATTCTAAATCCGCCAGCCTTTTTGCTGTCAGGAGATTTTTGACTCGGTGCCAAGAGGTTGACAGAAATACGTACCGCATGAGCGTAAGAGCTGTAGGTGTTGTTAAACTGGAGCGGCATTGGGTTGAACATCCCAAACTGGCCCACCATGTGCTGCATGCGCCGCAATGTGCGCTCCTTGTCTGTGTCCGCAAACTTCACCACTAGGCTGGAGGACGCTCCCTGAAAATATACACAAAGAATATACGTCAACTATAGGGAGCAACGCATCCAGATCACAGTGTCCATCACCTGGGCTCGCTCACTGAGGGACAGAATCAAAGGAGTTTACACCATTGGAGAACTAGCCATTTTGACAGTCAACCCTCCGATACCCTGCCCAAGTGGCCACTACTCTTATAACATCACAGAATGATAGGGCACAGAAGGAGGCCATTCGGCCTATCGTGCCTGTGCCGGCTCTTTGAAAGAGCCATCCAGTTGATCCCTTTCGCCATAACCGTGCACGTTTCTCCCCTTCAAGTATCTATCCAATTTCCTTTTGAATGAGCCGCTGCTCATCGACGCCAACTGGCTATCTTGTTTGTGGAAGGCACCAGAGCCCAGTCTGACGCTGCGCTCCCCCCGCCATCACTGGGGTTGCTGTCGTTGCCCAGGAGCAGAAACTTTGGTCAATTTTCCTTCTGTAACCTGGTAGCACTGAGGCCAATTGCCATGATGTGGAGATGCCGGTGATGGACTGGGGGTGGGCAAATGTAAGGAATCTCACAACACCAGGTTATAGTCCAACAGTTTTATTTGAAAATCACAAGCTTTCGGAGGCTTTCTCCTGTGATTTTCAAATAAAACTGTTGGACTATAACCTGGTGTTGTAAGATTCCTGCCAATTGTAGCAGTCCAGGTAAGCTAACTCAGACTGGCGTTCAGAACCGGGTCCTCGCAGCATCTGTGGCTCCAAGTTTAGCCCCTTAAAAAATAAGTTTCCTCCAGACCTCACTGTCCAATGGGAGCAAGCTCTGAAAAAGTGGACTTTCATTGGCTGAAAGACAGTTTTAAAATGCTGAATTGTTTCTCAGCCAATCAGAACCTGCTTCTTTGCATCGGAAGTAAAATAAAATCCCTTCGCAAAGCTCAGTCACATGAACCTCCTCCCACTCGCACAAACAGCACCAGAACAAGCCGGAGCTCAGTTATTTTGTTATAAATAAGACTGCTATATGTATATTATAAAAATTTATGAGTGAGTGGGAGTGATTAAAATTAAAAATGATCATCTCGCGATTCTGATGACAAGAAACTGCTCGCACTTCATTCTTGTGACTTATGGTGTTGTCTGAACCTCTCGACGAGATTCTTTCCTGCTAATGGTTCCCTCTCACCCATTATTCACGGTGTAACAGACTGTGCACTGCACTGAATGACCCAGACACAATATAAAAGTGAACATTCGGTGTCAGTCTCATGCTGGGAATGCAACACTTTCTGAACCTGATATCAACCTCAGAGTTGCACACCACAGCTCCTCTGATAGCTTGGTTGGCTTTTAAAGAAGGTCTGGAGAGAGATGCAGTGGTATCTGTCCAAGTTCGTCCCGAGCAGCTCCGTAACACAGGATTCTGTGCTCCACGGGCTGTTCCCGGGGACGCACACCGAGACAGACATCAACTGCTGCTGGAGGATCATTAACTCGGTGAAAGACGCCCTTTGGTCTGCCCGAAACCTGCTGGTCTTCCAGTGCAAGGAGCTGTCCTCGACCGAGTGTTGCAGACTGGCACATTCCAAGGTCCAGGACTACGTGCTCAGGGACGCACTGAAGCTGGGTGCGGCCGCTGCAAAGGCTCTGTGGGTAAAGGCAACCATTTAGAGACCTTCCCGCCATTGTATACCGAGGGGCTGCAATCAGGGAAAAACCCCCCCGGGCAGAATGTAAAATTCAAATTGCTGTAATGTACCTGAAATGAATCTGTAATGTACCTGTAATGAATCTGTAATCAATAATCTGTATTGAGTATAATGCAATGAGACACCCCAGAGTGTCATGAACTGTAATTATGCACAATGTGTTCATTCAACTGTACTTGATGTAACCTGCAAATTGTATAATCTGTATTGTGTACGTTTGGAATGTGATATGACAACTGAATTGTATGTTTTTGCTACAAATTTTATGAATAAAGTATATTTTTTGAAAAAAAAAGATAGCTTGGTTGGTGAATGCAGTGTGATACTGAACCGTTCTGATCTATGCTGAGTGAGCCCACTACAGCCGTCTCTGTGGGGCAGTGGTTGGTGGCTGAAATTGGTCTCAATGTCCCCAGGGCTGGAGGAGAAAAATTCAGCGTATGTTCTTGCTCCTAATTGTTATCAGATGGCCCCTGATGGAAAGTGTGCATGTGTATGTCTCCATGCGCGTGTGTCTGTGCATGTGTGTCTATGCATGTGTGTGTGTGTGTCTGAGCATGTATGTCTGTGTGCGTGTGTATCTGCGCGCGTGTGTGTTTATGCCCATGTGTGCTTGTTTGCAAATGTGTGTGTCTGTGTGTGTGTGTCTGTGTGCGTGTGTATCTGCACGTGTGTGTGTTTATGCCCATGTGTGCGTGTTTGCAAATGTTTGTGTCTGTGTGTGTGTGTGTCTGTGTGCGTGTGTGTCTGCACGTGTGTGTGTTTATGCCTATGTGTGTCTGCACGTGTGTGATCTCATGGCACTACTGGAATTAGAGTAGGTCAACATTCTCCCTCAGCCAACACCACCAAAAACAGATTACCCAAGCAGTCAACTCATTTGCTGCCTGTGGGACTTTGCTGTGTGTAAAATGGCTGCCACATTAACCTACATGACAACAGCGACTGCACTTCACAAAATAATTCATTGGCTGTGCTTTCCTGAGAAATGTTACATGGTGCTAAATAAATGCAGATTTTTTCTCCCTTTTATCTCAGCTCGTTGCTGGAAATCTGATTCAAAACAGAAAATGCTGGAACTATGCAGCAGGTCAGTCAGCGTCTTGAGAGAGAGGAAGATTGCCTAACATCTCAGGTGGGGCCTTTCAGCAAGGTGATGCTCAAATCATTAACCTATCATTCTCTTTCAGATCTTGACTGACTCATTGTGTATTTAATCCACACGGACTGCAGCAGTTCAAGAAGGCAGCTCACCGCCACCTTCTCAAGGGCAATTAGGGATGGGCAATAAATGCCGGCCTCGCCAGCGACGCCCACATCCCATGAAAGAATATATTTTAAAAAATTGCAAATTGGATGAGTTTTCAGCCTCTGTTATTCTCTGCCTAGTTGTAAAAGATTTAAAGAAAGAACGAACTTGCATTCATATAGAACCTAACACATCTTCAGGATGACCCAAAGCACTTTATGGGCAATGAATTATATTTTCTGCAGTTGTGTAGGCCAACATGGCAGCCAATTGGTGCACAGCAAGGTCCCACAAACAGAAAATGTGATGAATAACCAGTTAATGTCTTTTGTTGGTGTTGGTTGAGGGATGAATGTCGGACGGGACACCAGGAAAACTTCCCCTGCACACGTGAATGTGGAATATAAAATGGAGCACTGAGTTATGTGACTGTACCAAGCTACTGACCGTTTGTCATGTGCCAAACATTAATGTGACCATTTTCCCAGCTATTCTACACGTATGTTCACTGAGGGACATCTATAGGAAGACAAATAGAAAAATACAATGAAATCTTAGAAGATAGATACTTTGTACTCAATGCAGGGAAAGTCTGATCCAGATCCAGGGGGGATTTTAAAGGATTTTCCATTGGGAGTGAGAGAAAAGCATTTTCCCAATTTTCTCTTGCCCTGTCCGCAGGTGGTGACTCTCGTTAAGGTGGTGTTCCGTGGACCTTTTCCAATACCTCATTCAAATGGCCATTCTTCTTGTGTGAGCCTAGACGGTGAGTGTTGATAGAGTATCTGACCGTGGGAGGATTCACAAGCCAGGACCGATTGCGTTTTTAAATAAAGTCCACACATGTGTTCTTTTCAACAGGCTTCGCTGAACAACGATCAGGAGCGGGAAACGCTGGTTTTGTTTGTCCCTCTCCCTGGCTTGGGGACGCTGAGGCCAATTATAGCACCCCCCCACCCCCCCAACTACACCCCCATCCTTCATCTCCAAACTGGGCTGAGACGAGTTAACTCGGCACAGACTAGAAATAAAACCTGGCACCTTCCTGGCCTGTATAACTCGATTCCACACTGGACAGGACACTTAACCAAATGGGCTTTTATTGACACATTTTGTACTGAGACAGTTCCACCGTACATTGTCGAATTGTATAATGTGGTCGGGCTGTACACTCGTCATTAAGTTCACCATTGTGAACATGTCTCTTCAGTCTCAGCTTTAAGGGGCGGCTCAGAGGGTGGAGAGAATGGCCTGACCTAAGAAACCGCTGGCTGAGTTCCCGCCAAGATACAAATCGCCAACTCAGACTGACGGAGGTCTGGGGAGCACTAAAGGCAACGGACCCAGGCCAGGTACCGAGCAGCTGGCTTAATTAGTTAATGGGCTATCTGCCAGTGTGTGTCTTGGTATCTTTCACAGAAAATTGCTTCCTAATACTTGAGCCATTAAAGCTGAACGTACTCATTTCAAAATATTATTCTCAGCTTTGCGGATTAATGCTCATCCCTCTGCGGGAAAAGGAATCTATTGAAATGTAGTGTGTGGATAATAATGAACAACAAAGGGTATTTTTATAATTGGTTTTAGCACTGCCGTGCTTTAGGTACTTCTGTGCTTAGACCCAGCTAAATGAGTTCATTATTGCCTTTAGATAATCAGTTTTGCATTCAACGTGGGTTTTGCCTCCTGGATTATCTTCATTTTTTTGGTTGTTGTGGATTCTTCGCTCATCGAGGGAATGAAACCCTTTCCACTTTGAGCCACGAGTGTCAGCATCGAGCGCTGCCAGGTCTAGTATCCTGGCCTCAGCAGCCCTACCTGATACCCCCGTTCCAGCTATTGATTAGCCTCTCGATAAAGAAATATTTCCTGGCATCTGCCCAAAATTTGCCCTTGGCATCTGCCAACCAGTGCCCCTGCCTTGGTGTGTGAGCAAGTGTCTTTCCTGGTTTCCTTTCAAATGTCTTATTCAACGCAATAAGGCTAACAAAAAATAGCAAGCAAATCAAAAGATATTTCGGTTTCTTGTCTGTAAACAGTATAAGCAGTCATGCCCTCGCTAACTTAGTTAAAGAGCTTTATTATGAACAACACATGTTGAACTCTCTCCAACCTGTTCAGATCTACTATCAGCCCATACAGTCAGCATGTGTCACCACATTCTACAAACAGTACTTCCTGAGTTTACAGGGAGCTCATACCGCATAGTGTTTACATAGAGTCCACAGCACAGAAACAGGCCATTCGGCCCAACTGGTCCATGAGAGTGTCGTACTGTCTCCTTAAGCGGCAGCTGACCTGGCAATACTTACCGCCATTGTTTGGCTGCCGTGTAGCGCGTTAATGGCTGCCTGGGCTTCTGCGTGTGTGGAGAACTTCACAAATGCACAACCTGCAGAGAAAACAGGGGGAACAACAAACATGGAATCACATGGAATTTACAGCACAGAAACTGGCCGCACAAGCCTCCTCCCATCGCTCTTCATCGAACCATATCAGCATAACCTTCTACTGGCGGCCGTGCCTTCAGCTGCCTAGGCCCAAAGCTCTGGAATTCCCTCCCCAAACCTCTCCGC
The DNA here is from genome assembly GCF_035084215.1 of Heptranchias perlo. Taxonomy (NCBI): domain Eukaryota; kingdom Metazoa; phylum Chordata; class Chondrichthyes; order Hexanchiformes; family Hexanchidae; genus Heptranchias; species Heptranchias perlo. The sequence continues at coordinate 32,532,098 of NC_090353.1, forward strand.
CTCTCTACCTCTCTCTCCTCCTTTAAGATGCTCCTTAAAACCTACCTCTTTGACCAAACTTTTGGTCACCTGTCCTAATATCTCCTTATGTGGCTCAGTGTCAAATTTTGTTTGATAATCGCTCCTGTTAAACGTCTTGGGACATTTTACTACGTTAAAGGCGCTATATAAATGCAAGTTGTTGTTGTTATTCCTTTCTCCATCATGTACTTATCTAGCTTCCCCTTAAATGCATCTATGCTATTCACCTCAAATACTCCTTGAGGTAGAGAGTTCCACAGTCTAACCATTCTTTGGGAAAAGAAGTTTCCATTAAATTCTTTATTGGATTTATTGGCGACTATCTTATATTTATGGCCATTAGTTCTGGACTCCCCCACAAGTGGAAACGTCTTGTCTGCCCTGTGGAACCTCTTCATTTGAATTCTCTACCACAGAGGGCTGTGGAGGCCAAGTCACTGAATATATTTAAGAAGGCGCTAGAAAGATTTCTAGACACAAAAGGCATCAAGGGGTATGGGGAGAGAGCGGGAATATGGTATTGAGATAGAGGATCAGCCATGATCATATTGAATGGCGGAGAAGGCAAGAAGGGCCGAATGGCCTACTCCTGCTCCTATTTTGTATGTTTCTATGCTTCATAATTTTAAAGACCTCTATTAGAACACCCCTTAGCCTTCTAGTTTCTAGAGAAAAGAGCCCCAGCCTGTTCAGTCTATCCGGAGAGTTATAACCTCTCAGTTCTGGTATCATTTTCAACTGAAAACATCTAACACTCATGGTGATGATCCCACCATCATACTGTAGAGGGCTACTGACTCACCTTTGCTGTTACCATCAGGTCCTCGTAGGACTGTGCATTCCTCTATGACACCGAAAGATTCAAAGAGTCTGTACACATCGTCCTCTGTCTGTTGCTTGTTTAGCATGCCCACAAATAATTTTCTGTCTTCTGAAACAAAGAGATATATTGTTTAGTAAAGTCCAGAGTTCGTAGTTCTGTGACTGGGAGTGGGGTAGTTTAAATGGCGCTGCATTTTGCGTTCATTTTATGCACATCAAGGTAAGGGATGCCAGTGCTGGGGAGTGGAATGTTTCTTATTTTTGGACACCCAAGCATCAAACAGTTCCAGATCAAGTCCAGCACAATTAGATGAGGAGTTAAATCCCCTCTAATCTCTAACCTCTGAAGATCATCCCCTACTGCACCAGTGTGACATTTTCCATCTGCTGCACCAGCCATCCTGTAAAGTCTCTGAGTGAGGTTGTCAAATTAGAACTGAAACAGGGGTCGTTTTGTGCTGTGGGCCAATGCTCGCTAGGATTTGAATTGAGGTTGCCCAAACATTTGGAGCCATTTTTCTATTGTTCATTCTCTTCCCTTCTCTTTTCCCTTCCGTTTGTCATAGATGACAACAGGAACAGGCGAGATGCTCCAATGGCTCTCTAGAAATAACCACTAAAAAATATGGGAGAAATGGTCCAAGGGTGACTTTCTATGAGGAAGCCCCACTCTGCCTCTACTGATGACAACATGGCTGAGATTGAACATGGTGTGCCCCATGTGAACCCAGAGTCCTACCTTTCCAAGACACTGCTTCCATGGACTGTGATATCTTACACACCTAAATATGTAGCTATGCTGGTCAAGTAATGATACACAGGGGAGGTAGGAGACAACTGATCATTTTCTTTGTTAGCCTTATAGAAGATCCTCACCAGGGAATTATTGGTGGTTCTCCTGATTGGCCGTCGTAACGTTGGCGAAAATCAGCGGTTTACCAGGGGTACCCGCCAAAGTTACGGCAGCCGATCGGGGAAATCCGCGAGGAAATTCCCGCCGACTGGATTTTAGGATCTTCTGACAAATTCAAATGCTGCATCCAGATAGAAAAGAAGAGAGAGGTAGTAAGGGAAACGAGAGCTTCAACTGCTCCACCCCATCCAATATAACCACGGAACAAAGGCCTCAGTTAATGCAGCATAAAAACTACCATCTCCGACAGGGGTGGAACTGTCGTTTTAATCAGTAGTGAACGAAAGAATTGTTCGTAACAGGGAAAGACCATTAACCCCAACAAGCCCACCACTTTTTCACAGACCAACCTGACCTACCACTTCCTCACCACATTACTAGTGTTACTTCAAGGTAGGCCACAAAAGTGGGACAGTTGGAAGCAGTGATCTGTAGGTTTGTCTGGATGGACTGAATGGCGTTTACATTCATCTTGTGACCTTGTGAAATGTAAAAATGGAGAGATTTACATCAAGGCCAATGCAGAACAGCGACAACAACACTGGTCAACAAACCTTTCACTAATAGTAACTTAATATATACAAGAATAGTATAATCGACTAAATACAACTCCATTGTTTTTCAGTGAAACACTCTCCTCCTGTCGCCTTGTATCATCACAAGCCCCAGTCACGGTGAGGTAAAACTCCTCTCTCTTATAATAAAGACTGCTTTATTTCCATTCCTGTCATATAATGTTACTAACCCCAGGAGCCACAGTCAGGGCATCGCACTTAAATTTAAATTCTTAATTGCTAAACAGATCAGACATGTCATTAATAAGGACAATGGACTGGGATCGCGCCTGAGAGGTTTTTTACTGAGAAACCTCAAAAAAAGCCCACAGTGCAGGACATCGCCAGGGTTGAAAAGTGTAAAAGACAAGGAGAAAGTAGATCAGGAAGTAATAATCCAGGCAATGTCAACCGTAAGTTTCAAAAGGAAAGGAAACGCTGAGGGTGGAGCAGAATCTTAAGGGTTCAAGTGATCTCATAAACCATCATCATCAAGCAGGTCTGTGTTGAGTATATATGATAATCAATATCTAGGAAGTGTGTTACAAAACAATTGAGATATAAAACACTGCTTATACAGATATTAAAGCAATTGCCAGAGATGATTCAGAACTGTGGAAGATAATGGGCACGATTTTAAACGGGTGGGTTGGGGGCAGGGGTGGGGGGAATCAAAATCGATGTTTCTGGGAGCGGGCAGACGTCCCATCTGGAACCCGCCCATTTTTGAACGAGACTCAGGCAAATCTGTGTGCGTGCGCGGATCAGTCAGCAGGAAGTCCCGCCCCCATTTAAATCCAGCGGGCTGATAATTAAAGGAGCAAATATACCTCGCTGAGGTACTTAAGGTAGTTTATTTTGTGTGTATTGGATGGTTAAAGAGATGTTAACGTTGCCTGGGTGGCTTTCCCACGACTTCCCAGTCGCGCCTGGTGAAACCAGACAGGAAGGGCCGGATCAGTGAAAAATAAACTAAATTAAATTAAATTTCCCATTGCAAACAAATTAAATAAACATACCGTAAAAAAACAATGTTGCCTGGACTCTACCCCACCCCACTCTGATCCCGATGTCCGATGTCTGCCCTCTGATCTTTGATCCCCACCTCCCCATCTCTATCCTAACTGCCGATAAGGTCTCTCTCTCTCTCTCTTTCTCCCCCCCCCCGCGTCCCCCCCCACCTCAGATGTGCAGCTCCTGTCGGCAGCCACCCTGACAGGCTGGCTGCCGGGCGCGAAACCCAGAAGTGGCTTTGATTGGTCTCATTAGGGTTGCGATTGCGATCGCAACCCACCTACTTCCCTTCCGGGTTTGGCGCCCGCAAATCACCCCCCTCCAGCACTCTTCCCACCGCCATATTAAAATTGTGCCCAATGGAACTGAACAGAATGGTGCCATCAACTCAAAATAAATGGTGCGTGAATCAAATGGAAAAGGGATTGGGACCATGTGATTTAATGGAATTTGGTTTGAGACCAGGTGATTTAAACGGAATTCAGTATAGGACCATGTGACTCAAATAGAAAGGGATTTGGGACCATGTGATTTAAATGGAATGGGATTTGGGACCATGCGACTGAAATGAGATGATATAGAGCCACAAGACAGACTGAAGGGACTTGCCGCCACATGACTCAAACAGTAATAATCTAAAATGTTATTTGACAGTAAGATACCAATAAACAACAAAGCTTGCAGCACACCATGTTCTCTGCAATTATCATTAGATCTACCAGTAGCAGGTCTCTATAGCACTCTTAGATATGTGCAGCATCTTGCTAGCTAGAAAATACTGAAGGCCACTGCACAGACGCTTGCACACAATGTGAAAAAAGGAGCTCTACAAAAATATTTGCAAGCTCCCCATGGCCTAAAGGCACTGGAAGATGTGGTACTAAGTCAACAACAACAATTTGCATTTATTTGGCACCTTTAACCTAGTGAAACGTCCCAAGGCGCTTCACAGGAGCGTAAGCAGACAAAAATTGACACCGAGCCAAAGAAAGAGACATTCGGACAGATGACCAAAAGCTCGGTCAAAGTGGTAGACAGCTGAGGGCAAGGGGAAAACCAGCCAGGGCTCCAACTCCTGTCCAGTGATCCTGTTGGAAATTCTGCGTGTGGGGTCATTCAGAGAGGACAGGGCTTAACGCCCCCTCAGCGATCAAATAGTCTGTGGACATTCGCTGTCCAGGATAGCCATGACTAATGGCGCCTTGGTTGAAGGACTGCATGGCTCCTGGCATCCGTGGAACCATACTCCAGCACATCAGGAATGAAGAGGGAGAAGAAAATAGACAAAAAGGAGCACCTACAATAAAACACTGAAGGAAGTAAAAATCCTGACATGAAGGAAGTGCTACGGTTTGAAGAATTGGGCTTGGAAGTTATGAAGGAATAAGGACTGTGATGCTACCCTGTTAAAAGGGATTGCAAAGCACTGTAATCCCTTGAATGAAATCACCTATTGCCATACTGCAACACACTAACAGATATAGTTTTTTCTTGTTCAGCACAAAATTCAAAGCCATTAATACGAGGTGGATCTAAAATGTCAGTGCTCTGTTCTGCAGCCTGAAACCATCAAGACGTTTAAGAATCCTGTTAAGTTTATCTCAAAGAAAAATGTATTGGCTGCATACAACAAAGAGACAGCGGAGAAAATGGCTACTAACTGCAGCCAATTCTCGACTTAATACTCAGAATCAGTGAGGATTTTTAGGAAAGTATTCTAGATAAATCCACATTAAAGAAAAATAAAGATTCATTTAGGCCTGCTGCTTGCCCACAACGCAGTGTGCGTCCAAATCAAGACCCTCTGCACCATCTCCTGCTCAAACTCGTTCTTTCTCACCTCCCTCAGTTTTTCTTCCTCCTACAATCAACAAGCTTTTAAAATCCAAGCTTCGGGGTCATTTAAAAGAAAAAAGAAAGACTTGTATTATAGAGCCTTTCACGACCTCAAGACGTCGCAAAGCCAATTAAGTACTTTTGAAGTGTAGTCACTGTTGTAAACCCGGCAGCCGATTTGTGCACAGAAAGCTCCCACAAACAACAATGTGATAAATGACCAGATCATCTGTTTGAGTGATGTTGGTTGAGGGATAAATATTGGCCAGGACACCGGGGAGAACTCCCCTGCTCTTCTTCGAATAATGCCATGGGATCTTTAACATCCGCCCAAACAGGCATATGGGACCTGGGTTTAACGTCTCATCCAAAGGACGGCACCTCTGACAACACAGCACTCCCTCCATACTGCGCTGGAACGCCAGCCTGGATTACGAGTCTCTCAGCCAATTTTTTTTTACATACACGCTTGATTCTGTGATCATAGCTGTGAGTTTCACACCTTGAATATTAATGAATGTCATGCAGAAATATTATATATCTTTTTCCCCCCAACTGGCAGCATTTGTTTCACTTTCAGCTTTAACCTTCTCCTGCTCGGCACATCGGAGAGTGTCGGTCACATTAAAATCCCCACAGACCCCACAGATGGGCTTCCAGACGTCATAATGGTTTTATTTTCGATTCCGTTCCGCAATTTCAATTTGACATGACTGCAACACATGGCTTTATTGCTTTATTAATTCGATGCTGGAATCACCGTCAGGGCTGCACTGACTTCACCCGACGTTCTGGGAAGAAAGCCACATTGAAAGTTGGGAGGAGGTTAGCCAGCCAATATTAAAAGGACACTTCCTTCATAAAACAGTTCATGTCACGCTACACGTAACCCCACCAGCGAACAAAAGTTATCTGTTTTTAATATAACGGGTCATTTGCTGTCTTTCTCTTCCTTCCGGATGTTTCTATGTTTCTGCCTCTCTCTCTCTGTTGTTTATTTTTTTGGTTGTTTGTATATTCGGTGGCCCTGTAGGTAACACCTCTCTGTCTGAACACTTTGATTGCCTTGGCAACGGGCAGTTGGAAAGACTATCTGTAATCACCAGGTATTGTTCTGTGATTTATAAATGCGAAAGGTTCGAGGTTAGATAGACTGGGACTTTTTTCCCTGGAGAGTAGGAGGTTAAGGGGTGATCTTATAGAAGCCTATAAAATAATGAGGGGCATAGATAAGGTAGATAGTCAAAATCTTTTCCCAAAGGTAGGGGAGTCTATAACGAGGGGACATAGATTTAAGGTGAGAGGGGAGAGATACAAAAGGGTCCAGAGGGGCAATTTTTTCACTCAAAGGGTGGTGAGTGTCTGGAACAAGCTGCCAGAGGCAGTAGTAGAGGCGGGTACAATTTTGTCTTTTAAAAAGCATTTGGACAGTTACATGGGTAAGATGGGTATAGAGGGATATGGGCCAAGTGCAGGCAATTGGGACTAGCTTAGTGGTATAAACTGGGCGAGATGGACATGTTGGGCCGAAGGGCCTGTTTCCATGTTGTAACTTCTATGATTCTATGATTCTATGATTTCATTTCCACATTCACCTGAGGAAGGAGGAAGCCTCCGAAAGCTTGTGATTTTCAAATAAAATTGTTGGACTATAACTTGGTGTTGTAAAATTGTTTACAATTCATAAAACAGAACTACTGACATTAAGGAGGGCAATTTTATCCTAACTCACCCGTCGGAAAAGCATTGAATGGGGAGTAATATCGGGGCGGGGTGTAAAACTGGCATTCTACCTGATCCAGTCAAGTAGGCAAGGTCTGGAATTCCCCCTCGAAACGTCTCCGCCTCTCTACCTATCTCCTCCTTTCAGACACTCCTTAAAACTTGCCTCTTTGACCAAGCTTTTGGTCACCTGTCCTAATATCTCCTTACGTGGCTCGGTGACAAATTTTGTTTGATAATCACTCCTGTGAAGCGCCTTGGAACGTTTTACTACTTTAAAGGTGTAAAAGATCCCATGGCTCTATTTCGAAGAAGAGCAGGGGGGTTCTCCTCGGTGTTCTCCTGGCCAATATTTATCCCTCAACCAACATTATTAAAAAGATTATTTGGTCATTATCTCACTGCCGTTTGTGGGATCTTGCTGTGCTCAAATTGACTGCCGTGATTCCTACATTACAACAGTGACTACACTTCAATAGTACTTCATTGGCTGTAAAGCATTTTGGAACATCCTGAGGTCAAAAAAGGCGCTATATAAATGCAAGTCTTCCTTTTCTTTTAATGTGTATTAACGGATAGTTTACAACCCCGGGACAGTCTTTAATGGGACATATAGTTCGTGGCCTCAAAGCTAGGAAGCAACCAGCTGACTAGTTAGCTTTGTGACTATGTGTCCAATAAGTGACTTTTAGTTTCTATAATTTCTTCAATAGATTTGTATATAAGCCAAGGAAAGTTATACATCATCATTAAATTTCATGGTGAAAGGCACTATATAAATGCAAGTTCTTTATTTATTTCTGGTATTTAAATGTGATAAAGCACGATAAAAATGCAAATATTATTGATCCTTATCTTTGTAAATAGCTCTTGTGATGGGCTAGAGGTTATAGGCAGCACCCCCATGTGCCACTAAGTCACACAGACCGGAAAGTCCAGATTGAGTTCCCAATCTCCGCTGGTCACCTTACCTCAGACAGGACAACAGTTGTATCATCACAACTGGCCTCAGCGCTGCTGGGCTAGGGAAGGGGAGAATCAGCAGATTGGGTGCCTGCCCGAACGTTTGAATGTTGGGATGAAGGAAAGGATCAGGCTTGGCTGTGATACCTCCCACAGCCAAATAGCCCGCTGTCACTTGCTGTCTAGACTCTCGCATGAGGAACGGGTACGTGGGTAAGGTGCCGGGGGGTGGGGTGGGGGGTGCATGGAGCCGTGTGGGAATCACACCTTTACAAGAAAACGGGGAGCAAACTGGGGACAAAACAGATGAACCCATATTATTCTCGGCACTGACCTCTCTACAGAACCAAAACTCGTTCAGTATGTCCGTGCTGAAAACATTAGAACTAAAAATGATTTATTTCTTTATCAAGAGCACTAACCTTGTTATATTTAAGGGCTGTTTAGCCTTCATAAGATTACAGCTCACTGTCTTTGAGCCTTCAAGTGGATTTGACACACGAATCATGCCCAGCACCCATTTATCAGTGCCCGTTGCCATGGTAACTTGCTACACCGGCCTGTCAGTCACCAGGCACAATGTGTGAACTAGCAACGTCCATCTATTGCTGACTCATTGTTAAGGAAATTGGTCTCTTTCTCTCAGACAGATACACATGTAGCGGAAGAATTACCAGCATTAATTGACATGATGAAAGATTACACAAGCACCTGGAGCCTGAGCCTCTGCAGCACGTACAGAGCAATAGGGTTCCTTGCACAAAAAATCCTACAAGGATTTGTAAGGTCTTCCATAAGGCTAGTTGTTTTTCTCCCCCGCTTTTGGAGGTTGTTAGATTCTGCAGGATTTTTTTGAATACAGTTTGGTGAGGAGAGAAAATGGAAGTTACGTCCTTTCTCACTGGAGGTTGAGGGGTGGCCTGATAGAGATCGTCAAAATTATGACAGGTTATGATGGAGTTAATCACATAGAATTGCATAGAATTTACAGCACAGAAACAGGCCATTCAGCCCAACAGGTCTATGCTGGTGTTTATTCTCCATGCGAGCCTCCTCCCACTCTACATCATCAAACTCTATCAGCATAACCTTCTATTCCTTTCTCCCTCATGTACTTATCTAGCTTCCCATTAAAGGCATCAATGCCATTCACCTCAACCACTCCTTGTGGCAGCGAGTTCCACATTCTAACCACTCTCTGGGTAAAGAAGTTTCCCCTGAATTCCTTATTGGATGTATTAGTGACTATCTTATATTTATGACCCCTAGTTTTGAACTCACCCTCAAGTGGAAACATCTTCTCTATGTCTACCCGATCAAACCCCTTCATAATTTTAAGGACCTCTATCAGGTCACTCCTCAGCCTTCTCTTTTCTAGAGAAAATAGCCCCAGCCTGTTCAGTCTTTCCTGATGGTTATAACCTCTCAGTTCTGGTATCATCCTTGTAAATATTTTTTGCACCTTCTCCAGTGCCTCTATATCCTTTAACAGCGATAGGTTGTTTCCACTGGTCAGCGAGATGGGGGCACAAATTTAAGACGGTTATAGAAAGAATTAAATGGGGGTCGTTGGGAAAAATTCTTTGCACAAAAGGTGGTCAAATTGTGAGATTCTCTGCTACAAAGAGTTGTTGAAGCAGAGTGCATAATAATTCTTTTAAAGGGGAATTAGATAGTTGCTTGGAAAAAGGGATATTAAAGGGTGTGGGATTAGACTAGTCGGTTCCTGGAGAAAAACACTGGCGGAGGCCAAACACCCTGTGCTGAATTTCTTCTTGGAAATTTCAAGTATATCTATTTTCTAACAAACAACATGGGAATTTTCTGTACAATTCTAGACAAAGGGGTAGACATATAGGGACAAAAATAGAGAGCGCATCTCATCGGTGACCTCGACCTTCTGATCCCTCAACCCCATTCCGACTACACTGATGTCTACCCAACTTCCCTTCCTAGCCCCTGTGCTGGCTAACATTCCCTCTTCTCAGGAGCTGTCCCCTCTCCCTTTCAAAACTCCCTTTCATTAGCCCCCTCTTCTAAAACCCCTCAACCCCTCTGTCCTTGTAAACTACTGCTCCATCTCCAACTTCCCTTTCCTCTCCGCACTAATTGAAGGGGTTGCCTCCCAGATCTGTGCCCATCTCTTCCGCAACTGCCTGCGTGCGTGAATCTCTCCAATTATGTTTCAATCCTCCCATAGCACTGATATGGCTCTTAGCAAAGTCACAATCAAGATTTTCTGTGACTGAGGCCATGGTGCAATGTCCCTCCTTGTTCTCGCCTACAGTCTTTGACACAGTCAGTCACACCATCCTCCTCCAACATCTCACCTCCATTGTCCAACTGGGTGAGACTGTCCCCACTTGATTCCACTCCTAGCCTGTCTAATCATAGCCTGAGCCTCTCTACCAGTGGCTTCTTTTCCCACCCCACAATGTCACCTCAGGACCTCCACAAGGATCCATCCTTGGCCCCTTCCTCTTCCTCATCTAAAGGCTACCGCTTCTGAAGACATGGGGGCATCTCTCCACCAACTGTCTCTACCCCTCCACTGCCTCTGTCCTGACAATTGTAAACAATTTTACAACACCAAGTTATAGTCCAGCAATTTTATTTTAAATTCACAAGCTTTCGGAGGCTTCCTCCTTCGTCAGGTAAATGTTCAGGAGCTCCTTGAAGCCTACGCATTTATACATCACAGAACATTTATACATCCCAGTCCATCACCGGCATCTCCACATCACATCTGTCCTGACAGACTGCTTATCTGATATACAGTCTTGGAAGGGCCACAGTTTCATCCGGCTAACCATTGGGAAGAACAAAGTCAGAAATCTTTGGCTCCACTCACGAAGTCCAAGCCATCGCCACCGACTCAATCCCTCTCCCTGCCACTTCAAACCCCTAAGTCCCTTCACCTCCCTCTCCTCCTTTCAGACCCCCCCTTAAAATCCACCTTTTAGACCAAGCTTTTGGTCACTCCTTCTAATATCTCCTCCTTTGGGTCATTGCTAATTTTGTCATTATGCTTCTGTGAAGCACCTCGGGACATTTATCTCTGCTAAAGGCTCTATATAAATGCATGTTGTTGTTGATAACAGAGAATCAGACAGGGAGGACAAGGAAAGTGATATACAGGCAGACAGAGACGGGGGAGAGAGAGAAAAACAGGCTGGCCGAGAGACAAACGGATTGGCCGAGAGACAAGTGCAGTCTTTCAGTCTATCGCAGAACTACACTGAATAAAATAGACAGAGAAACAGAAAAACCAATAGAGAAAAAAAATCAATGAGAGAGACCTGCGAGAGAGCGGGAGAGAGAGAGAGAGAGAGGGAGAGAGAGTGAAAGATAGGGGTAGGTTTTTCAACTTGCCGTCAGGCGTGAAACTGGCATTGCAGATCAGTCTCCCGTTATAGAAAGCTCCTGATTTTCATTTCAATTGAACTAAATGGAAACGAAAATCGACTGCTTTCGACAAGGGACAGCCGATCGCAATCTCAGTTGAAAATCTACCCCATAGGGACAGCTGGACAAAAGGTTCAACCTAGTGAGAGGCAGATTTTTGGACTGATGCCAGGACATTCGTATTCAAAGGAAAGAGTGTTCAACACATGGAATGGACTCTGGGTAAAAGTAGTGGAGGCAAAAAAAATAATTTCAGAGAAAGTTGGATGTTGTTATCAGGGGACTGTAGGATTTTTCTGAATGAATATGCTAAGGTGGGCCAAATGGCCTTCCTCATCTGTATTTATCATGTGACAGTGAGAGACTGCAGGAGAATGCTAACCAACTTCTCTCTGCCATATTATAATGCAGGCATTGGCTACGGTCTAACAGCTACACTGAGAAAGCACAGGCAGGGATTTGGTCCAACTAAATCTTTGGTACGAGCAGAGTACATTATTTGTAGGAGAACAGCACCGAGCAGAATTTTTTACCTGAGAGGTGTAGTAAGACAGAGAGAAACACAAGTCAGAGAGACAAAAGGGATAGGGTTTGGTCTTACCCCCTTCATCAGTGTTAGTGGAAAAGTTAGTTTATATTAACATTGAAATATACCCAGTAAAGTTAAAGAGGGATGGGAGAGAGAGCGAGAGAGACAAAAAGACAGGTACACAAAGAAATTCTGAGCCTTCCTCGACTAAAGAGTTAAATATGTAATCCTTTATTAAAGGCATACTGCAATGGCATTACATCACACTGAAAGTTAACTGCTGTGTTTTATATAATGATGCATCACCTGCTCTGCTTGTCAGGCTCTCACTGCTAAAACCACTCTGCAAAAATCATCCTAAAGGCAGACAGGGTGACTCAATATTATCAGAACTGGGTGATTCTCCTGTACCATTCAGGGATAGATTGAGACATAAAATTATATGGAATTTACAGCACAGAAACAGGCCATTCGGCCCAACACGTCTATGCCAGTGTTTATGCTCCACACAAGTCTCCTCCCACCCTACTTCATCTAATCCTATCATCATATCCTTCTATTCTTTTCTCTCTCATGTACTTATCTAGCCTCCCCTTAAATGCATCCAGGCTATTTGCCTCAACTACTCCATGTCGTAGCGAGTTCCACATTCTCACCATTCTCTGGGTAAATAAGTTTCTCCTGAAATCCTTATTAGATTTATTAGTGACTATCTAATATTTATGCCCCTAGTTTTGGTCTCTCCCATGAGTAAAAATATCTCCTCTATGTCTACCCGATCGAGCCCCTACATAATTTTAAGGACCTCCATTAGGTCACTCCTCAGCCTTCTTTTTTCTAGAGAAAAGAGCCCCAGCCTGTTCAGTCTATGCTGATAGTTATAACCTCTCAGTTCTGGTACCATTCATATGAATCTTTTTTGCACCTTCTCCAGTGCCTCTACATCCTTTTCGTAGGCAGAGTAAGTGCTTCACAGTACAGCCTATTCCAGGAAATGCTCCTCCCCGGGACCATCTCTACTCCCCAACTCCCTCCATCCCGCCCACCCACCCGATATGACAATGCACCTTTAGACATCCTGTCAAAAGAATTGAATTTTCTGAAGTATAGGTTTATTGTGTAGTCACCTTGTGGTAATAACATAAGCCTTTTGTCACAGGCCTAGTTAATTACCAGGTGCACTTACTTCAAAAGAGCTCTCGTTGAAGAACAGCTAAACTGAATTGCATGCACTTGAGCAGAAATGTCACTTATCATCAGAGCTATATTTCTTTGTTTTTGGCTGTTGTACAAGAATGAAATCTTATTAGTTCCAGGAACCTGTTACAGCCGTTTGCACGTGGGCATCGGTGAGGCGGTACTGGGTGACAATTTTGCCACCTGGTTGAACTTGAGGGTGGTAAGAATGTAAAGGTGCCCAGCATACATGCCAATGGTTCGTGTTTCACATGGGCAGTCAGTGCCCATGGACGTAAGGCCGATATTAACGTGCCTTAAATCTGCCTATGTCGGAAGACCAAGATATCCTCCCAAATTGGGGAATAGGATCATTTGGATGTTCGGAGCGGGCAGCCCAGTTGTGTGTATGGCATTTCAGTGGCACCCACGCCAATCCACCTCTTGTTGGGGAGCTCTGAGGTCCTTCCCAGGCCAAAGAGAAACGGTCAGCTAAACTCCTAAGGAAGCCATGAAGTAATTGAGCTGCTCCAGGATCAACTACCTTTGCCTGCAAAACTTTTGGATATCATTGGAACTCCCCCTGGCAGCCCCTTTGCTGTGGGCTGGGTGGAAAATTCTTCCCTCCCTCCTGGGAATTTCTTCACGCAGCGTAAACAGGACAAAATCCTGGTGGAACTGGGTCCTAAATGATACCGGGGATAAAAGGGTTAAATTATGAGGACAGATTGCATAGACGATGCTTGTATTCCCTTGAGTATCAAAGGTTAAGAGGTGATCTAATTGAGGTGTTTAAGATGATTAAGGCTAATTTATTCCACCACACTTGATTGGGTCATTCTTCCCATGTGATTAACTCCCAGCCATGACTTCCACCGTCTCAGAGGAAGGGAATTGTGACAAGATTATTTCTTTTCTGAAAGAATTACTCTCAACCGTGATTTTTTTTGTCTTGTTTTCAGTTGTACCTCAATCTCTTTGAAGGGAATAGGAAGGGCTGAGTACCAGAGGGAAATTGAAAGTGAATTTTTGTTTGGTTATTTTTGTGCTCATTAACAACAACAACTTGCATTTACATAGCGCCTTTAATATTTTAAAACATCCCAAGGTGCTTCACAGGAGCGTAATCAGGCAAAATTTGAAGTGGTAGGAGTGCACACTTTAACACCCAGTGTTAGAACCATGCAAACCTAAATCAGGCACTGTACAATCCAGATGGGCTGTGGAACCTCCTTCACTCTGCCCCAAAAACGTCCCTTCAACCCCAATCTCAGAAAAACAATGACTACACCAGTGTGACCTTTTTAGATTTCCCGCAGCAGCCACCCTGTGGTCTCCTGTGGCCTGTTTAGTACCAATTAGTGCAGAACTATGGATCGCGTTAACTTGCATCCATTAGGAGCTGGATTGGAAAATTGCCCCAAAGTTCTATGTGACACTCTTAAGACGGGAGTTTCATCTCATCACACTGAGCACAAATTGGGTGAAGGTGTTTGTTTAATCCAAGGGTAGAATCGATTCAAATATTGACCGCAGTTTGAGCTACAGTTAGTGAACTACTATCATTGGTTTACTGAAGAAACCTCGACAGTGCAATAACTATACTTCGCCTTCAATGTCAGCACTACAACACTGTCACTTGTGCAGAATCTACTTGGAGTTAGTCCTTAATTGTGGTCAATATTTGAATAATAATGAGAGTGAGACGGCTATTACACTTAAGGTGATAATTCTTCCTGGGCAGCCTGCGGCAATAAAGAAAGACTTGCTTTTATATAGCGCCTTTCACAACCTCAGGACATCCCAAAGTGCTTTACAGCCAATTAAGTACTTTAGAAGTGTAGTCACTGTTGTAATGTAGGAAACATGTCAACCAATTTGCACACAGCAAGATCCCACAAACAGCAATGGGATAATTGACCAGTTCGTCTGTTTTTTTCAGTGATGTTGGTTGAGGGATAAATATTAGCCAGAACACCGGTTTGGACTATGCTGCTCTTCTTCAAAGTAGTGCTGTGGGATCTTTTACGTCCACCTGAGAGGGTGGACAGCGCCTCGGTTTAACGTCACATCCGAAAGACAGCAGCTCCGACAGTGCAGCGCTCTCTCAGTACTGAACTGGAGCGTCAGCCTTGATTATGTGCTCAAGTCTCTGGAGTGGGATTTGAACCCACAACCTTCATAACTCAAAGGCGAGAGGGCTACCACTGAGCCACGGCTGAATATCAGGAGCCTGCAGTCAGAAAACTCTGCCCCTTCAATGCTGAGTTTGGGGAGACTGGGGTGCTGGGCTCCCCAAGAACTGGATTGAGACTGCCCAATCTCATTTAAGCGAGACCCTTAGAGCCAGTAACCACAGGGGGCTTTTAACAGTAAGTCTGAGCTGGATTCAAACACAGCTCCCAGAGATGAAACACCCAGGTGTAGATTTTCAACTTGCCACCTGAGCGTAAATCTAGTGATGCAGATCGGCTGCTCGTTATAGAAACCGCCCGATTTTAATTTCTTTATTGGAACTGAATATCAAGTGGTTTCTATAACGGGCGGTCGATCCGCAATGCCAGTTTTATGCTTGGGTGGCAACATGAAAATCTACCCTCTCGTGTCTAACCAACCCAGTACCGAGAGAGAAGAAAGAATTTAATTGAAAACTATCAGGTTTCGTCCACTGTATATTAGACACAAATAAGATGCCAATTAAATGTATTTGCGCACACACAAATTTAACGATTAATTCGAACAATATGAAGAGAGTATTGTTTTGTAGAAGACTAAGAGGTGATCTAATTGAGGTGTTTGAGATAATTAAAGGAGTTGATAGGGTAGATAAAGAGAAGCTATTTCCTCTGGTGGGGGGAGTCCAGAACAAGGGGGCGTAACCTTAAAATTAGAGCTAGGCCGTTCACGAATGATGTCAGGAAGCACTTCTTCACACAAAGGGGAGTGGAAATCTGGAACTCTCTCCCCCCAAAAAGCTGTTGAGGCTGGGGGTCAATTGAAAATTTCAAATCTTGTTAGATTTTTGTTAGGTAAGGGTATTAAGGGTTACAGAACCAAGGCGGGTAGATGGAGTTAAGATACAGATCAGCCATGATCTAAATGAATGGTGGAACAGGCTCGAGGGGCTGAATGGCCTACTCCAGTTCCTATGTTCCTTTGTCACTTTCTTGTCGATATATAATTTAACAAAAATATTAACCAAGACAAAATACCTATTAAAAAAAAGAAGGATGTATAATGATTTCAGAAATGGCTGCTGTTTGAACAAAGCACACGATTTCGAGCAGCTCTCATTTGTTTCACACTAATGCAGATTTTCTGGAAAAATTAAAGTGCAATGATAAAATATTAATGTTTGCATTGCGGGCGTGAGTCTTTGACTGGTTTTGAATTTGGAGAATAATATTTTCATTCGGCTGTGTTTTTTATCTCTTCCCGCGCTAATTGAATGTGTCATTCGTCAGTGTTGAAAGAGATGGAATGCCACCAAGCAACGTTAAAGGCTCTAAGTTACACTGTGCCAGTGAACCCCAGGGGAGATAAAGAGTGGCCTAGTCTCTGAGGAAATCTGAGCTTTCAGGATTTAAGCATTACTTTCCTGCATGAGTGTGCTAGATGGAGCAGAGTATCGCAGCTTTAAGGGGATGGGAGAAAACAGACTTGTGATTCCCACCCCCACCTCCCCACATCCATTTTTCACCCCTCCTCGCCTGAAGGAACTGACTCTTGATGGGGCATGATTCCACTGGCAGAGGCCACCCTGCACAGTACCTACATTACAACAGCGACTACACTTCAAAACATAGGAACACAGGAACAGGAGTAGGCCATTCAGCCCCTCGTGCCTGCTCCGCCATTTGATAAGATCATGGCTGATCTGTGATCTAACTCCACATACCTGCCTTTGGCCCATATCCCTTAATACCTTTGGTTGCCAAAAAGCTATCTGTCTCAGATTTAAATTTAGCAATTGAGCTGGTACTTCATTGGGATGTCCTGAGGTTGTGAAAGGCGCTATAGAAATCCAAGTTCTTTCTTGTTTCTTTACCTCACTATTCACCCTGGAAGGCCCCAGACAGGGGACTTGAGATGACGCTATCGGATACCGGGATACAGCACTAAATGCAGAGTAGTGAAATGCCTTTCTCCGCTGTGGAAAGATTCCTAAATGTATGCCTCAGCTGCATTCAAAGCTCAAAGAGCCTTCATTGATAGTGCAAGTACTGCGGGAGAGGGGCAGTGGCAGATAAATCCAATTGTCCTTGAACGAGATATAGTATAGGAGAGACAGCTAGTGTTGCCAACCCCCCTGGAGTCTCCAGGAATTACAAATTAATCTCCAGGACACAGCTCCGAGTAACCGGGGAGAAATATCATAGGAATGTTCAAAATATGTTTTTTTTTTCATTTTTGTTTATTACTTATAGAAATATTGGAGAGGGATAAAAAAAAAGGCTGTTTGACTGGGCAGGGTGGTTGGAGGCGGGAGGTCATGTGATGAAACCTCCAGGAATACGTCCAACCACAGTTGGCAACCCTCGAATCAGCCCAATTCAGGGGTTCAGTACTGAAGTTCAGCGGCCGAATATCTGAAAATACTAGTTTAGCACCTGGAGTACTGTGAGCAGTTCTGGGCACCGCACCTTCGGAAGGACATATTGGCTTTGGAAGGAGTGCAGCGTAGGTTTACTAGAATGATACCCGGACTTCAGGGGTTAAGTTACGAGGAGAGATTACACAAATTGGGGTTGTATTCTCTGGAGTTTCGAAGGTTAAGGGGTGATCTGATCGAAGTTTATAAGATATTAAGGGGAACGGATAGAGTGGATAGAGAGAAACTATTTCCGCTGGTTGGGGATTCTAGGAGTAGGGGGCACAGTCTAAAAATTAGAGCCAGACCTTTCGGGAGCGAGATTAGAAAACATTTCTACACACAAAGGGTGGTAGAAGTTTGGAACTCTCTTCCGCAAACGGCAATTGATACTAGCTCAATTGCTAAATTTAAATCTGAGATAGATAGCTTTTTGGCAGTCAAAGGTATTAAGGGATATGGGTCAAAGGCAGGTATATGGAGCTAGATCACAGATCAGCCATGATTTTATCAAATGGCGGAGCAGGCACGAGGGGCTGAATGGCCAACTCCTGTTCCTATGTTCCTAGATCCCTCACACCCTCAGACTCAAGACAGCAGGCAACACAAAAAAAGATGGGAATGTTAATCATAGTTCCTTGATGCCCTTGATTTTCAGAGTGAGCCTTGCTGATTAGACTTCCTCTTTAATTACATCTTAATTAAGAAAACCGGGCCAAGGGCCATTGTTAATAGTCCATGACGCCGCCATTTCGCTGAAATAAGTAAGAGGCAAGACAAGGGCAAGGAATTTCCTCAGCAGTGCTCCCGCTCCAAAGTCCCGACTTCACCGGAAGTGCGAAGGAAAACCTCTTTTACAGGCGGGGGGAGGGGTGGGGGGTGGAAGGGGGGTCTGCCGCACTTTCAGCAAAGTTACGGTGGTGCAGCGGGAGCAGCTCTGAGGAAATTCCTGGCCAAGACGGTAGAGTTTAGTCGATGCTCAGCTTGAGTTGTGAAAGTTGAAGATTTTAGAATAAAAACAAAAGTAATTTAAAAAATTAACTTTTGGGAAAAAACGCTGTAGCCGGTCCTGGTACCCGAGGCTGGTTGCAAATTCACAATTTTTTTAATGTTCACATTTCACATGAAGTATAGCCAATTTTAAAGACCCTCGCCCTCATCTCCCCTCCTACTTGGGCACTGCGTCATAACTCCCTTTAAGAATCATGGCAAGACTGAACATTTAGCCCACCCAGAGTGATTGCAAACAGTAGGGCTCCCTTGTAACAATGACTACACTTCAAAAAGTACTTCAGTGGCTGTAAAAAGCTTTGAGACATGTTGAGGTCATGAAAGATGCTATATGAATGCAAGTTCTTATGTTCTTTCTTTCTTTCTTTCAATCCACAACTATTCCGAACTGGTAGCTTGGAATGACGGTTATCTGCCAGTTACTGGAAACAGGTAAATGATCACTGAATTTTAGTAACCTTGAGAGCCCTGGGCTGGTTTTCACTCAACATAACAAGCACACAAGAGAGAAATAAAGAAATTGAAATGAAGCCATCAAGGGGTTGTTCTCTGTGATGTTCTAAATCTTCACCCTGTCAGTTCTCCCCAGCTCTGCTATTTTATAATTTACAGTTACCTTCTTCCAATCTTGTCCCTTGTGGCCGCTGCACACTTCATGTGAGCTGGCAGAGTAGGCGGTTCGAAGCCTCGAACTTCTCCAGTAGGCTTCTTTTACAGCTGCAGTGGCACCGATGCCCCAGTGTACCGAGCTTGCGTCAAGTAGAAATTTACAGGCCTGCGTTCAAGCATTGGCAGCAGAACCCCACTCCTGTGCGGGTCTCCCGGTCTGCGGCTGAAGCTCCGGCCTCTTTCCTTTGGCACTCCGAACATGCTGGGCTGGTCCGGTGGGTCAGCAGGCTGGCGTGGTGACGTAAAAATGGCAACACGGCGCACTGGGCCGGCCCAGACCATTGTTCTGTTTGCAGGCCGGTGTAACAGGACTTCTTTTTACAATCGAATAGCTGTGCCTCCACCGTGTCAGCTCTGGCTTGGTGCTCAGTAGCTCTCTCGCCCCTGTGTCAGAAGGTTGTGGGTTCATGTCCCACTCCAGAGACCTGAGCACAAAAATCTAGGCTGACCCTCTCAATGCAGTACTGAGGGAGTGCTGCACTGTCGGAGATGCCGTCTTTTGGATGAGACCTTAAACCGAGGCCCCTTCTGCCCTCTCAGGTGGACATAAAAAATCCCATGGCATTATTTTGAAGAAAAGCAGTGAAGTGCTCCCCGGTGTCCTGGCCAATATTTATCCTTCAACCAACATCAATAAAACAGATTATCTGGCCATTATCACATTGCTGTTTGTGGGATCTTGCTGTGCACAAATTGGCTGCTGTGATTCCTACATTAAAACAGTGAGCACACTTCAAAAGTACTTCATTGGCTGTAAAGTGCTTTGGGACGTCCTGGGGCTGTGAAAGGCGCTATATAAATGCAAATCTTTCTTCTTCTTTCTTTGTTTTCCTTCTTCAATGCACAGATTCCTTGCTGGTTTGGTGCAGTTCCAGTATTGCATCCAAGTGACTGCTCTTTGTGTGCAAGTCAAGGCGGTTCGTGCCGGTTGGTGGGAATATTAGTGAATCCCAATCGTGTCCTCACCCAACATACACTCCCGTGCACTTTCTAGCTGGGGATTCAATGGTTGGTGATCAGGAATGGGAACCCTTGCTGATTATTTTTCCCTCCCTACCACAGAGATGCCACTCGGCTAATTGTAGCCACCACAGCTGAGACCAGCCAAGGCAGACAGAGAGGGTCTTAAACCTGGGATCTTCCAGACTGTATGGCTCAGGCCAACAGTGGATGGTGCAGTATCGATTGAGTCAATGGAGGGGGACCCTTTGCCATATTATTTAAATAATATTATGCATGTGACAAATAACACTTAAAATGTTTCTGTAATTTAATATTTATTTTGTAACTAGTAAATTGCTCGTTGCATTGCCCATGGTCAGTTGATTAACATTATTTTTTTCTATGTACAAGATGGAGATGGAGTTGAGACAGAGAGACTTCAGAAACATGCTCTGTGGGCCACCTAGTGGCAAAAGCCTGCAACTATATTGTGACAGTTGACATTGCAAAATTGAATGGGAAATGTTGACATAGCAAATTACAATGGTAAATGTTGACAGAAAAGTGTGATCAAAAATCATGACGAGAAGTAACGTTTGTGGACATAAAGTGTGCAAGATTTTAAAATATATATAGGTATGTGCTCTGAGTGTATGTGGCAGGTGTGTTTTTGTTTATCTGTAACTATGGTACCAGAGAGAACACAAAGAGAATAAAAGGATTATTTTGAGAAAACTTACAGGACCAGAATTTTTTTGGCTTTTCTGCTCCTGCACCGTTATAAATTTGCTGGAAGTGCGGTGGATATTCTGTTTACAGGTGTAAACGGTGTTTCTGTCGAACTTTCAGTGAAGTTTCAGCGGTGCAATGGCAGAAGTCCAAGGAAATTCAGGGCCTTTGTTGCAATAAAGGAATCACAAGTTTAACAACATGATTTGTTTCTTTTCACTTAGTCCACTCCATCTCCAGGGAGGCCCTCCAGCCAGGCGGAGATTAGCCCTCCTAGTGTGGTACTGTGGCAAAGTTGGATTTTCAGGGCATTTAAAAGAATTGGGATGGCTTCAGTCTCTGATGGGCCAATTATCAGCAGGATACCATTTATACCACCGGCTAACAACAACAACTTGCATTTAAATAGCGCCTTTAACGTAGTAAAAGGTCCCAAGGCTCTTCACAGGAGCGTAAATCAGACAAAAATTGACACCAAGCCAAAGGAGGAGACATTAGGGCAGGCGACCAAAACCATGCTCAAAGAGATAGGTTTTAAGGAGTGTCTTAAAGGAGGAGGGAGAGGTGACGAGGCAGAGAGGTTTAGAGAGGATATTCCAGAGGTTGGGGCCTATACAGCTGAAGGCACGGCCGCCAATGATGGAGCAAAGCAAGTCGTGGGATGCACAAGGGACCAGAATTGGAGGGATGCAGAGTTCTCGGAGGGTTGTAGGGCTGCAGGAGGTTACAGAGATAGGGAGGGGCGAGGCCATGGAGGGATTTGAACACAAGGATGAGAATTTTAAATTTGAGGCGTTGGTGGACCGGGAGCCAATGTAGGTCAGCGAGCACAGCCTCAGTGCCAGCTTGCGGTTCGTTTTTTCTGCCCACAGGCAGGTTCCTGCGCACATTGGCAAAGCTAGCTTACCACAAAATACAGCAGCTGCCTGACCACAGTAGCAGGCCCAGGATAAAGGCCTGTGAGATGACGATTTTCAGGCAGGAGAGGAGAAATCGCGATCTGACAGGTGAGATGGCTGAGGGCAGAAGTCTTAGGCGACCGACTTTGCAGCTGCGCCCGCTCCCTCTCCCCAATCTCCCCTTTCAGGAGGGCCTGACTTGAAGTGCTAGAAACCACCACAGCTGTGGCCAACTTTGGGAATCTGACCCGTGACCTTTGTTTCATGAAGTAAGCAGTCCTGCTGCTGTGATCTCAGTCGGTGTCCCAGCATTTCTCTGAACGCTTTCAGGGCCTGCTGTGCAACTATATAAATTCACCATTAAAAATCCATATTAAAAATTTATCAGTGTAATCGGAGGTAGCATTAAAGTTCAAATCAAATGATTGAATATTTATGCGTTAAATATTGTTCGTCGATCACAGTTACCCCATGTAGTAGAATTACAAACACAAACACACATACACACACTCACATACAATCTCACACGCACACACGCTCTCACATACACATAGTGTATATTTCATTTTTGAGCAAACATCAATTTGAAATACAGAAGTATGCAGACAATAGCGGTACTTGGGAGGGTATGAACCCTTGAAATCACATAATATGGCTCAGAGGCCACTTGTAGCTCATCTCCCCGTGTAATTGTATCACTCAGCAGAGTTGCTGCTGCACATATATATCTGTAGGCCTCCATTCCTGACTGTCGAATGTTAACCAGTTCAGCGTTCCTCCCTCTCCTTTTCTTGCTGGAAGGGAATGCCATTAGGAGGCAAAAGTTATCCCAGCTTCCGTACAGCAAGTGAAAGGGCCCTGTTTGATAGAACTATGGGTTCTGTATTCTTATTTTTCCTTACTCTTCCTGTGGGGGAAGTCTCCCGGTCTCCTGGCAATTGCCTACAGTGTAGGGTTGCCAACTCTGGTTGGACATATTCCAAGAGATTTCATCACATGACCTCCCGCCTCCAACTGCCCTGCCCCCATGCTCCCGCCATTGGTCGCCCAACAGATCCAACCTCGCGATGTCCCGCCTTACAAAGGAAATGGGAAAAAAAAATACGATATATTTTTTAACGCCCCTATGAATTTTTCTCCTGGGCGTTGCTCGCAGCAGTGTCCAGGAGATTAATCCTTAATTCCTGGAGACTCCAGGACAATCCTGGAGGGTTGGCAGCCCTACTACAGTGGGATGTGTGAATTCAAGGCCCAGTTCCCATCGTTATGTGGAACTGCACGTTGCAACATTCCACTAGAGCGAAACTCCAGTTGGGATTACAACCCTTAACTAAAGGTTAGTGGAAAACATCGTTCCAGGATATCTGTCACTTTTGAAGTATAATTAGCAAATCTCCCATGGCACTGCTCATGGTAAATCGAAGCATGTGCTGGATGTGAGAATAGAAACACAGGCCTAGAAATTGGACATCGTCGCGTTCGTTTTACAGGCGTAAAAAGGGCACAAGGAGGGCCAATTTCGGGGACCACCCAAGGATGCCTGAGAGACGTCTGACCCGACATTGGGTCGGGCCATTTTTCAGGCATCCGGGATGGTCGCCTAAAACTGACGTTAGGCCCCTAGCATATGCTAACGAAGGGCCTAACGCCTGTTTTAGGACCACTCTGAGAAATTGGGCTGCCCTGAGGGGAGCAGGTGCCGGGTTTGCTCCGCCCATGTTTTCTGAGTGTGGATGGGGCCTAGCAAGCAGCCGCCACTGGAAACGGTTAAGTGTTTTTCCAGTTACAGCGTTCTCTGTTGTTTGTGTTTGATACTCATAGAATCATAGAATGGTTACAGCACAGAAGGAGGCCCATCGAGCCCATGCTGGCTCTTTGTAAGAGCAATCCAGTTAGTCCTATTCCCCCGCTCTTTCCCCGTAGCTCTGCAAATTTTTTCCCTTCAAGTATTTATCTAATTCCTGTCCCTGCTCAGAGGTTAATAGTGCGGTTACAATCACTGAGCATTAAACCACAGTTGATTAAAGAGAGATAATGCAGTTAGCAATTTAACTGGAAGATTCAGATGATACAATAAACAATCCTATTGTTTTACAACTAACATCTCAATGCTGAAGTTAAATTAAATTCACTTTGGGCTCTCCCCTGACAGCTCCTCCAACCTCCAGTACAGACCTGAGCCAAGGAAGCAATTTGCTCCTGGAAGGCATAACTGGCCAAGAAGATCCCAGTTCAATCCTGGTCCGTGCTGAGTTAATTTGACCTCAGCCAGGGTGGCAGTAAGTGCTTTAAAACTGGTCTCAGCACCCCCATGTCAGGAAGGGGATAAGCCAGAGCATCCAGTGCTGACTGCTATGCACTGACAGGGTTATGCGTGTGTGTGTGTATATGGACATCAGGTGATATCCCCCTATGGCCAACCAGCCTTCCAACATTCACTATCCGGTCAACGACTAGGGTTGCACATGAAGGAAAGAAAAGGAAGGATGAGCAATGGGGAAACAAATAGTACAGGGTGTGATGAACAGTATCGTTGAAACTGAGGATCCAAAGAGGAGTCCATTAAATCAAATACATGACTCAATGGAGACAATAAATGAGTTAATAATCCAGCGTTGGGAGCTCGCTATTATACCCAAAAGGTAACACTTTGAAGATCCATCAATACCAATGTAATTATAAAGTAATAAGTTAATAATTACATTTGTTGTTAGTAATCCCTTTACAGAGTTAACAATGCATTACATAAACCATAATAAATAGTTGGTGAAAAGCAAATAAATTCAGCCTAGCTGGTAAAGGCAATATATAACGGAGCTGTACAGACCGGACGCTATTGGCACAATTACTTGTTGATGGGGGTGGGGGGCGGGTGGGATGAGTGGGTCCTATTCCCCCCTCCCGTTCTGTGGTCCTGGTTCAACATCCCAGAATCGCCCTCCCCAGACTCTTTATTTGAGATTGCTTTTCTGGTAGATGGTCCGAGTTTTGACTTCCATGTCCGCACTGAGTTAGCTTGATCTCAGCCAGGTAGATAGTATTGGTGTCACAGCGTCTCCGAGAAGGTGGCAGCCTTGGTTCACGGCCCTAATCTAGTGACCCCCCCTCCCCTCCCCCCCCCCCCCCCCCCGCCCCCTGACTGTCTGGCCTCACACACGGAGAATGGCAACTTGAGCAAGGTATTGAAGAGTGACTCTCTTCAAGGACTTGTTTCCCAGTATGAATCTGGTGGCCATTTCTTTTTCCCTCCTCAGTCTCGTCCTCTCCATTGTTTCCTTGATGGGTTTTTAAAAAATATATTCTTGGGATGCCCATCCCTAGTCATCACTGTGAGAAGGTGGTGATGGTGGGTCTTCTTTTTGAACCACTGATACAACTTTTGATGGAACTGCATGGCTTTCTAGGCCACTACAGAATGCAGTTTACTGATACAGCTTTTTATTTCCAGATTTGTTTTTTAATTGAATTCAAATTTTCAAACTGCCACAGTGGGATTTGAACTCAAGTTCTCTGGATTATTAGCCCAGGTCTGACTGGATTACTAGTCCAGTCACATAACCACTCTTCCATGGACTCCCGATCCCTCAGATAACTCGCCTGAGCGGCCATTATTCATGTGTGAGCCTTCATTGCAGAATCTTCACTTGAGAAGGATATCACAACCTAGCCCAATCCTTTCCACATCTAATGTCCATAAGAAATAGGAGCAGGAGTAGGCCATACAGCCCCTCGAGCCTGCTCCGCCATTCATTAGATCATGGCTGATCTTCTACCTCGACTCCACTTTCCCGCCTTATCCCCATATCCCTTGATTCCCTTGATAACCTATTGATCTCAATCTTGATATCCCTTGATTCCTTTGATAACCTATTGATCTCAATCTTGAATATACTCAACAACTGAACATCCACAGCTCTCTGGGGTAGAGAATTCCAAAGATTCACAACCTTTGAGTGAAGAAATTTTCCCTCATCTCGGTCCTAAATGGCCGACCCCTTATCTTGAGACTATGACCCATAGTTCTAGATTCTTGAGCCAGGGGAAACAGCTCCTCAGCATTTACACTGCCAAGCCCACAAAGAATTTTAAATGTTTCAATGAGATCACCTCTCATTCTTCTAAACTCCAGACAGTATAGACCCCTTCCACTCAATCTCCAATCATAGGACAGCCCTCTCATCCCAGGAATCAATCTAGTGAACCTTCATTGCACCGCTTCTAAGGCAAGTATATCCTTCCTTAGGTAAGGAGACCAAAACTGTACACAGTACTCCAGGTGTGATCTCACCAGAGCCCTACATAATTGCAGCAAGACCTCCTTACTCATATACTCCAACCCCTTTGCAATAAAGGCCAACAAACCATTTGCCTTCCTATTTGCTTGCTGTACCTGCATGTTAACTTTCTGTGATTCATGTACAAGGATTTGTGTGTCCACACACACACTTCCATCAGAGGATGCTGGATAGCAGTCAGGAGGAGGAACTTTGGCTGATTTTCCCCACCGTACCCAAGGGCACTGAGATCCAATTGTAGCAGCCAGACCTACACCCCCAAGTGAGATCAGCTAACTCTGCACAGAAAGGTAGAAGGAATTTGCATTTATATAGCACTTTTCATGTTCTCAGGATGTTTCAAAATGCTTCACAGCCAACATGTTACTTTTGAAGTGTAGTCACTGTTGTTTTATGGGAAAAACAGCAGGCAGTTTGTGCACAGCAAGGTCCCACAAATAGGGAATGAGATACATGACCTGATACACTGTTTTTGGTGGTGTTGGTTGAGGGATAAATGTGGGCCATGGCACTGGGAGAACTCCCTGCTCTTTGAATGGTGCCATGGGATCTTTTACAATCACCATGAACAATAGATGAGGCCTTGGTTTAACGTCTCATCCAAAAGACAGCTCCTCCGACCATGCAGCACTCCCTCAGTGCTGCACTGAAGCACCGACTGGGCACTGAACCGAGAACCATCCTGTTCTGTGTAGCTCAGCTACTTACTGCCTTGGAAAAAATATATAATTTTCTTTTTTGTCAGCTGCAGCTGGCAGTGTGGGCACCAGATGCCAGCGTGTCCTCGCTCACTATGGCATGAGGACATTCTCGCAGTAGGATTAACCACAGCAGCTTTCTCAATAAGTAATTATAATGCAGCCAAATTATGATATATTATAGATTAATAACTTGGTAATTACAGCATTTATTGTTAGCATTCCTGTTATTGGACAGTATTTCACTGCAACTTCGTAATTAGAAATGGGTTACAGAGAAAATTATGTGTGGGGCAGGGTCGGGGATGGGGGAGGGTGGAGGATTAGGACACCTGAGTTTTGATTCCACAGTAGGCTGGCTCGATAACTCATCACTGGTATTGTGCCAATATGGCAGTGTCCCTTCCGCAGATGTGTCAGCGACTCTTGCAATCCAAGGGCAGCGGGCAGGCTTCTCAATGTCCTGGGCTGTCAGCGGCATCATTGCTGACAGTCTACTGTAAGTGGCACACTAGGACAAGGCAGTCTTGTGGTACTGTCTCTGGGTTGTCTAGTGCCAATGTGCCCTGTATTCCTATGTAAAGGCCCTGCCAGCCTGATGCCAGTACACAGATGCATTTGTGCCCCTCGCAGCCAGGGATAGTTTCGCTGCTCGGACAGAAAAGGAGACAGTGCAAAGGTAAATCAGAAGACTTTATTCTCCCTTGTCATCGCACCTGACAGCATAGAAAAAGAGGAACTCCTATAGGAACTCCCATATCGCTAGATTTTTGGACACTAAGGGAATCAAGGGATATGGGGATTGGGCAGGAAAGTGGAGTTGAGGTCGAAGATCAGCCATGATCTTATTGAACAGTGGAGCAGGCACAAGAGGCCGTCTGGCCTACTCCTGCTCCTATTTCTTATGTTCTTATGAATGTAGGCCAATCAGCCCCTCAAGACTATCCCGCCATTCAATTAGATCATGGCGTACACACTAGGGTGAATTTTTGCAGAAGGGTTGGGAACGGAAGAGTCCAGGTTAGCATGGAGAATACGTGACCTCACCAAATCTTCCAGGATCTGGTCAATATACATATCTCCAGTGAGTCCTGGTGTGAATGACCCCTGCTATTGCAAGCTCATAGTCTGAGCGAGAGAGGGGAGGGGGTAAGATATTTGGCACTGCTGCAGAGATTTAAAGCCCTGCAGCTGCGATGTAAAGGAGAGATTTTGAAAGACATTTTTTGCAGTACAATCAGTAACATGGAGCATATGTGAAGCAGAGCACCATGTTTCACTCGGGCATACATACATATGAACTCGTAGAATCTTACAGCACAGAAGAAAGCCATTCGGCCCATCGTGCCTGTGCCAGAAAATGAACTGTCCACGTTTGACACAGATACCCAGGGCCCTATTCCAGAAGCCCTGCCTGCATTCGTGGACTAAAATCAGTGCAGACCAGGCCCCTCCCCCAAGTACTGGTCTATTGGCAACAACTTGCTTTGGTGCTCCTGTGATTGACAGCACTATACACTGGGTGGGAATTCTTGCAAGATCGGGAATTCTTGTTGACCGTGTATAGCACCTTCAGGTGCTCCAGGGACTGGAGCCAGGTGCCATCGTTCGGACAATACGTTGAACCGAGGCCCAGTCTGCCCTCTCAGGTGGACGTAAAAGACTGCATGGCAGTATCCTGAAGAAGAGCAGAGGTGTTCTCCCCGGTGTCTTGGCCAATATTTATCCCTCAACCAACACCTAAGAAACACTTGATCTGGTCATCACCACATTGCTGTTTGGGGGATCTCGCTGTGCGCAAATTGGCTGTTGCGTTTCCTACATTACAACAATGACAATAGTTCAAAAGTACTTCATTGGTTGTAAAGCGCTTTGGGACGACCTGAGGTCGTGAAAGGTGCTGTAGAAATACAAGACTTTCTTTCTTCTTTCTTGGGGGGTGATATTTATGGGACAGGGGATTGGTAGTGGAGAAACCTAATGGTTAAATTCCCAACCCCAACTTCCTGACCCCCCCCCCCACCTCTCCTCCCACCTCCACTAATGGAAAATACATCCTGCCATATGTACAAAAAAAATGGGGAAAAAATCTACAACATCAGACTTTAGTTTGTTCAAAGATGGCACAAATCCATTAATCACAGGCGCTGGAATGAGGTGAAGGGTCACTTCCCTGGCAGTTCTGTGCGCCTGTGACTCAGAGGCTGCTGTGTTATAGATGTATTGCACCATTACCTTGGGCTGACCACAGAGGTCACTGGGAGTAACAGAGCTGACTGTCATTTTTAAAGCCAGCTGCCCTCTTGGGTAATGTAGAAGCAGAAAGGCTGGATGACATACCATTCCCCAAACGGCATTCAGCATTACCAAGAAAGTAAAGTCACACCAGATCTGAGGATCCTCCTCCAGCCCTATAACCCTCTGAGATCTCTGCGTTCCCCCAATTCTGGCCCCCCGCGCATCCCTGATTTTAATCGCTCCACCATTGGCGGCCGTGCCTTCAGCTGCCTAGGCCCTAAGCTCCGGAATTCTCTCCATAAACCCTCTCCGCCTCTCTACCTCTCTCTCCTCCTTAAAGATGCTCCTTGAAACCTACCTCTTTGGCCAAGCTTTTGGTCGCCTCTCCTAATGTCTCTTTATGTGGCTCGGCGTCAAATTGTTGTTTGATAATCGTTCCTGTGAAGCGCCTTGGGACATTCAATTACGTTAAAGGCGCCATATAAATGCAAGTTGTTGTTGTTGGTGATCAATGCAACACAAGTAGCCAAATCAGAAGCAAGGTCACGAGCTTCCCATTATTTAGCTTCAGACCAATTACAGTCTCATCCATCCTTTTCCATTTGGTGTAGATCGGTTGCTGAATGAAGAACAAAGTAATCAGCAGGGTCCAATGTGCTAAATGACAAAGGTGCTCTCTCCTTAGATGCTGTGCTTTAAAGTGACAATGTCTGCATGTTAGGGGTTGCCAACCCTCCAGGATTGTCCTGGAGTCTCAAGGAATTGAAGATGAATCTCCAGGACTCTGCTGCGAGCTGGAAGATTTCTCCAGGAGAAAAATCATAGGGGCAGTAAAATAAATGGTGTATTTTTTTTTCATTTTCTTTGAACACCTCAGTTTATTATTTATAAAAAATATAGGAGATGGGGAGAAAAGGCTGTTTGACTGACAGTCAAGAATCATCTAATCGGGTAACAAAGAGCCTGACCACTTTCCAATTGGCCGTGGGAAGGCAGAGCATTGTGAGGATGGACGTGTCGGGTGACCAATGGCCGGAGCGTGGGGGCGGGGCAGTTGGAGGCAGGAGGTCATGTGATGAAGCCTCCAGGAATATATCCAACCAGAGTTGGCAATCCCACTGCGTGTAAAAGCTGTTGGGAGCTTATCTGGAGAGAGAAGGGCAGACGCCATCTTCATCATAACGTCACACATGAGTGGCATGATCTGGCAAAATCTCATTGCTATGGAAACAAACTCAACAAAATGTCTTCCAGATACTTTTTCACGGTGATGTGTCCCTTTAAACAGCAGAGTGAGTTGGTCGTTTTTGGAACTGAGCCATCACATAGAATTAGATTGAATTTTACAGCACAGAAACAGGCCATTCGGCTCAACTGGTCCATGCCGGTGTTTATGCTCCACACGAGCCTCCTCCCACCTCTCTTCATCTCACCCTATCACCATATCCTTCTATTCCTTTCTTCCTCGTGTGCTTATCTAGCTTCCCCTTAAATGCATCTTTGCTATTTGCCTCAACTACTTCTTGTGGTAGCGAGTTCCACATTCTAACCATTCTTTGTGTAAAGAAGTTTCTCCTGAATTCCCTATTGGATTTATTAGTGACTATCTTATATTTATGACCTCTAGTTTTGGACCCCCCCCCCCACTAGTGGAAACATCTTCTCTACGTCTACCCTATCGCACCCCTTCAGAATTTTAAAGACCTCTATCAGGTCACACCTCAGCCTTCTCTTCAGCCCCAGCCTGTTCAGTCTTTCCTAATAGTTCAAATCTCTCAGTTTTGGTAAAATAAAACTTAAATTCATTGAAATTATTTTAATAATTTTTCTCTACTTTCAAATAAAAAAAAGATGGTCACTATCCCAGAACTCTCTGTAAAGGGCAATAGAAATTCCAAGCTGTTTCTCCCAATCCATTGATCTGAAATTTTCTGATCCATGAGTTTGAGGATTTTCTGTCTTCAGGTGGACATTGAAGATGTCTTTAGGGTGGTGCACGTTTTTGGCAGAGTTACACCGTGTTAAATTTGCCTACATAACAACAGTCACTGCACCTCAGGAAAAGCCATTCATTGTGTGAAGCGCTTTGAGGTGTTGGTACGAAAGGAACCATAAAAAATCCAATTATTGCTAATAATAAATTATTCCCCACAGCACATCCTGTCTTAACACTCACCAGATATAATCTATAGGCTCTTCTACAATATGAAAGTACAGTTGCCAATTAAGTGTCCAGTTCTGCCCATAATATATGACAAATTGGAACCGAATTGGTTAGCTCACTTGGAGAGGCCAGAGCAAAGGCTGAGGTTGGGTTTAAGGCACATTGTTGAGGGAAGTAGTTTTACTCTATATCTAACCAAGCTACATCAAAGCTGCGAGCGCCTGATGCTGACAATGGATGCCATCCCTGGACTGGCATTCTCCACCTTGCCCAAGCACCAAAAAGTTCGCCCAAAGAAAGGAATGAAGTAAAGGCAAGTCTCAGCTTTTTGTGTACTTAGCTGCTGTCATCATGAACCACAGTTCATTCCAAATGTGATATTCTGCCAATAATGTGTCAGTAACCCGAGTAATTTACTTGTTTAATTGTCACAAGGGAGCTATTTACACCGAGGCACAAAACAGCAGCAAAAAATTGGCCGGTGGCTGCTCTGTTAACTAATTTTTTGTGATTACCGCTTAATTCATAATTTAACAGTATCGCAGAAAAAGAAAGTTTGTTTGCCCCATAGGCTGCCAGTGCTGGGAAAAGGGCTAAAAATCCAGTGGTGTGGTTCAACGTACACAAAATGGATGCTCCTGATCACACGGAGTCACTTGGTGATGGGGCATTTTCACCCGAGTTAAGTACTACAATTGGTCATCGTGTACTTGAACTCAACGATCTCAGTCTCTCCTCCCACAACCAACACCACCAGAAGCAGGTTGGTCAGCCATTCACCTCGTTGCAGTTTGGGAACGAAGCTCAACAAGATGCCTTCTCTGTGCACGCAATGCCTTCCACGTTTGTCTACACAAGGACAGAGGCTGCACTTCGAAGTAGTTCACTGTGTGAAGCACTTTATTTCTGAAATGTGACAATTGCGTTATATAAGCGCAAATCTCTTATTTATCGTGTGTTTTTTTTGCGATTCTTAAAGGGGCACTTTCGCTGTTTTGGGGAGGGAAGTGTGCTTCATTTTTGTCAGGATGGTGCTTTTCAATTTTTTTGTCCTCAGCAATTTCCTCTTCTGGAGGGTTCCTCTTGCTTGTGTCTGGTTTCAAAGGTAGCTCAAACACATAGGAACAGGAGTAGGCCATTCAGCCCCTCGTGCCTGCTCCGCCATTTGATAAGATCACGGCTGATCTGTGATCTAATTCCATATACCTGCCTTTGGCCCATATCCCTTAATACCTTTGGTTGCCAAAAAGCAATCTATCTATCTCAGATTTAAATTTAGCAATTGAGCTAGTATCAATTGCCGTTTGCGGAAGAGAGTTCCAAACTTCTACCACCCTTTGTGTGTAGAAATGTTTTCTAATCTCGCTCCTGAAAGGTCTGGCTCTAATTTTTAGACTGTGCCCCCTACTCCTAAAATCCCCAACCAGCGGAAATAGTTTCTCTCTATCCACCCTATCCGTTCCCCTTAATATCTTATAAACTTCGATCAGATCACCCCTTAACCTTCGAAACTCTAGAGAATACAACCCCAATTTGTGTAATCTCTCCTCGTAACTTAACCCTTGAAGTCCGGGTATCATTCTAGTAATTATTATTATTCACACCTATTATTCACACCTGAGGCTTGATAATGAGTAGAATATCCAACTACGGGCACATGACATTCAAATCCAATCCTGTCACCAATTTCCACACCTATGCATTTCCAGCCAGGATAGCGAACAAAACGCGAAATGATTTGCTCCTCCCTGATGCCAAGGCAGAGAAGGCATTTTGTTGCACTTCTTTGCCAAACTGCAATGAGTTGAATGGCTGACCAACCTGCTTCTGGTGGTGTTTGTTGAGGGAGGAGAGAGAGAGATCATTGAGTTCAGGTAGACGATGACCAATTGTAGCCTGCGCTCCAGCTGAGATCAGCTCAACGACACTTTTAATGTCAATCGCAAAGTGTGTCGTGACAAACAGAGGATTAAATGCTCCCCAGTAGTGCAGTTGGCAATGTGCACTAACCTGGTGTGGTACAATAACAACAACTACTTGCATTTATATTGCACCTTTAACGTAGTAAAATGTCCTAAAGCGCCTATCATAGAATCATAGAATGTTTACAGCACAGAGGAGGCCATTCAGCCCGTCGAGTCCGTGCCAGCTCTCTGCAAGAACAATCTAGCCCAGTTGCATTCCCCCGCCCTCTCCCCGTTGCCCTGCAAATTTTTTTCTTTCAAGCACTTATCAAATTTCCTTTCCAAAGCCACAATTGAATCTGCCTCCACCACCCTTTCAGGCAGTGCATTCCAGATCATAACCGCACGCTGCGTAAAAATGCTTTTCCTCATGTCGTCTTTGGTTCTTTTGCCAATCACCTTAAATCTGTGTCCTCTGGTTCTTGACCCTTCCGCCAATGGGAACAGTATCTCTCTATCTACTCTTTCTAGAACCCTTATGATTTTGAATACCTCTATCAAATCTCCTCTCAACCTTCTCTGTTCCAAGGAGAACAACCTCAGCATCTCCAGTCTATCCACGTAACTGAAGTCCCTCATGCCGGGAACCATTCTAGTAAATCTTTTTCTGCACCCTCTCTAAGGCCTTCACATCCTTCCGAAAGTGCGGTGGCCAGAATTGGACACAATACTCCATTTGTGGCCGAACCGATGTTTTATAAAGTTTCATCATCACCTCCTTGCTTTTGTACTCTATGCCTCTATTTATAAAGCCCGGGATCCCATATGCTTTTTTAACCGCTTTCTCAACTTGCCCTGCCACCTTCAACGACCTGTGCACATATACCCCCCAGATCTCTCTGTTCGTCTATTAGAATTGTGCCATTTAGTTTATATTGCCTCTCCTCGTTCTTCCTACCAAATTATATCACTTCGCACTTCTCTGCGTTAAATTTCATTTGCCACGTGTCCGCCCATTCCACCAGCCTGTCTTTGTCCTCTTGAAGTCTATCACTACCCTCCTCACTGTTCACAACACTTCCAAGTTTTGTGTCATCTGCAAATTTTGAAATTGTGCCCTGTACACCCAAGTACACCTCATTACTATATATCAAGAAAAGCAGTGGTCCTAGTACCGACCCCTGGGGAATACCACTGTATACCTTCCTCCAGTCCAAAAAACAGCCGTTCACCACTACTCTCTGTTTCCTGTCACTTAGCCAATGTCGTATCCATGCTGCCACTGCCCCTTTTATTTCATGGGCTTCAACTTTGCTATCAAACCTATTATGTGGCACTTTATCAAATGCCTTTTGGAAGTCCATATACACTACATCAACCACATTGCCCTCATCAACCCTCTCTGTTACCTCATCAAAAAACTCAATCAGGTTAGTTGAACACGATTTGCCTTGGAGCATTATCAAATAAGAATTAACCACGCCACGTAAGGAGATATTTGGGCAGGCAACCAAAAGCTTGGTCAAAGAGGTAGGTTTTAAGGAGCCTAAGGAGGTGAGCGTGGTAGAGAGGTGGAGAGGTTTAGGGAGGGGATTCCAGCACTTAGGGCCTGGGCAGCTGAAGGTTTACAATTAATAAAAGTTCCAGGTTCAATCGTTAGCTTGCGCTGAGTTAGTTAATCTTAGCTGGGATAGCAGTAAGGGTGCTACAACTGTTACAAGCACCTCAAAGATGGGGGGATGGGGGTGGGAAAGAATGTAAAATTAACCAGGGTGCCTGCTCCTGATTGTTATCCAGTGACCTCTGCTACAAAGTGTGCTAGTGTGGATGGCAGGAAAAATTCTGGTTACAATGCCCTCCACAGTCAAAAAGCTTGCCAACACGCCTTGTCTGGCCTCACGCATGAAGAAAGGTCACTGAGGCGAGGGCTTGTCGGCCCCCTAGTAACCGAACACAAAACAAACAATAAGAGAACAAAGGCAGCACTGCC
Organism: Heptranchias perlo; assembly: GCF_035084215.1. NCBI lineage: Eukaryota > Metazoa > Chordata > Chondrichthyes > Hexanchiformes > Hexanchidae > Heptranchias > Heptranchias perlo. The sequence goes on from NC_090353.1 coordinate 32,567,183, forward strand.
CCTTTAACAGCCCTGGAGCATGGACATTGAGTAATCCGTCTATTCTTCCGAGACATTATGGAAATTCCACATGGGATCTCGGACAGAGATCTATGTAATTCTGGGTATACATGAAATTGTCTGGAAACGTCATCCACGGCCTCAGGGATTGATTGTATAATTGTCACGGTGCCATACCTGATCTAAGAGCCTTTAATATTGTCACTGGATGTTAAAGTAGAAAATCTTCCACTGCCCATTACTATTGGCTGCCTTCCCCCTGGGACTTGGGTTTGAATCTGTCCTAGACAGTGAGGATGAATGTCCTTTCTTTCTGGCGACTATTAAGATTCACAAGTGAAATGAATTGTGGCAGTCTCAATCCAGTTCCGAATGGAAATCAGTCCAAGGAGTCCACAGCAGAAAATTGCACCAAATATGCCACTAATTCAATAGCTTCGGCCTTGACAGGTGAGAGCTGGGAAGATGTGACAAATGGAAACAGCCTCTTGGCTGAGGCTGGGTTAAGGTGGCGGGTGCAGTGCCTATTCTCCCAACGCCGCTAATAACCTGAACTCTTCCCGATCTTGAGGCAGGGTGGAACGGAGGTTGAGCTGAAGGTAACCCGCCAGGTGCGGAGATCGAGCTCCCTCTGGCTCTGCTCCGGCAATGTGCCTTAAGGCCGGTCGCAAAAGAGCCGCACCATTTGTTTCTGTGGCCTCCCCGGGTGAGATCGACCATTTTGTGCCAATCTGTGTAGCCAGAACATAGCTTTGATCAGGCTGGTGTACAGTAAACCATGGTATGGGCATTTATAAACAGACACCGCAATTTTTAGAGGGGGCCGCACTTATAGAAGTGGGGGGAAATGTTTGCTCTCGAAGGGAACATATTTCTTTAAGCAGACTCTGCCTCCAAGAAAAAGAAATAAATGTATTTATTTGGAACTATATCACATCATCAAAATCACTTCACACAATGCATAGCCTTTGGAGTACAGTGGCTGTTGTTGTGCAGCTCCACGCTATAGGAAGGATATTGAGGCTTTAGGGAGGGTACAACGCGGATTTCCTAGGATGCTGCCTGCACCCAGTGAATACAAATATGAAGAAAGACTTTTGGGCCTTTTCTCGTTAGAACAACGCAGATTACGGGACATTGTAGTAGAAGTGTTTTAAATTATGAAGGGATGAGTTCAGGGTAGATAGAAGCAAACTGTTTCCAGTGGCCGAAGGGGGTTGAAGGGATATAGGAGCAGGGTGGGTAAATGTGATTAGAGCTATTTGCTCACGTGGAGGGTAAACATAAACACGGACTGGTTGGGCCGAATGGCCTGTTTCCATGTTGTAACTTCTATGCATTTCTATGCCAGCAAATGCAGCAGGCCAAAATGCACCAACAATGGCCACCAAACAGAAATGAGCTGAATAACCACTTAATGTGTTTTTGATGGTGTTGAGGATTTTAACAAGGACACCCCGAGAACTCCCTGCTTTTCTTTGAATAATGGGATCTTTACTGTCCAACTGAACAGGCAGGCTCAGCCTCGGTTTAGTGTCTCATCCGAAAGATGGCACCTCCAACAATGCAGCACTCCCTTGGCATTGCCCTGGAGAGTCAGCTTACATTGTGTTCTCAAGTCCTGGTGTGGGGTTTGAATCCACAACTCAGAAACAACAAATGTTTCAGTAAGCCAGTGCTGTGTGTTTGGTGAGGCTCTGTTAGTTTGGGGAGGGAGGAGAGCTGAGTTGGCTGATCTCATACCGAGGCAATTTTAACCTAACCCGCCTATCAGGAACCTGATGCAATGCTGGTTTTACACTCCGCCCAATTTTACTCTCCACTGAAGACCACAGAGAGTGGGCTGGGTGCAAAACCAGCGTTCCACCCGATCCCACGGGTTTCCCGCCCGGCGAGTTAGGTTAAAATTCCTCCCCCCCCCCCCGTGTCCGGGGTCACCCAGAAAGAACGGCCCCTTGGACAATGGGTGGCGGGGACCTCTGACGGTGCACCCTGGTGAGAGTCAGCGCTGTCCGGAGCAGAGGGACGGAAATTGGTATGGGGGGGTCAAACTTTCTTTTTGAGGATTATCACGATCATCCATTTTTGATTCCTTCCGCGATCGCTCAATCCCAATGGAGCGCACTGGGTGACAGAAAGTGTAAGCAAGAACATTCTGATTTCAATCAGTAAAATGTCATTTTCAATGCAAATGGACAGCAGCAATAAGTGCTGTGTAATACTGAGGGCCCCAGCTGCCAAACTAAACTGTACGTGGCATAGATAAATGATTGTTGAATTATATATGTGATCTTATTATGTTTCAAGCAGTTGTAGAGTATTGGGCTGAGCCTCAGGCGTACACTGGTATTAGCTGTTCTCTAGTACAGATTATTAATTGCTCGGAATTAGACAAATGCCTGAGGTGAGAGGACAGGATAGCTTCATCTAACAAAAAAAAAGTCTTCTGCAGCAAATATTGCATGTCAGGTGCCATGACGACTTGTCTGAAACTGTAGGTTATCTTGCAAGATCAGGCAGAAAGTTTTTTTTTTCCACATTTATATATTTTTTTTAAAAGTTCAACAGCAACTGTCAAAAAACTGAGAATCAAGGAGTTCAGCAAAGAACTCAAGTGAAACGCATGAGCTGGCGTCAGCCAGGCTCCGTTCTCAGCTGAGTGGTCAAGCAGGCCGTAATAGGCCACCCTTAGGGTTAAAGGGAAAAGCTCGCAACGCGCAACCTGGGCCTTTAAAAATCACTCCACCCCTCAAGTATTGGGGGCAGGTGAAATTAGAACAGAGAAAGACATGGTATTGCAATGTGACAGATTGGTCCTCACCAAACTGAGGGGGATCAAGTCAACAGATTAATGGGTGGTATATTTATTCCATCATCGCAGTTCCATAAGAAGGATTAGTGACAGGACTAGGGAACATTTATAAATGGCTTTTTTTGAGATTAAGATGGGCCTTAGGGTTTCTCTATCCAAAATGCTGTTGTGCATCTTCTGGGACCGAGCACTCTTAGGGAAATCCTCTCCCCTCATCGTTTGGTCACCTTGGAGTGAAGGCGTGAAGAACCACAGTGATAATCCCTACTAGAGGATTGGGTTATGAGGAAAGGTCAGAAAAACTAGGACTCTTACCTTTGAAAGGAGGCAATGAGAGGGAACCTTACAGAGGTGTATAACATACGAACCATGACTTTGGTCACTTTCCTAACTCCCCCACTTATACTTGGCGTCCAGTTTTACTTCTCTGTGTAGAACCTTGGAACATTTTTCTATGTTAGAATACAAGTTTGTTGTTGGTATTGTTGTAGTAGTGGTGTTGGTGTTGTTGTACTGGTGGTGTAATAGTGGTGTTGGTGGTGTAGTAGTGGTGGTGGTGTTGGTGTTGTAGTAGTGGTGGTGGTGTTGTTGTAGTAGTGGTGTTGGTGGTGCTGTAGTGGTGATGTTGGGGGTGCTGTAGTAGTGGTGGTGGTGTTGTTGTAGTAGTGGTGTTGGTGGTGCTGTAGTGGTGATGTTGGGGGTGCTGTAGTAGTGGTGGTGGTGTTGTTGTAGTAGTGGTGTTGGTGTGGTGGTGGTGTTGTTGTGGTGGTGGTGGTGTTGTTGTAGTGGTGTTGGTGTTGTTGTAGTGGTGGTGGTGGGGTGCTGTAGTGGTGGTGGTGGGGTGCTGTAGTAGTGGTGGTGGTGGTGTTGTTGTAGTAGTGGTGGTGGTGGTGTTGTAGTAGTGGTGGTGGTGGTAGTAGGAGTAAGATATTAAGTAGAATAGAAAAGATTAACCTGCAGCTGTATTTCAAGTTAAACCACAACTGCAGAACAAGAGGAGGTGGGTACCAACCATTATCAAGCAAGTTCAGAGAGGGATTAACAGCTGGAATAGGCTCCAGAAGAGGCAAAAACTCTGGACTTGTTAAAAAGAGGGTTTGATGTGATGGGACGATTGTAGGTTTCTATGGAAGGACGAGCTCAGTGGAAGCAATGGCCTCTCTCATCTGTACTTAACCTTGTGACAGTTTTGGATGCCCCTACAACATGGAGCACCCTGTCAATCTTCCATCTTCATGAGTGCTGGAAGGAGCAACCTTTATAAGATTGGATGAGGAATGCAAACAGCAGCGACGGCCTGAGTTGACCCCGACTTTCTTCTGGCTTCCATTCAGAACTACAGAAGTCAGTGCAAAAAAAAAAGGTCTCCAAAACAATCTTCTAACTACAACTGACAAACCTAGAACTGACAAAACTGTTCAATATAATGATATATTATCCGATATTAATACAGTACCAGTAAATACATCATTGTGAGGGGCATCCAGCACAATATTGACATGCCAGTGTCCACTGACTGATCATCTGAGAGTAATAACGTCAAAACAAAATGATGTATCTGTTGGTGTGATGCATGACCAAAAAGGCTGATAACAGCAATGACGAGAAAAATAGACTGGGTGTTCATAAAAAGAGAGGATCCCCACAGAATCATCCATTGTGTAGATCAATACAGTCTGACTACTTACCACAGCCTCGCTTCAATACTGGGTATAAGTAGGATTTCTTGTTAATTTTTGCACCAGATATTTAACTTCTGTTCCAGTATGCTGCATCAGAGTATCTGAGCAGTGATTTTAAACGGGCACGGCCAGATTAAACACAATCTCTATTTTAGCAGCTAAACATCACAACTGTGCTCCAGGCTCCAGACCACCAATGAGTAGGAAGCTAGTCCTAATATCTTGAACCACAGATGTTTAGATAGCACAGAAGGAGGCCATTTGGCCTATCACATTGGTGTCAGCTCTTTGCTAGAGAAATCCACATCTAATCCCACTGCCCTGTACTCTTCCCAGTGGCCCCGGATCCTCTTCTGGTTGGGTGATGCTGGCAAAAGATGCATTTATTGCCCATCTTTTTTTTTTATTCGTTCACGGGATGTGGGCGTCGCTGACGAGGCCGGCATTTATTGCCCATCCCTAATTGCCCTTGAGAAGGTGGTGGTGAGCCGCCTTCTTGAACCGCTGCAGTCCGTCTGGTGAAGGTTCTCCCACAGTGCCGTTAGGAAGGGAGTTCCAGGATTTTGACCCAGAGACGATGCAGGAACGGCGATATATTTCCAAGTCGGGATGGTGTGTGACTTGGAGGGGAACGTGCAGGTGGTGTTGTTCCCATGTACCTGCTGCTCTTGTCCTTCTAGGTGGTAGAGGTCGCAGGTTTGGGAGGTGCTGTCGAAGAAGCCTTGGCGAGTTGCTGCAGTGCATCCTGTGGATGGTACACACTGCAGCCACAGTGCGCCGGTGGTGAAGGGAGTGAATGGTTAGGGTGGTGGATGGGGTGCCAATCAAACGGGTTGCTTTGTCCTGGATGGTGTTGAGCTTCTTGAGTGTTGTTGGAGCTGCACTCATCCAGGCAAGTGGAGAGTATTCCATCACACTCCTGACTTGTGCCTTGTAGATGGTGGAAAGGCTTTGGGGAATCAGGAGGTGAGTCACTCGCCGCAGAATACCCAGCCTCTGACCTGCTCTTGTAGCCACAGTATTTATATGGCTGGTCCAGTTAAGTTTCTGGTCAATGGTGACCCCCAGGATGTTGATGGTGGGGGATTCGGCGATGGTAATGCCGTTGAATGTCAAGGAGAGGTGCTTAGACCCTCTCTTGTTGGAGATGGTCATTGCCTGGCACTTGTCTGGCGCGAATGTTACTTGCCACTTATCAGCCCAAGCCTGGATGTTGTCCAGGTCTTGCTGCATGCGGGCTCGGACTGCTTCATTATCTGAGGGGTTGCGAATGGAACTGAACACTGTGCAATCATCAGCGAACATCCCCATTTCTGACCTTATGATGGAGGGAAGGTCATTGATGAAGCAGCTGAAGATGGTTGGGCCTAGGACACTGCCCTGAGGAACTCCTGCAGCAATGCCCTGGGGCTGAGATGATTGGCCTCCAACAACCACTACAATCTTCCTTTGTGCTAGGTACGACTCCAGCCACTGGAGAGTTTTCCCCCGATTCCCAATGACTTCAATTTTACTAGGGCTCCTTGGTGCCACACTCTACTTGCTCTCAGAAGGTGGAGATGAGTGGCTGTTTTTTTTAACTAAGTGGCTTAGTAGGGCATTAAGAATCGCATGTAGGCCAGACCATGTAGGGTCTGAAGGATGTTAGTGAACCAGTTGGGTTTTTACAACAACCCAACAGCTTTCACTGTCAAGCTTCCTGATGCCAGCCTACAAATTTATTGAATTCAGTTTCATAACTTGCTATGATGGGATTTGAACTCACGACCTTTGGGTTTAACTGGTCCAACACCATGACCACTACAGTGACACATACCCTGGAATATATTATAGACAAAAAGGGAAGACCCCACGTGGCCTGCAGGTCCTCGCACGCAAGATCACAGGTTTTCCCCGCCATGATTTCACGGTTAGCGTGCCCATGATTTCGCCAGCCTCGTCGACTGTGTGCCAGGCTCTGCCGGTGGGCCTCGCAAAATGTACCTCCTTGACACACAGCATGCAGGAAATAACCAGGGAACAGTGTGCTTGTTGTCTGACTTCCAATACCCACGCTTCAAACCAATTTCAAAAGGAATTACATCTTAATGTTACATGGGGGGACACAAAACAATCTACAAATGCGGCATTTCTTCGAATGATATGCAAAGTCTAAAGTGCCAGTCATCTCTACCTTGCAGCGGAAGTCGTTTGATGGGAAAATAACCACGGCTGGAGAAAATGCACGAAGAAAGAAAATTGTTGAAATAATCATGATCTCAGAGCGATTTGCTTTGAAAATGAAAAAAAAAAGCAATTCCCTGTGTAAATGGCTGACTGGAATAATGATGGTAAACAATCATTTTGATAGCGATTGTCGCCTCATCGTTGGAAGGAATGTTTGATCTAGAGTTGCTGGTCTTTGAATGACATTCCCTGACTAGGGTTGTTAATGGATCGCTAACCAGCATATTAGGATTTGCCTGATATATGTGGTGCTGCACATATTACTGAGCAGTGAGGAAGATGACACTGTCAGAGGTACTGGCAATCCAGTAAGGATTTAGCGGATTAAGGAGATTTCTCCAGCGGCAACTTCAGGATTGAAAGGTATCTCTTTTTAACAGGGCTGAACAACAAATCCAATTCCAATCTCTCTCCTTCCCTCCTGCACCATCCCCCCCTACCACCCACCCCACTGCAGTTGTTTTGAAAATGCTCTTGCGCATCCTGATTTCCTTCACTCCACCACTGGCGGCCGTGCCTTCAGCTGCCCAGGCCCGAAGCTCTGGAATTCCCTCCCAAAACCTCCCTACCTCTCTCCTCCTTTAAGTCGCTCCTTCGAACCTACCTCTTTGACCAAGCTTTTGGTCACCTGTCCTAATATCTCCTTATGTGGCTCGGTGTCAAATTTTGTTCGGTAATGCTCCTGTGAAGCGTCTTGGGGATGGTTTTTAACCACGTTAAAGGCGCTATATAAATGCAAGTTGTTGTTGTTGTTGAAACCCCAGTTTAGACCATTTCTGGGTTGGAGACTGCTGAATCTTGCATATATGAGCAACATAAGTGACCATATCTAACCACAGCTTTCGCATTGTTCTGGCTGTACCCTGAGCCACAGCATCAAAGGTAGCCATCCTGTAAACATATTCTTAAAATTTGAGATATTTAGTTTTTAGTAGTCCATCGTTCTATCTTTCTGGTGTCAGCCTTGGCTCAGTGGTAGCACTCTCATCTCAGGTCACAGCCCCACTCCACAGACTCGAACATATAATCCAGGCTGACACTTCAGTGCAGTACTGAGGGAGTGCAGCACTGTCGAGATTTTTTTTCCCGATAAGATGTTAGACTGAGACCCCACGACACTATACAAAGAAGAGCAGGGGATTTTTCCTAGTGTCCTGGCCAACATTTATCCTCAACTAACAACACTAAAAAAAAACCCAGATCATCTGGTTACCTATCTCATTGCTGTTTGTGGGACCTTGCTATGTACAAATTGACTACGGTGTTTCCCTTTGTTACGAAAGCAACTGCACTTCAAAACACTTCATTGGCTGTGAATTGCTTAGGTCCTGAGTCTTACAAGGTGCAATATAATTGCAAGGTGTGAGTGTGTAAACTTATGGCTGGTCTTTGGTAAAAGGGGATTAGCATGAGATCCTTGGTAGTCTAGCGCTGAGTGTGTATCCAATATCTAGTCCCTAGTGGTCTCATGGCATCCAATCTCTGATAGTATCGTGGCAGGTAAGAATCCAGTATCCATTGGTCTTGTGGGTATGTGCCCAGTCTCTGATGGTCTTGTGGGAATCTGCCCAGTCTCTGATGGTCTTGTGGGAATCTGCCCAGTCTCTGATGGTCTTGTGGGTATGTGCCCAGTCTCTGATGGTCTTGTGGGAATCTGCCCAGTCTCTGATGGTCTTGTGGGTATGTGCCCAGTCTCTGATGGTCTTGTGGGAATCTGCCCAGTTTCTGATGGTCTTGTGGGAATCTGCCCAGTCTCTGACGGTCTTGTGGGTATGTAAGCGCCTAGTCCTAGATAGTCTTATGGGTATGCATCCAGTCTCTATTGGTCTCAAAGCGAGTATGTGTCCAAACCCTGATGGTCCTTAGTGGGTATGCATCTAGTCCCTGGTGGTCTAGTGTAGGTATACATTTAATCCCTGGTGGTCTAGTATAGGTATACATTTAATCCCTGGTGGTCTAGTATAGGTATACATTTAATCCCTGGTGGTCTAGTATAGGTATACATTTAATCCCTGGTGGTCTAGTATAGGTATACATTTAATCCCTGGTGGTCTAGTATAGGTATACATTTAATCCCTGGTGGTCTAGTGTAGGTATACATTTAATCCGTGGTGGTCTAGTATAGGTATACATTTAATCCCTGGTGGTCTAGTATAGGTATACATTTAATCCCTGGTGGTCTAGTGTAGGTATACATTTAATCCGTGGTGGTCTAGTATAGGTATACATTTAATCCCTGGTGGTCTAGTATAGGTATACATTTAATCCCTGGTGGTCTAGTATAGGTATACATTTAATCCCTGGTGGTCTAGTATAGGTATACATTTAATCCCTGGTGGTCTAGGGTAGGTATACATTTAATCCCTGGTGGTCTAGGGTAGGTATACATTTAATCCCTGGTGGTCTAGTGTAGGTATACATTTAATCCCTGGTGGTCTAGTATAGGTATACATTTAATCCCTGGTGGTCTAGTGTAGGTATACATTTAATCCCTGGTGGTCTAGTGTAGGTATACATTTAATCCCTGGTGGTCTAGGGTAGGTATACATTTAATCCCTGGTGGTCTAGTGTAGGTATACATTTAATCCCTGGTGGTCTAGGGTAGGCATACATTTAATCCCTGGTGGTCTAGGGTAGGTATGCATCTTGTCTTTGATAGGCTCAGTGTGGACATAGGTCTGGTTTGTCCACAGAAGTAAAGATATACATCTGTGTTTCCTAGTGTCCTAGCAATGGTTTCACACCATCACATGACAAGACATATTTACATTTATATAGCACCTATCACCTCTCTCAGAAACTCTCAAAGTGTTCACACAATGAGTTGATGTCTATTGGAGTGCAGTGACTGTTATGTGATTCTGCACCAGCGACATCCCACAAACAGAAATGACAAGTTAATCTGTTTATTTTGTGGTGTTGGCTGAAGGAGGAATGTTGAGCAGGATGTGGGGAGAACCCCTGCTCCTCCTCGAACAGTCTCAAGGGATCTTTAACAGCCTGAATCACTGGGACAGGCAGACTGGACGTTGCTTTAACATCCCATATGAAGGGTGGCATCTCTGATAACGCAGCACTCCCTGAATACTGAAATGGACTGCCAGCCTAGATCACGAACGCAAACTCCGGCTTGGAATTTGAACTTGCAACCTTCTGACCCAGAGGAGAGAGAGCTACCAACTGAGCCAAGGAAGAAGGAAAAAAACTGCGGGGCAGATTTGCAGAGAGGCAATAAAGGCACTTGAGTGTGAATTATCTTCTAGTGCGTAGCATGTGCTTACAGCCATTTAAGGATTCTTCAGGGAATTCATCAAAGTCAGAAGCACTCGGAGTCACGAATGAGAGGAGAAGGCACTATTGACTTATTTTCATTTTTATGATTTAAGGTTGCTTGGCTACAACACCATTGTGTTTTTAACGCTGTCTGTACTAAGTGCGTTAAATTCATACAACTCTGTTAGCTGCTGCGGCCCCAGCGCTCTCCGCTGCCTGTTGCGAGCAAGTAGTGTCTGTACTACGTTGAGCATCGTGGATTATCTTCTTCTTCCCTGAAGACTGCGATGCAGTGCCAGGGGAAGCCGGGTACCTTTCCGTGCCCCAGCCAAGTGACCACTCTTCACGGGTGAGCCCGCGCATGTGAGTGTCACTGGGCTATATAACTGCCGAGAGCTTCGCCGTCAAGTCAACGTCCGACATCCAGGCCGCCAGCACTTTCTATCATGGGTCACCGGGTGGAGCTCATGAGCGGAAGCCCCTGGGTGATTTTACAAATGGTCTTCTGTCCAGGCTCACACAATAAAGAATCGTCACCTGGGGCAAGGTACCGGGGGCGTTGGCTCCCGTGAAACAGGAGAGAGTCAACACTTTCAGGAGGAGAGGGTAGGGGAGAAAACTGTAGCAAAATAAAAATAATCACAGTTTCTTAATAGGATTGATCGCACTCGCTCAGTGCTAAGGAAAGAAAACTTTTAGATCAGGAGTTGGCACACTAGTTTATGGGTTGAAGGGTTTATCCTTCAGTTACATAGGAACATAGGAACAGTAGTAGGCCATTCAGCCTCTCAAGCCCGCTCCGCCATTTGATAAGATCATGGCAGATCTGTGATCTAACTCCATATACCTGCCTTTGGCCCATATCCCTTAATACCTTTGGTTGGCAAAAAGCTATCCATCTCAGATCTCAGTTCCGAGCACTTCTCTTCAATCAACACTCCCATCTATCTCACCCAAGGTATCTGGGGTTTGCTATGTCTCCACGACGGACATGATCAATCAACTCATGGATAAACCATGACCATGTATCTTCGGTTTAAAGTCATACATCTTCCAAACCAATTGAACTTTTTTC